>NC_137810.1:89092299-89261203 GCF_963921795.1 Nannobrachium achirus
AATACAAAACACTGATGCTGACCTTCAAAGCAGCCAAAGGTATGGCTCCTCCATACCTCCAAAACCTGATCAACCCCTACACCCCCACCCGCTCACTTAGATCAACCAACTCAGGGATGCTGACAGAACCCTCGCTAAAAACCCCAGGGCAAAAATCCACTCGTCCGAGACAGTTTGCTCTCCTGGCCCCCAAGTTGTGGAATAAACTCCCTCTCGCACTTAGAACAACGGACTCACTCGTTAGCTTTCGCCGTGGACTGAAGACTCACCTTTTCAGACTCCACCTAAACCCTTAGCACTACTGGAAAAATCAATGACCATACGTTTTTTTTTCTTTACAGATTATATTGTTTTTTCTAGATAGATATTCATTTGCATTTGTTATATTGCTGTTGATGTACTGACATTTAATCTTGTTTATTATTGTGATGTTTTATCTGCTTATTGTAAGTCGCTTTGGATTAAAAGCGTCTGCTAAATGCCTAAACGGTAACTAAAGATGGGATTTATGGTTCTTGTAGTGAGCCGGATCTCTGGCATCCGTTCCTTTCAAAGAGCCACTCAAAAGACTGGCTCATTTTAGTTACTTTGGTTATTTAGTTACTTTGTAGATTTTGATTAGGCCTATATTTAGTTACTTTGTAGATTTTGATTAGGCCTATAATTACAAATCACTTCAACCCTATCTACATTTCGGCCATAATTATATACATTTCGGCCATTTGAAAATAGCCGATCTACAAGCTCACAATGAGTCACGTTGTGACACATTGTGAGCTTGTAGATCTGGTATTTTCAAATGATGTTTCTATATTTTATTCATTGTGCATATTGAGTACTTTCTAGTAATACTATTGGTACTTTAAGTGCATTTTGATTTCAGTGATATTTGCCAAATCATGAACATGTGACTTTGCATGTATGTTTTAGAGGCAGAAGAATAAAAAAAAATCTGCCCAACTGAACTTTAGATATTGGTCCAAAGTTGATGTAAAAAAGGTTCTGTGCATGTGATGCAAAAATCCCAGGAGGAAATAGATTTGAACTGTTTTTCATATAATTAAAAATGTTGGGAGATCTAAAGGTCAAAAGTCAAACAGAGCATGAGCTATACCTGTTCAAAATTTGCACTTTCACAGCGCCACCCTTTGGCCAATTGTTGCGAGCTTCGTGTTTTCGCCGTTTGGCATAGCCCTCTACCATATTGCCAAGTTTCGTAAAAAGCGACGACAGAAAAAGTGTCTGAAGAATAATAAGAAAAGGTATTATTTCAATAGTGGCTTTCAAGCCCTTTACAGGGCTTGGCCACTAAAACATATAAAGACCACAAGAAAGCTTTTAGGTTTGTTTCCTATATAGGGTCCCTACTCAATTCATACAACATTAAATGACAGACAATAAAACACAATCATATGCAAGGACAATGATCATAAGACGTTCAGAAAACAGAATAAAAAATAAATGGTATTTATAGTAGTCGGGAGGTAAGGATACAGGTCATCGGGAGGTAAGGATCTTTTTTTTTCTTTTTTTTTTTTACCAGTTTTGAGTTCAAGCCGCCTGTAAGTGAATTTTCAGAGTGGTTTTAAGTTGGCATTTGCATCATTGCATAGGGTGACCAGACATCCCGGTTTGGCCGGGACTGTCCTGTTTTGGCCGGGACTGTCCCGTTTTCAAGCTGCGTGTGCCGACAAATATCTCTAAAACACTAATATGTCCCGGTTTTCAACATTCACTACAAAATTGTCCTGGTTTTTGGCAGAATTAAAATAATAGTAGCTGTTTTCAGTGGTTGCATAGACATTAACATGTTCTTTTCATGTAAACATGCTCACCTAACCAATCAGAAAACATGAACATATACATTGCGTGCCTGAATTCAACGCTGAGGCTGTTTGTCAATCACTCACTGCCTGTATGCAACCCTGCGGTGTGTATGTGCGCGTGCACGAACGTTAGAGAATGGGCACGCGCGTGCGCAGTAACGTGCGCATTGCTTTGAGGGTCCCGGTTTTAGGCAACAGTGATTCGCGTCCCGGTTTGAGCGAGGCAGTGGACAAACCTGTTTGGCTCTGTGCTGGAGCCAAAGACTCCCCACAACTCCCCCAACCCCCTAAATTAAAAGATTATAACTCACTCATACAACCCAAGCTTATTTCTGCCTCAACATGTAGAACCAATCAATGTAACACACACACATACTTTGATAGGATATAGCCTAATGTACTTTTTTGACAACACATTTTCTGATTCCATTTCCCCTGGCCTTTTCAGTCTTTAGTTCCTATCTATTTTTCTGTTAAGTTTAAAATAGATTTTAATAATATCATTGAGAACTACAGCTTTGCTCCTTGTATATTCAGACTTTCACTGTAACAAGCCAACAACAGTAAGTATAGCCAGTACAATGAATCCTCAATAGCAGGTTGATTGTAGTATAGTATAGTCACTACTCTAGTGGGTTGAAAGGCTGACTTGTGAGTCAAGGGTCAGAGGTTCAATTCTTGCATTATCCACTAAAATTCTGTCCATTGCCAAGGCTTGAATGTTTTCACTTAAAACTTTATTCCAGAGTTTAGAAATAAAAATAACTTTATGGTACACTTGCCAACAAGTCATTGCTGTTGACTGAAAGCTTGTGTTTGGCTCAAAATGACTTAATCCCATTCTTGAAAATTAAATAATCTACCCAGTTAAGCAACAGACCTGTCTCGCCTGTGTCTGGGCATTGTTTGCTCTCTGACACCATCTAGTGGTTGTGGCATGTAACAAAGTGGTACCTCAAAATGAGCTAATGAACTAAGTGCCATAGTGGTGATAAAGTGGCACCACCACCAGCACTTTCAAGGTACAACAACTGTAAGTAGCCTGCATTTACTTAAGTACCATTTTGAGGTATTTGTACTTTACTTGAGTATTTCCAATTTCCAGTAGCCTACTTTTACTTCTACTAAACTACATGCTATACCACTAAAATGTGGAACGCCCTTAGGAAGGCCTTAGAGTGTAAATCCCTAACATCCTTTAAAACAGCTCTGAAAAACCACTTACAGGCGGCTGCCACTCGAAACTGGTAACAATAAACCTAGCCTTACTGTACCCTCCCCTGACCCTTCTATTGAATACCTTTTATTTTGCTTGCTTTGTTTTGTTTTGTGTTTATGATATTTCGGGTGATATCTGCTACACTAAAAAATGTTGGGTTACCAACAACCCAACTTGAGTTATTTTTTAACCCAACACAGGGATCAATAGTGGACCAACCCAACAGTAGTTAATTTGACCCAGCAAAATGGGTTGCTAATTTTAACCCAACAGATGGGTTACATTATTTAATCCAATTGCTGGGTCAAATGTATTACAGCCCTGGGTCAATTCTAAATGCATTAATACTGTATTCTGTTTGTTGGATGATACACTTCAATCCACTTGACAAAAAAAAATATATATAGACCCAAACCATGTTGTCAGAGCCAATGAACAACACTGGAGGGGGGAAAAAATAATGAGCAGCAGAGGTTTTCAGTCCAGTCTCTACTTGCAAGCAAGTATTGAAGCACGCAGAAACTTGACAATGGAGGGGGGAAAAAAGAATGAGCAGCAGAAGTTTTAAGTCCACAAGTCCACAGTCTCTACTTACTTGCAAGCAAGTATTGAAGCACGCAGAAACTTGACAGGCTTCGATTCTTCTCCGCCCATCTCATAGACTGCATTTTGTAGTAATTCCCAAACCGGAGCACACTGCTTAGGGTATTCGACATCAAAAATGTAGTAGGCCTTAAAACAGACATCGACTGCCTGAAGCAGGGTATTCTGCTCTAAAGCCTCCCCACCGAAGATGACGAAAGCCTGGGATGTGTGGCGGATGTCATTCCCCAGTGACAGGACATGGGGGTATGGCCTTGATGCCCGCGCTTCCTCAAGGTACTCCACCAAGTTTGTTGCAGGCTGAGAAAGAAAAACAAAACAAACAAACAAGATAAATCAACCAGTAAATGATTGTCGAAAAGCAAAGAGTAAGCAAGATATAGCATTTACTGATAGTTACTAAATACATTTTCTGAATTATTCTATAACAAGCATGATGTTCTCATCTTAAACTGGACCTGGGTTGGATCTGTATTTGGACTACCATTTTCCATCTACACCTAATCTCTTTTCACCAAAAATAGGCGATCTACCAGCTCGACACACACATGTCACATGCAAAGCATTGTGAGCTTGTAGATCTGCCATTTTTTGATAATACCGACCCATGAATATCATAATTATGGATGCTGGGTTCAACTTCAAAACAATGCAGGGAGACTTACAGGCTCATGGTCAATGAAGGCCATGCTGGATTCCTCGACTGTATGGCGAACTACTTTTCGCCCAACTTTGTATCCTGTTGGCGGAAGCAGCGCTGGTAGCTGACTCAGAGCCAGTTCCCCCAAACAAACTGTAGGAAGAAAATTAGGTATCAATATGTGGAATGGCATATCTGATTTGTAGACTGGCACCAGCCCAAATCAACCATAACAACGATCGCATCTATCTCGCTATTAAAGCGGTAAATACAATTCCAGGAATAAATAAAATCAGGTTAGTAAGCCAGACACATAATACCACAGATTGCATGTAGGGATGGGACGATATAAAAATGTCCTATCATGGTTACTGTGACAAAATGAATTGCAATTTACAATATCACGATAATCAAAATCCATTATCCTGGGGTGGAACATTTGCTAAAAAATAGCAGATCTACAAGCTCACAACACGTTGCTTTGCAACGCGTTGTGAGCTTGTAGATCGGCTATTTATTGGCAAAGACATTTGATAGAGAGTGAACAAAAGACTATCAAGTACTATATTATACGATACCGGATATGCAGCTCGTCAAATAAAAGGTGAATTGTTCCCAGTGCATGACTGAGGACGATATCACGATAAATGAAATCTCCACAATACGATTTCCGTGAGTGTTTTTCACGATTAACGATAATATTGTGTATCGTCCCTCCCTAGTTGCATTACAATCATCTGCTTTGCAACTATTGCGATTGATCAGGGGGTGAACCAATCACTGAAGACTGTCTCTTTGGCAATGCCCATCCCAGAAATGGCTACAGTAGGAAGGGCTTTCAGATGGTAAAATGAACAGTCAGGCTATGTGATTTGGTCATTTTGTAGTAAAAAGGGTTAGGGTTGAAACATTTACATAGTCTGATGTACAACAACAACTATAATAATGTATTACCAGGTGTTAATCCATCAACTGAAGAGGTTAACTTCCTCTTCCGTCTTGCCAGGTGTAAGATCTTATTGGTGAAGAGCGGCAGCCAGGTCTCAAAAAGTTTGGGCGCAGCCTCTCCATGCAAGACCGAGAAGTCTTGCGCAATCTAAAAATATGAGGGAAAAAAAACGAATTCAATGTGGCAGCTAACATACTGATAAATAATAATCATAAACAACGCAGCCTCATATGTAAATGTATACTCCTTCACAACTTACCATGCCCGAGTGGTAAGATGTGGGAATTCTTTCAGGATCTCTTGGATGTCCCACCTGTTCTCCCTTACACACTTGGCCCTGTTTGATGAAACAAAAAGAATGGGGAATGTATATAGTGCCTTTATCCAAGGCACTTTCACACACTGACCGATGGCAGAGGAAACCACACAAGGCACCAACATGCTCATCATAAGTGATTAGGGTTCAGTGTCTTGCTGAAGGACACTTCCACAGAAACTCTGAGGAGCCCAGGATCGAACAGGGAACCTTCTGGTGCCTCTTACCTCCTGAGCCACTGCCGCAGGTTCCGATTAATTCCAGTAAGTAAAACAGTACAACTGAACAAGAATGTTAAAAGGATAAGACAAAAAATGTAAGACTGGCGTCCATTTATGGCAGTTTTGAGGGAGGCTAAGTAGTTGCACTTTATTGATGGCTGGTGATAGATGTTCCACATTTTGAGCCTTCTCACCCAAGCCAGCAGAGCGAGCAAGTACTGTGTTCGGCTGCATATGTAGATAGTAGCTGTGAGTGTTTAAGCCTGTAACCCAATCAGGGACCAGCATTTCTGGCAAAGTGGCAATGTCATCATTAACAGGCAATGAGGGACCAGGATTTTAAGATGGCAGATATTCCCTCCCAATTAATATAGATTTTAAGCTCCCATCTTGAAAATGACAGCTTTCTGGGAGATTGATTTTGGTAAACTTTTAGTATGTTATTTAGCTTGCCCAATACAACCAGAATCCATTGAAAAAACATTTGTGACAATTTTTGGGGGGTTAGGTGGTAGATTAACTCGCTTAATATGATAAATCATGTTCTCACCTTTAAAACTATTGATAAGGTCTGGCAGCTGCCACTGTGTCAATAGGCCTACGACAAAGCCGTCCATTGATCTGGAGAAAAAAAGAAGACAAAGACAAAAAAAACATACAGAACTTTAAAATAAATTAACATTAATGTATTCACATGATGAGGCTACTATAACTGACAAATGCCTTCTATACTTTATATTTAGCACTTGTCCACTCCAGCATTGTCCCCCTGCGTGTACAATTTAGAAACAGGTGGTACAAATTGGGTCCTTTGAGTGATTTCCAACGAGTGCTTCTCAACTACAACACTCATCACATGCACAGCACAGCACAGCATTTAGTGTAAAAAACAACTTAACATCTCTATGGTGACTTTTATCAAACGAACACTTTGCAAATACAAAGAGGATAATTCAAGCCTTCCATGTAGCAGCAATGTTGGTGAGTTTAATGAGTTCAATACAAACAGATAGCACTTTTCTGTTGCAACTCTAGATTCAACATTGAAAAAACTAAAAAAAAAAATAAGAAAAAAAGTTGCGGCTGCATCAACACCACAGACCACACATGAAAACACACAGCATCAGCCAATAGGCTATTGTATAAACATCTGCATTTTTTTAATCAAATGTAAAACGAGCCATACATTGTTATGTTGTAGTTTCGGTGGCTAACGTTTGAAGCTACAACGTCTAACACCGTTTCCCAAGCTGTGGGTCAGGACCCATGTGTGGGTCACGACACATTTCTTTAGCGTTACATTTGTTTCCTGCATTGTGTTTAATTGCTATGTCTACCAAGTAGTACATAATGTTATGAATAAATGAAAAGACATTCCATGAAATATAACAAAATGTTTAAGAAGTAGTGAAAATAGACGATCTACAAGCTCCCAACGAAAGCGACGCGTTGTGAGCTTGTGGATCTGCTGTTTTCACTAGTTTGGGTCCCAGTCAATTCGCAACGCGGTTGTGAGCTTGTATATCTGTTGTTTTCGCTAGTTTGGGTCTCAATCAATTCTAATCTCGTTGGGTCTTTAGCTAAAGTTTGGTAACCACTGGGCTAACAGACTTCTCTGTATCATACTCAACAAAATTAACTGAGCGGCGAAAATGCTGCTATAATACATTTTACTGCATAAACATGCCGAACAGACTGCAGTCAAATCATGTTTAGCCAACATATTTAACGTTGGATTACTACTGCCCGTGGTAACGTTAGCTCTGGTCCACGCTAGCAACACAGACCATGTTACACAGAACAACAACAAACAAGCCTCGATAAAATAACGTGGAAATAGACTTCCTGATCACAGACAATATGACGTCGCTATGAAGGTATAAAAGTGTGCACAAACCTTTTAATTTAATGTGCCTCGGCGACGATAAGTTTTCTCTTCTCCCCTGGATGTTGTTGTTGTGGACAGTTACTGCTCGCGGGCTAGCCGGGCTTTGAAATTCAGTGACGCAAGCACGTCAGTGACGTCATTCCTTCAAAAGCAGGGTTCACGGAACCGCCCCCAACCCAACAGAGGAATCAGGGGTCTTCAACAGGGGGTCCGCGACCCCTAGGTTAGGGGGTCCGCGGAGGTACTGCAGGGGGTCCGCGAAATTATTGCTTTAAAAAATAGGATATATATATTTCTTTTTCTTTTTTCACATTTATGTAAAAAAATAAATCATGATTCTATCCATTTTGAATAGCTTGAATACATGATTACTATGCAATTGACAGATTGTTTATTATTGACATTGGTTCTCAGTTAATAAGTAGTATATGTTTAGAAATGGTAGTGGTACGGCCCACCCTGCTCGCTGTAACTTGTACATGTTTAAAATAAAAAATATGTTGTAGCCCCGACCCCCCCACCCTACGAGGTGGTAGGGGGTCCCTGCTCCATCTCCCCATCAGTTTGGGGGTCCCCGGCCTGAAAACGTTGAAGACCCCTGCTATAAATAATCCATAATGGGTCAAATATTTAATAACACCATGGTTGGGTTAAAAAAATATGCATAAAATAACCCAACAACCAAACAAACAACCCAGAATGTATTAAATATTTTATAACTCAATGGTTGGGTTGATGAAACAACCCATCATTTTTTAGTGTGCATGCATAGTACTGTGTTCTATCTTTCTGTCATTAAATGTTATATGAGTTAAAGAGAAGGATCTCAACAATGGAAACAAGCCTCGGCTTACTGAGTTTCCTTTTAGTTGATCTTGTACCAGTGAACTGTACTGTCATGAAACCGTACCTTTTCCTATGCAAACTTTAGTGACTGACCGATATATCGGTATATCGGCCATATGACCTTTTTGGTCATATCGGTATGCACCGATATACGACGATATGCACCGATATGCGACCGATATGACCGATATAACCGATATGGGAACGATATGACCGATATAACCGATATGGGACCGATATAACCGATTTAACTTATTTTTTAGGGGCTAGTGAAAGTTACAAGTATGGTTTGTGCGATATGAAATGTGAGCTTACCATAATACACAGTAATGCTTAATCATATTCCATCATATTCAAGGGCTTTTGGAGAGAAATGAGACTCCAGTCCAGTTAGAGCACTGCAGATTGGAGGTCTGTGGCTCTTTAATAAAGACATCGGTTTAAGAAAGCAGCTGTCTGAATCTGTAGTATGACTGTCACTGCACTTTTTCATAATCATATTGGTGCAAAATCTTTACACAATCGACATGTAAACGGCCTGTTTTATATATACAGTATATGTCGGTATCGTATCGTATCGGTGATGGCCCCCCTCCCTAGAATCGGTATCGTATCGGATCACAAAAAAGGTCTATCGGTCGGTCACTACTTCAGTCAATCAATCAATCAATCAATCAATCAATCAATCAATCAAAACATTTCAGAGGTAAATATTGTACTTTTACTCCACAACATTTATTTGACAACTTTAGTAACTAGTGGGTTTTGATTATTATTCAAAAACATAAATTACCCACTTCAGCCCTCTATACATTTTGGCCTTTTTATACATTTTAAAACATGTGAAATGGGACATTCTGCATAATGAGTACTTTTAACTTTTGGTACTTTAAGTACATTTTGATACCATTACGTTTGTACTTTTACTCAAGAAAATGTTTCATTCAGGACTTTTACTTGTAACAGAGTACTTCTACATTGCAGTATTCATGCTTTTACGACGAGATGAAACCAAGTTTTCCACTCGCTGCACTTCCTTATAGTGACGCAGTTCCTCCTGAAACGCTCCAGAAAGGAGGGACATAGCGCTGGGAGCGGCTGGGAGGAATTTGATTTGACGGTCAAGAAGTAGACACATTAAAACATTAAAAGTAGCAAGGTAGCAGGGGAAAAATCAATTAAGTGCACAGTTCATCAGGGGGATTCAAAGGCTTGTGAAAATCAGTGTTGGGTATCGTTACATTTTGAAGTAACTCGTTAGGTTACTTTAGTTACTGACTTGAAAAACTAATCCATTACGTTACTCCGCTACCCAATGACAATTGTAACTTAACGAGCTACGTCACCGACCATTAAAACCCACCTGCATGGAAATTTGGTAAACATGAAAAAGACAAAAGAGTGCAGCCTCCTTTAGCTCATGCGTCCTCTTCAAAAGACAATACCTCGGTGCCGTGGCGTTGTTATGGCCGGGTCCGAATCCACCGCTGTCCGCCGCCGTCCAGACACGATCCGATGATGTACAGTAGCTCCACTTTAATACCCTTACACACGGTCAACTAAAGGCACAAACGCTACTAATAACTCCCCGTTGTGAGGAAGGATCAACACTGTCGTTGTTTCGTGGGATGGATGGAGCACCAGAAGTCAACAACAGTGAGTGATTTGATTTCCTGGTTTCAAGATGATGTGTGTTGCGGAGCTACAGAGATGAAAGGAATGCGATTGGCTGACTGGAGTAACTTGTGAATGTGGTATACGTTTTGTGAATGAAGTGACGGTTCCCCTTGAGTCTCTTGTTAGAAAACAGGACCTCAAGTGTCCCCCTATCTGCTGACCTGAGGGTCCTGATGGTGGGGGGATAAGTACTGCCAGTCCGTTTAAGCCTTTGTAAACAAACAGTGGGATGCCAATATGGGTGTAATGTGCTCTCTCCTCCTGGTGCCAGTCAGGAGTCTGGCCGCAGCATTTTGGACCAGTTGGAGACGGGAAAGGGATGATTGGCTGATTCCGGTAAAGAGGGAGTTGCAATAATCTAGCCTGGATGATATAAGTGCATGAATGACTATTTCTAGGTGATGTGGAGAGATAAATGGTTTGATTTTGGAAATGGAGCGGAGATGGAAGAAACTGGTTTTAACTATGGTATTGACTTGTTTATGGTTGTTTGTTTATGGGGGGGTTATATAAGCTCTATTCAACACAGTATATGGGGGGGTTATATAAGCTCTATTCAACACAGTATATTTCTATCTATGTTTGGGGAAAAATAGAGATAGATAGATAGATAGATAGATAGATAGATAGATAGATAGATAGATAGATAGATAGATAGATAGATAGATAGAAACCTGTATGCATTCACCACAGACCGCAAGGCAAGTCACCTATTTACGGCTCGTCACCTATATCTGTGTAACTGTGGGAACTGCAGAGAATGAATTATTCAACAGTTTACCGGCCCACGGTTGAATTTGATTGACGCAGGTACGTGGTCTGTCAATCATTCTCACTCCATGGATTATTCATCCGGTCGATTCTGAGTCATCACGCATTACATTTTTGTTTAGGGGCTGGACTTGTTTCATTATAATACACTAAAATAAATCACTGTTTTGGTATCCAGTGTTAGGTATGGCCATATTATCACTACAGATATGCTTTAAAAGTGTGAAAAACATATTTTTCACTGGGTCTTCAAGAAAAGAACGTGAGTATTTTTTCCACCACTGATACAGCCTTCTGACCGTTCAGCTCAGTCCATCAAGAACACTGTGAGAACGATCAAAATAGATTATTCATTCAAACCCAGATCAGTGTCCAGAGCTCTGCGTAGGTTCTGCCAGAACAGTCCAGGGTGCTGTCCAGCCTGGGACCAGCTCAGGTAGGTGTGACTCTTCACCAGCCTCCTCATCTGATAGTGGGGAGACAACTGCTGGGCTGGAATGTCCTCCAGAAACACCAGGATCAATATGTCCTTCTTCTCATCAAACAGACGGTAGCTGCACACAGGAGAAGAGTGGAACTTTACAAATCAAGCTAGAAATAGTGAATTTCCTTCAAGTGGCATTTCGTCCTCTGCCTATGAATGAATTTGAGCCAATCAGGATGAAATATGATAGACCTGTTTTGTTTGCGAAATATACAACTTTTCTATTTAATGTAAATAATCCTTTCACTAAGTACGTCAGAATATTTGCCAATTAAGTAACATTTTATGTCAATAAATTGAGTTCTTGAACCAAGCTTTATTTGACTGCTTACACAACAGATAGATAGATTGATAGATAGATAGATAGATAGATAGATAGATAGATAGATAGATAGATAGATAGATAGATAGATAGATCAAAAACAGTCAATGATCATAAGTGTAACAGCCATACTTAAAACAGTCAATGATCATAAGTGTAACAGCCATACTTAAAAAAGCAAACAGCCACAGACCAGAGTAGTTTGATCCTTGACATACCGGTACATGCTTTCCTATTCATGTACAGTATGTAAAGGTCCCTCAGCATTCATTTAAAAGTCAGGATTGTGCAGTGAAAGTCAGGGAAATGGCGCCCCCCACCTGGCCATCTGGATCTCCCTAGAGCACCATTCACTCTCCAGATAATGATGACTGATCACACAGATGGTCTTCCTGCTGCCATAGATGGCCTCTGTAATGTTCTCTATGATGGGTTTACCTGGAAACAAACCACACAAAACCATGGACTGTAAAAGAATAATATGGATGGAGTTACGCCATAGGTTTCTAAAGGTCTGTTTTGAAGCCAGTTTTTCACCAATTTCAAATTTGCCATCTTTCTATATACGGTCTTCTATAGAACGAGTAGAACGAGTAGAAACCCTAGAAATATACCCTACTTGCTACTTTATCATTCATTTTGAAATGGGACCATAATTCACTAAACGCATATCATGATGATTTCACTGGGTCTTTAAGAAAATAATGTGAGTATCTTTTCCACCACTGATACTAGCCTATAAACTTATCTAACCTATAAACTTATAAATATATATATATATATATATATATATATATATATATATATATATATATATATTACTATTATGCTCTGCAGTTTGGCAGACCAAGCAGTATCACTTTTGTGTAACTGCTTTGGATACTTAACAGCCGACACAATGCAAACAAAGCTTATTTGCAACGCGCTGTTTAAACGCATCCCATGGCCAAGTGAAACAGCAAGCCCCCAGACTAACATTATTTGAGAATGCAAGATGCTGGACACTAATAAGACGCTGGATACCAATGATGTACCATGCATGTTCACATCATTTCCCACATTTTCCTTTGTTTTCACACTTTGGAAACACATTCCTATTTAACATTGAGCTGGCCACAATGTTTAGCTGCCCACTGAACCTCTATCCATCTGGGGGTACAAGAGTGTACAGGCTTTTTTTTCTAGAGAGAGAGAGAGAGAGAGAGAGAGAGAGAGAGAGAGAGAGAGAGAGAGAGAGAGAAAGAGAGAGAGAGATATTCAGAGACACATATTCAGATTTGAGAGACAGAGAAATGTTTGTACCCGGTTCAAAGTCTCGGTGGTGCAGACAGAGTTTCCAGCCCTGCTCTCCCTCCAGCACTGGAAGCATTTCTCGGTAAACCCAGAGCTCATCGTGAACGTTGTAGGAGATGAAGGCATCCTAGCGCTCAGGAGAGCCCCTCTTTCTTTGCTTGGCATCATAAAGGAAGGCCAGGAAGAGGTAATAGGCATAGAGTAGATGCAACCTCAGGAAGTGGTAGGTGAAGGATGTGAGCAGAGTCAGCACAATCACACAAGTGGAGGAAATGTAGTAGATGAAACTAGCGTCCATCTGGTCACAGGAATGATAGTCAAAGTCCAGAAACCTGGTTCCCTTTTTGGCCAGAGGATAACCACACATGTAGCGGTTAGCACCAATAACCTGTGTTTGGTTGTTGTTCAGCATCCACTGCAGAAAGTCAGAATTAGAACAATCACAAGTAAAAGGGTTGTCAGCCATGTTAACATATCTGAGAGCAGGGAGAAAACGGAACACCAAGACATTTATCACCGTCAACTCGTTCTGGCTCAGGTCCAGCCAAGAGACTCGAGTCAGGTTGGCTTTTGCCAGGAAATCCAGGGACTTCAATTTATTGTTGGAGAAATGGAGTGCCTCAATGTTTTGTATTGGGTCAAATGTCTCTGGGTACAGGTCTGCTATGTTGTTACGCCTTAAGGTAAGAGTCTTCAGCTTAGGTACATGTTTAAATGTGTCTCGGTCTGGAAGAAAAATATAATAGGTGCTCACGGCTGTAAAGTGTTCCAAATGTTTCATATTTGAGAGCATGTCTGATATTATTTCATAACCATCATACTGTGGATCATGCCATTGTATTGTAAAGTTATTCACGCTCTTCAGTATATCATGGGGAGGTGAACGTGCCATTATGTTGGGGTTGAAAAAAACAAATAGACTAAGTGTTTTAAGTTCATCTAGTCCTTCAAAATAGGTGACACTCCACTGTTGTTCCTCTCCTCCATACAGACCTAATTCCATGTCTAAGTGCTTGAGTGATTTCAGACTTGTAAAACCTCCCTGGCTGAGCCTTGAGACAACATTTGCATTTAAATCCAGTATTTCCAGTTTCTGTAGACCAGTCTTGAACGTGTCGCCAAGCGTCCAAATGGAATTGTGACTCACAGTTAAAACCTTCAACTCATTGAGTTGTTGGAAAACACACTGTTTGAGTTCAGACATGTTGTTGTCATCTAGATGAAGGTGTGTGAGTCTGGTTAAATTGAATAAGTCTGAGCAGCTTAACCCTTAAGTTCTGTTCGGGTCATTTTGACCCGTTTTACATTTTCATTTGGAAAAAAAAGGTAGAAGTTTACATTTTTTCCACCTGAAACTCACTGGCCTTAAAGATTCTTCTGAGATGAACGTGTAAAAAAAATATTTTTGCACTGCACCCATGCTACACCCCCCTCATATTTTTTGAACCTTAAGTGCTGTTCGGGTCATTTTGACCCGGAAGCACATAATTATGCACAGAAATACACAGTATTGTGCCAAAACACAGACACACAGCCCCCCCCCCCCCTTCTAACACCCCCTTCCGAAGCCCCCCTGTCTGATTTTCATTTTTTCCTATAAGCATGAGCAATATTGCCCAGTATTAAATAAAGTAGTTTTTTTACATGAATTCCAGCTAAATCAGTAAAAACGCCTAGCTCGTTCAGTGTTTAATGTGATATAGCAAAGCAGAAATGCAAACATTTACCATATATATCATATGAATTGTTTGGTATTGAGTCAAAGTCAATGTATCATGATGATTTGTTAAGTTAAAATTTATATTAGTGTTGTTTTTTTAAAACCAAATATCCCCCGGGTCAAAATGACCCGAACAGAACGAAGGTGTAGTGAATCTGAACAGAACTTAAGGGTTAATGTGATATAGCAAAGCAAGAATGCAAACATTTACCATATATATCATATGAATTGTTTGGTATTGAGTCAAAGTCAATGTATCATGATGATTTGTTAAGTTAAAATGTATATTAGTGTTGTTTTTTTTAAACCAAATACCCCCCGGGTCAAAATGACCCGAACAGAACGAAGGTGTAGTGAATCTGAACAGAACTTAAGGGTTAACTGAAAAGACTCTGAATCAATAACTGAGATGTTCAGCCCCCTTAAGTGTGGTAGTTGTAAGATGGTGATGATATCTGTAATTTGATTGGACATTAGCATGTCTAAACTCAGTGCCTGCAAGCTGGTGAGTAACTGGAATGCAGCAGGGTTGATGACACGGATATTGTTTCCATCCAAGCTCAGTAACATAAGTTTAGACAGTCCCTGAAACATATTGTCAGTCAGTGTTGTTAGTCGGTTATGCTCCATATGGAGCACTTCAAGTTCCACTAAATGGACAAATGCTTCATCATCTACATGCCTTATTGAATTAACACTCAGATCCAAGTCTCTGAGATTTGACAGCTGGTAAAAAGCTGTCCTGTTTATCTCTTGAATCCTATTTAACCGGAGTGTTAATGATACAACATCCCTGGGAATATCGTCTGGTACACTATCGAGATCCCAATCACCACAATCCACCGACACAGCAGCAGTGACATTGTCAGAGTAGAGAATAGTGCAGTCTTTCAGGAGGTACGTCAGTGTGGGACTTAGGTGAAGTGTGCACAACAGAAATAAGAAGAGGGCACAATGCCAGCTTCCTGTCTGTGGCGGCATGGCTGTCCTCAAGGTCAACGGTCAGGTACTTTTGAGTAATTCTGCTGTGGACACTGGTTAGTGTTGATGATCTAAAGAGGATGCAACAATAAAACAGTTACAGTACACTTGTAATCTTCCACTTGATCTTAAACTCTACATCTATATTCCACAGTATTGTTGACTATACCATTTGTTCCATGCCGTGTGTGTGTGTGTGTGTGTGTGTGTGTGTGTGTGTGTGTGTGTGTGTGTGTGTGTGTGTGTGTGTGTGTGTGTGTGTGCGTGCGTGCGTGCGTGCGTGCGTGCGTGCGTGCGTGCGTGCGTGTGTGTCAAAGTAAAATTGATGTGCCCATCTGACAACAACAAACAAAGCAACCATGGATGGAGCTACTACACTATAAGGAATGTTGCTTTCCCGCTTTGGGGTCCTCCCTATGTTCCCCAGGTTCTATGTTCCCCCGGTTCTATGTTCCCCACTTCCCCATAAAAAGGTTCTATGTTCCCCAGGTTCTATGTTCCCCAATCCCCACCCAAGTTCCACCAAAAACGGTTCTATGTTCCTCGCTCAACCAAAAAAGAATCTATGTTCCCCATCCCCAAAAAAGGAATATTTTCCCAACTGAAATGCAGGAAATGTGGGACATCTGGGCACTAAGAACATGTGGGCAATCCTAATTTAGGTGCCCACTCGTCAAGTTGTCCAGGTGCCCCTAGTGCCCAGATGTCTCCACCCCTAAGTGCCTACTTTTCCAGGTGCCCACTTGTCCAAATGCCCACATTTCCCTACCTAGTGCCCAGATGTCCAGGTGCCCACTCGTCCAGATGCCCGTCCGGATGCCCATGGTCATAACACAAATAGGGTGCCAAATGTCCCTAGTTCCCCCCTGACCCAATAGTATTTGTAATTACTCCCCATTATGTTCCGTTGTGTTTGTTTAGAGTTATGTGGGGGGGGGGGGGGGGGGGGACAGAACCTTTTTTTTTTTTTTTTTGAGTGGGGAACATTTTTGTGGGGGTAAGTGGGGAACATAGAACCTGGGGAACATAGGACCTTTCTTCGGTAAGCAGGGAATATAGAGCCTTTTTTGGGGGGGTAAGTGGGGAACATAGAACCTGGGGAACATAGGTATGGTCCCTATTGTTGACACAGCCGATTTATGAAATGTGATCAAATCAGCTGTGTCAAAAATATAGCCTAAAGTAATGCAAATGCCCCTTGGCCATGTAGAAAGTTGTGTCAATCAAATAAGCAATTGTTTATAAGTATAAATTGCATGTCCCACTGGGAAGAGACCCGGGGCAGACCAGACCAGATGGGGTGATTACATCTCCACACTGATTTGATTAAACTCACTCTTTTGTTAACCACATGAATCCTAGCGCCCCAGCTCTGGTGCACTGAGTGAGTATTCATAATGAAAATAGCAGATCTACGAGCTCACAGCCCAACCCTACCCTCCCCTGCCCCTTCTTTGTATATACTTACTGTTTGTTTAGACTTAGTGTTTTCTTGTTTTTTGTTCTCTCATTTTATTTTATTTACATATCTACTGCATAGTACTGTGTTCTATTCGTCTGTCATTCAATGTTATATGAGATACTTTAATGGTTTCCTGTGGAAATAAGCTTAGTCTTTTCATGGATCTCCTTTTAGTAGACCTTGTACCAGTGAACTGTACCGTCATGAAACTGTACCTTTTCCTATGCAAACTTCTAATAAAGTCTTCAATCAATCAATCAATCAAACAGCAGTTCATGTTGCGAGTAGTACATGTGAGCCTGTAGAACATAAGTGGTTTGGTTTAGATGGGAATAACCTGGTCAAAATATATATAGGGCTCAACTTGTTAATGGCGTAATCAAGGTAGGCTACAATTTGACGTTGAAATGCAGCACCATTTTTGTAGGGATATTGATATCATATTTAGGGCCCGAGCACTACACAGTAGTGTGAGGACCCAATTGTAATTGTAAGATTATTCTTCTTCTTCTGCCGAATGAAACACGTTTTTGAGGCACCAAACGTACTCCAAAAGTTGCGCAACTTTGCACAGATATCACAAGTGGTGAAAAATTACGTATTAAAAAAAAAATCAAAAAGGGGCGAGGCCTAATGGGCAATAGCACCCCCTAGAAAATTTCAACGGCACAGCCCCACTATATGGTTTCACCTACAAGTATGAAAATCAGTACACACCTATATCATGTACGGACTTACAAAAAAGTCTCTTGGTACCATGTCCGAAATTAAACAGGAAGTCAGCCATTTTGACTTCTTTGTGGAGTTTTGGTGCATTTTTGGCCATTTTCACGTGTCACACTTTAACTAACTCCTCCTAGGGGGTTAATCGGATCAACTTCAAAATTGCTCAGCATACACAAGACACCGTAACGATCAAAAGTTGCTCAAATCGGGAGTTTTCGTAAAACGGCGTGACGATGGCGAAGTGTAAAACTTCCTTCACCAAACAGGAAGTGCCCCCTCTTCTGATTGGTCGATGCTTGATTGTACCTTTTTTGGCTATAACTCATCAACCGTTTGTCGTATAAACTTGTGGGTGGTGTCATTTGACTCGATTAAGAGTCCTTTGCCTTAATTGGTTTAACTTAGCCCCACCCCCTCTTCTGATTAGCCAAAACGTTATTTGGCTATAACTCATCAACCGTTTGTCGTACAAACTTGTGGGTGGTGTCATTTGACTTGTTTCAGAGTTCTTCGCCTTAACACTTTGCAAGCCACGGGGAGCCCCTTACTATTAAAACCGGAATATACCGGACATCTGAGCAAGGAGTCTCAGCCGCGCCGTCTTTTACCGTACTGGGTCATTAAAAACGAAATAAATGATTTTTATCCGAAAATCGGCGATCGTCTAACCTTCCCTAGTCACCACTCGTCCATCGATAGCGAATGGCTCATCTGATTGGTCGATTATTGATAGTTCCTGTTTGCTATATCTTTTCAATGGTTTGTAATAAGTGTAATAGTGTAACTGTGTCTAGGTGTAATAAGTGTAATAAGTGTAATAGTGTAATAGCGCAACAAGTGTAATAGTATAATAAGTGTAATAAGTGTAATAGTGTAATAGTGTAATAGCGCAATAAGTGTAATAGTGTAATAGTGTAATACTGTAATCAATGTAATAGTGTAATAGTGCAATAAGGTAAATAGTAGGCCTGTCACGATTCACTGAACTCACGATACGATTCGAATCACGATTCAAGGTTCACGATTCACGATGTCACAGTTTTCTCAACACAAATTTATTTTCCAGAAAAAATTACCCCCCTAAAAATCCACAATTCTTACAATTCCAGTATTTTCTTTTCTTTTAACACTACTGTTTTCTCTTATGCTCTTTTCAATAAAGTAGAACTATCAAATGACAAAAAAACAACAATTACATTTCAGTTCTCTTGTCTTC
Source organism: Nannobrachium achirus (assembly GCF_963921795.1). Taxonomy (NCBI): domain Eukaryota; kingdom Metazoa; phylum Chordata; class Actinopteri; order Myctophiformes; family Myctophidae; genus Nannobrachium; species Nannobrachium achirus. The sequence goes on from NC_137810.1 coordinate 89,111,460, forward strand.
CCTCCTGTATTTTTGAGATGTTCTCTTATCCTCTATACAGTAGCAAATAGCAAATGACGGAAAAGTGTAAACTTATCTATTCTTAAATGTCAAATCCTGTTCTTTTTTTAAACAATACTCTTACCCTCTTTTCAATACTGTATCAATTATCAAAGAATGCCTTTTTCCTGTGGTACATAGCAAGCCTGTACTGTTAGCCAGCTCCCAACAGAATCCAATTTATTGGAAAAACACGTCTCCAATCAGACAAACAAGCTTCATTTGACAGCTGTGATCAGTGCATTTACCAGACATTTACATTTATTTAGACCCTAGGCGCTGTATGGTCTTTCCCTTAGAATAAAGGGATATATATGGTTTAGGCTATGTCAATAGTAGTGTTAATAAAAGAAAAGGGTCGTATCACACAAAGATAAACCCCAACTACTTCTCCCTGTGTGTGAGACGGGAGCTTGTGTCGTTGTGTGTAAATGAGAAGAGGAGGGGCTCACTGACCGTCTCTCTCTCTCTGTGTGTGTGTGTGTGTGTGTGTGTGTGTGTGTGTGTGTGTGTGTGTGTGTGTGTGTGTGTGTGTGTGTGTGTGTGTGTGAACTCGCGAGGCAATCTACGACTCTCTGCGCTACTGTGTCAAGTTGACCTACTTCAAAAGAAGATAACGACCATCAATTAAGCAGCTGCATGCGCTCAAAGCCCTGCATGCGATGCGCTCCTCTCCTGCCAGTGAGACGTTGTAGAAGGAGCGGTCAAATCGCGATTCGTTTTTTAAAACATCGTTTCTAATCGTTCACTAATTAAATCGATTTAAATCGTGAATCGTGACAGGCCTAGTAAATAGTGTAATAGTGTAAAGTGTAAAGTGTAATAGCGCAATAAGTGTAATAGTACAATAAGGTAAATAGTGATAACATAATAGTGTAATAAGTGTAATAGTTTAATAGTGTAATAGCGCAATAAGTGTAATACTGTAATAGTGCAATAAGTGTAATAGTGTAATAAGGTAATAGTTTAATAGTGTCATAGGGCAATGAGTGTAATAGTGTAACTCCTGCCCCTTGTGACGAGGGTAGAGCTGCGAGGGCCCGGTCATCGCTGCTTGCAGCTTAAATCTTTTTTCTTTTTTTAAGGCAGAGGCAATCTCTGTAAAACAGACTGGTTTAGTCCTTTAATATAGAAAGGACATGATCATTTTGTACGGTTATGTTGACATAGGCCTATCAGTTGTTTCCTTATACATTTTGACACAGTTATTGGGGTTGCATCATTAATCCACCACCTTATTATTACATATCCAAAATATTTCTCAATGACGAGTTCAATTCTCTCATCTTTTACTGTTTTTCCTTTGGAGTCGTCCGTTTGTTTCTTTCTCAAATCAACAACATAATACAGAAAAGTCTCAAGGAACAGTAATTTCCAGGATGATTTTCTGAGCAGCTAGGAAATATTACTATACCAAAAGAATGAAACATTGAATCCTACCTGAACTCTTAAAACGCTGTGGCAATCATCCTTCCAGTGTGTTACTGTCACAAAGTCCACACAGCCAGGCTGACACCAAGTATGGTGTGTCAATAAAAGTGGAGATAAGAGAATAAGGAAGTACCCTAAACAATGAGAGAGAGAGAGAGAGAGAGAGAGAGAGAGAGAGAGAGAGATAGATAGCGAGAGAGAGAGAGAGAGAGAGAGTGTGTGTGTGTGTGTGTGTGTGTGTGTGTGTGTGTGTGTGTGTGTGTGTGTGTGTGTGTGTGTGTGTGTGTGTGTGTGTGTGTGTGTGTGTGTGTGTGTGTGTGTGCGTGCGTGCGTGCACTCCAAACAGTTCCACATAGTCTGGGAAGTTCCACATGGGCCGACTTCCCCAGGCCATAATCAGTTGTGCAGAAGCTGTAAAAATGTCATTGCATGAGTTGTCCTGGTGGTTCTCAACCTTTTCAGACCGTGACTCCCCCAAATAATCATATTTGAACACAAATAAATAAATAAATCATACTTGAACTGGCCATTACATTTAGTTTGACTCGGTTTCAGAGTTATATATTGTGAAAATATACTACAAACTATTGTGTCAAAACAATCGGTATTCTATCACTCATTTGTCATTGGCAAGTCACATCACTGTGAGTGAATTAACCCTGTGATACGCGTGATTCAAAATAACGACGGAGTTCGGCCAGTGGAGACGCCCCTATACTCTATAGAGACGCCCCTCTTAACAACACACCTCGCCTCAACCGCAGTGGCTGTCACTCCTTCATCCTCGCTGGCCGCACCATCTCCCTCTGAACTCTCGCTACGTGGAGCCTCTGAGTCCGGCTGGAAGACAGGGCAAGCTGGTAGTGCTGTAACTCGGGGTGCCCGTCTGGCCATTCTTCTCCGGGGCCTTGGATTCTCTGGCCGGACCCCAGCCGCCCAATACCGGTCAAAGAGGACACAATCTGAGCGAATGAGAAGCGGTACGGGCAGGTTGGGCACCACCCCCGCCGGCACCGTGGCGTCCCCACGTGGTGTCTGGATGCGAACCTGAGTGACAGGATACTGCCGCATGTCGCCGTGCACACAGGTTACGGGGACGGTGGTGGTGCCGACAGGGCCTGCTAGATCCGCTCGAACCAGCGTAACGACACTGCCCGAGTCTAGGAGTGCCAGAGCGTCGGTGCCGTCCACCCTCACCGGGAGCGTGGCGCGATGGTGGCCCCCCAGAGCGCTGTAGGAGGATGCGAGCAGGCTGCGTCGTGGGGCGTCGGAGCTCACTGCTGAGGCCATGGTGACGTCTCTCTCTGGACAGGCCCACGATATATGGTCTTCCTGACCACAAACATAACATTTCCTCGGCGAGGCTCGGACCGGCCGGTCCGTTGGTGGCACGGGTCTGAAGGAGGGCGGCGGCTGTGTAGGCGGCGTCCCCCGCCTACGCTCCCGGCTGGATCTCTCCTCCACCGGCCCCCGTGGGACCTCCACTTTTGTAGTCTTCATCATTTCCAGGCTGACCTGGTGGTTCTCTAATAAGGCGACTAAGTTGTCTAACGACACAGGGCTGACTTGAGAGGTATATCTTCTTGCATCGGGCGGCAACGCTCTTATACATCTGTCAATAACCAACCTCTCTATCCAGGGAGGGTCCCCCGGACTTGTGAGCCAGCTTTGAGTGTACCGTAATAGGGCGGCTACCTGGGGTCGTGTCGGTTGAGAGGAGTTGTAGACCCAGCTATGGTAGCGCTGGGCGCGTGCCGGCAGGCTATATCCGTGGCGGGCTAGTATGGCAGCCTTTAGCTTGTTGTAGTCCCTTGCATCGGCCACCGGAAGGTCTCTGCAAACGTGTCTCCCCAGTCAAAAAGGGAGCCAATATGGAGGCCCAGTCGCCCGCTGGCCACCGCTCTCGAACCGCTGTCCGCTCGAAAACCTCCAAGAACGCCTCAACATCGTCCTCGGGTGATAACTTGGTTAACACATCACCAGGGGCTCGGGGGGTTGTATTGTCTTTGTCAATTTTTTTTAAAAGTTCCTGCACCGCATTTTGTAGGTCACTCTGACTTTTTAGCAGCGCGGTGAGAGCTTGTTCCATCGTGTCTGTCATCGGTGATCAGTCATTACCCGTATTCTCCACCATAATGTAATGATGGAGACAGAGACACGTGTTTCAAGTGCACGAATTAAACGGTTTATTTGGGGGATTCTTGAAAGTAGAGGGGAGGGGCCAGGTCAATCAACTAATTCCAAACATAAATTCTTCCCGGTCCGGGGTATTCTTCAAACAAACATTTCAGAGTTCTCCTACGTTGCCTACGAAATAAAAGAAAACACCACATTAGGATAATGTCTGGATATCATGGCTAACAATGAGGAAGATATCATGGCTAACAATGAGGAGAGGAGCATGTCACCTTACCGCCCGAGCAACGTCCTTCCAGCCCAAAGACAGAACCAGAACTGAGGGAGAGTCAGCACCTTTATAGCCAGAGCTTAATCAGCCGCACTCAATGCAGCTGTGACCAGCCTGTTAGTTGGAGGGCAGGTGGAAACATATCAAGCTGATTAAGAACAGAGTTAGGCACATACCTCCCTTCTATGAGCTGTCCAAGGGGACAGGGCTGGCCGTGGTGCTGAACTTCTCCCTCAGTTAACCCCTGGTTAACCTGCTGGAAGTACTCACCCGGGCGTCTAGGCAGTGACACTCCACACTCTCTCTCTCTCTCTCTCTCTCTCTCTCTCTCTCTCTCTCTCTCTCTCTCTCTCTCTCTCTTTATGTTAACTTTTACATCTACATTTTGGATATATTGTATCAAATAACCATTTTGGGGTGCACTTTATAATAACTATACACTATAAAGCATTAGTTAAGCATTCGAAAAATACTTCATCATGAATTTAACATTAATAAAGCATTATTTGTACATTACTAAGAATTAGTAAACACAATCATACACATTTCAACAACACACTATTACACATTAGTTACGCATTAGGAAAATACTTTCCTAATTCATCACAATTTACAATTATTTACAATTTAGGCACCACGTATTCATCATTAGTAAAGCATCATTCATACTTTCATAGGCATTCGTAATCCATTAGAAACATTTTATATACATTTGTTCATGGTTAGTGAGTGTGTTAATACATGTTCTAAAATGGATAGTCCCAATACTTGATTCTTTTTAATACATTATAAACCTTGAGATGGGACATTTTACATAATGACTAATTTCTAGTTTTGTTAATTTAAAGTACATGTTGATACCAATACACTTGTGCTTTTACTAAAGTATATTTTGAATTCCAGAGTATTTCTACATTGGCGTATTGATACTTTTACTTAATTAAAGAATGTGAGTACTTTTTCCACCACTGGAAGTCCTATACCAGCCATGTTGGGGACAAACACAGGTGTTTCAATTTGTCTGATTGATGTATTTGATCTGCTGAAATACGCGGCAGCAGAGCTGAACGTCCCTTGACCCGCAGAGGAGCTCCTGACTCAACCAGCATCAATGACAAAGAACCCGGGCCATCTCAAGCAGTGAAAAGGTTGCGACCTTTATTCCCTATACCTCCCGAACGTGAGCCCGAAACTGATTACATGGGAGGATAGGCTCCATTCCCTCGAAACCATGAGGATTAGGATCATGGCGCATGCATGCAACGGACACCTGAGAGTGTGCTATGCTCAATCCAAAGGTGACTATACCCTGTTTACATCAGTGCACAAGGCACACGCTTAATCTGCCATTGTTCACAGGTCTGAAAGCCGCCAAGTATATATAATATTAGTGCGGTTTACAAACTAAACCACACTAGTGGGAAATTATTTTGCATGAAAAATATAGCATTCTAAATATATGCAAGCTTTGCACCCTGGTAAGTTAGCTTAGTCGGTCAGCATAAATCCCTGACAAAAAAAAAACAAAAAAAAACATTGCTGAATCTGACCCTAACTTGGGAATGATCCTAAATGCCGGTAAGATCAAAATATGGACGTAATAAGTAAAGTGCTTGATGAATCGGGCCCATTGTGACATAGCTCTGTTTAGTCCATTGAACTCAGATAATAACAAATATGGACTATATTCCGGTTGCCCTGTAGGAAACCACACTAACTAGGTATGCAGACTAAATAAATGCTTACTTCCATCATGTAATAATTTAAGCAAAATATGTGCAAGCTGTAAAATGGAGCAGTGATTATTCCTGTATTGTTCACAGTAGTTATGATACATAATCTGATAACACTAGGTTTGACATCACAAACTCCATGGGCCATCTGACCTAGAAATCTATATTTGGGCATAGATGACTCATCGTGACCTCATCATGATTTCAATCGCTATAAAAGGACTCTCAGTGACATACACTCTCCACAGATAAAGCAGTCAACCAGCCTACCAGTCAACCCATTCTTTGATTACTTTGTACAACTAGATTAACTTTTCAATGGCATCCCCACTGGAATTGACCGAAATGTACGACAGACAATGCCGGTCTTATACCAGGAAAGAAGCATTTCTTCGACTCAGACCTTATCGCCAGGGTTGGCTTATAGCAGCTGTCGGTAGATAATGCCGGTCTTACAGTATATAAGGGTCATTTGTGTACGGTGTGATTTGCCATGGTTACTCATTGAAGTTGAATCTCCATATATGGAGATAACCTACGCATCACACTAAGTCTGACCTCACCAGCCCATATTTGGGCATGAGCAACTTATGTCTCCATATATGGAGATATGATGACATCACACAGTCCTCAGCCGATGATGTGGCGTGATGTCATACAATACACAAACGAGCCCAGATATGAGCAGGGCAAAGGTGTGACGTGTGACGTGTGACCGACCGACCGACCGACCGCCGGTGGAGGTTTTGATACTAAACTGCGACCTTACGGTCGCAATTATGTAATGATAAAGACGCAGGCTAGTGACGTCAGAGATACATATGCGCGCCAGGGTGTATTGTTTGTATTGCAACCCAAGTCCTGAAGTAAAGACTGAACGCTCAACATATTGCCATTGTGTGGACATTACATTATTCTTGTAAGCACTAAGAGTGACATCAAGGCAAGAATACTACATGGTGTCAGAACTTTAAGTTTGATTTACTACATCGACCGACGACGACGGAAGATATGGAGACCTCCGGTGTACCAATGCCAAGGATGGACTGGGACTCGTCCAACTTGCCCGACGCATGGAGGAAGTTTCGCCAGCATGTGGAACTAATGTTTTCGGGACCCCTGATTGCTAAAGAAGAGGTGGAAAAGTGTAGCTACCTACTCCTGTGGATAGGAGAGAAGGGAAGAGACATCTTCAATACATGGACTCTGTCAGAAGACGAGAGGAAGGTACTGAAGACTTACTACGACAAGTTTGAAGCATATGTTATTCCCAAAGCCAACCACATTTTTGCACGTTATAAATTCCACGAAAGGATGCAAGGCGAATGTGAGAGTTTTGATCAGTTTGTAACAGAGCTAAGGCTGCTGGTGAAGGACTGTGATTATGACAGGATGATGAAAAGTGAAGATATGGTCAGGAATAGAATCATATTTGCCACTAACTCACCAAGAGTGAGAGAGAAACTCTTATGTCACGGTCCAGACCTAACGTTGGAGAAGGCGATTGACATAGCAAGATCGCATGAAGTGTCACAACAACAGCTAAAATCAATGGATAGTGCAACTGCGTGTGGAGCTACAGCTAACCAGTCTGTCCACGCAGTTAGCAGGAGACCATTTAGACCGGACCAAGCACGCTATGGTCGTAAAAATGTAAACAAAGCTGACGTGATGCCTGAGGAATGTGGAGCATGCGGGAGAGAGCACAGCCGTGCTGAGGAATGTCCAGCTAAGGGACGTCAATGTAACAACTGTAACAAATACAACCACTTTGCTAAGATGTGCAGGACACCTACACAACGACAGACAAGGCCCCAGACAAAGAGGATGCATGCCATCTCAGACACTGGTGAGCAGCAAAGTGAGGATGAACTGTACATTGACACTATTACAAAACAGCATGCTGACACAGACAAAGAACAAGCCTTTGCAGAGCTGCAAATAGGAAAAAAGGGGCACAAGCTAAAATTTAAAATTGACACAGGTGCCCAGGCTAACGTAATACCAGCCAACACATTCCATGAGCTATTTGGAAATATAGTACTAGGCCCACAAGCCAGCAAGTTGTCAGGCTATGGTGGGCATATGCTTAATGTTAAAGGGGCCTGCAAGTTAACATGCAAATACAAAGAGAAGACTGTCATGCTTGACTTTGATGTAATTGATGCCAACGCCCCCCCTGTGCTGGGCATGAGAGCATGTTTAGACTTGAATATAGTCAAAATAATCCATACGGTCGATGCACAGCCCGAACCACGCATGAGCATTATGGATGAGTTTGCAGATGTGTTACTGTTTCCTGGAGAGTGTAGCATCCATCTCAAACCAGAAGCAACACCAGTGGTGTGCCCGCCTCGCCGCATACCATTCGCCTTACGCAGTCGACTCAAGGATGAGCTGGACGAAATGGAGAGGACAAGCATAATCCAGAAGGTCAGTGAGCCAACAGATTGGGTTAATGCGCTGGTGGTCGTAGAAAAGCCAAAAACGGGAAAGCTTAGAATTTGTTTAGATCCCCGCCCCCTGAATAAAGCCATCCAGAGACCCTACTATCCTCTCCCTACTCTAGAGGACATTACCCCCAGACTAGCAGGTGCACAGTATTTCAGTGTACTAGATGCCAGGTCTGGATACTGGGCAATAAAACTCAACCGTGAGTCGTCCATTCTAACCACTTTCAACACCGTCTATGGCAGATACAGGTTCAAGAGACTCCCATTTGGGATCGTGTCTGCACAAGATGAGTTCCAGAGACGGATGGATGAGGCCTATGAGGGGCTTCCAGGTGTCGCCGCTATCGTGGATGACATCATAGTGTATGGTTGCACGAAGGAGGAGCATGATGCCAATCTGCGTGCCATGCTAGAGAGGACCAGACAGCGAGGAATCAAGCTGAACAAGGACAAGAGCACCATCTGTGTGACAGAGGTGAACTACTTTGGACACACACTGACACGAGAGGGGGTCAGACCTGACCCCAACAAGGTTAAGGCGATCAATGACATGGCCGTGCCACAGAGCAAAGCAGAGCTAGAGACAATATTGGGCATGGTGACGTACCTGTCCAAGTTTGCCCCCAGACTCTCTGAGGCAACGGCCCCACTTCGTCAACTTTTGAAAGAGAGCAGTGAGTTTGTATGGGACTCAAACCATGATGTTGCATTCCAACAAGTGAAAAGCATCCTAACACAAGAGCCAGGTCCAGTACTGGCCTACTTTGACCACACCAAGGATGTGACCTTGCAGGGCGATGCATCCAAATATGGATTAGGAGCAGTGCTGCTACAACAGGAAAGGCCAGTGGCATACGCATCCAGAGCACTGAATGAGACTGAAGTCAATTATGCTCAGATCGAAAAGGAGCTATACGCTGTGCTCTTTGGATGCAAACAATTCCACCAATACCTGTACGGACGTCAGGTGACCGTCGAGTCAGATCACAAGCCCCTGGAGTCAATCATGCGCAAACCCCTTGCAGCCGCACCGCCTAGGCTCCAACGCATGATTCTTCAGTTGCAAAGATACAACATTAACATTGTTCACAAGCCCGGAAAGCAGATTCCAGTAGAGGACACACTATCTAGGAAGCCGCTAGAGTGTGGTCATGACTCGCTGAGTGAGGGCATGGACTCACAGATACACACAGTGATGAGGATGGACGAAAGATGGAGGAGATTAGAACTGCTACAGCCAAAGATGAGCAGCTCTCAGCCTTAAAAAGAATTATCCAATCAGGGTGGCCAGAAACAAGGAAAGAATGTTCCCCTGCCATCACTGAATATTGGAACCACCGGGATGAACTAACAGAGACAAATGGCATTCTGCTAAAAGGAGAAAAAATCATTGTGCCACACTCACTCAGAGCTGACATGCTTTCACGCATTCACACAGGCCACTTCGGCATGGAGAAATGTAAGCAGCGGGCAAGAGATGTTTTATTCTGGCCAGGGATGTGCAAACAAATAGAGACACTTGTTAATAATAATAATAATAATAACTTTATTTATATAGCACCTTTCTAGACATAAGCCACAAAGTGCTGCACAGGCAAGATAATAAAATATCATAATAATAAAACAAATTCAAAAGAAGCAAGAAAACACAGGATGATCTAACATAATTACAACAAGTGTATAAAAGCAAAATAAAACAAAATAAACATAAGCGAATGCTAAAAAGAACATAAGGTTGTTTACAGGAATGCTTTTTGGAAGAAATAGGTTTTTAAAAGTGATTTAAATAGCCCAAGGGACTCTGCAAGGCGAATGTTCTCGGGTAAAGCATTCCACAGTTTCGGAGCTCGGACAGCAAAGGCCCGATCACCCTTTGTAACAAGATTCGCTGTGCGAACTTTGAGGAGACCCTTGCCAGCAGACCTAAGGTCACGAGGAGGGTCATACGGGGGCAGGAGCTCAGTGATGTAGCCCGGGGCAAGACCTCTTTGGGCCTTAAATGAAATTAAAAGAATTTTAAAATCTATTCTAAAAACAACCGGGAGCCAGTGAAGTGACATCAGGACAGGGGTGATATGATCATGCTTTCTGGTGTTTGTTAAAAGCCTGGCGGCTGCATTTTGCACTAGTTGTAAGCGGGAGAGAGTTTTTTGGGGTAAACCTGAGTAGAGAGCGTTGCAGTAATCAAGGCGGGACGTGATAAATGCATGAATGAGTTTTTCCAGGTCGGGACTAGACAGAAAGGATTTGATTTTTGAAATATTTCGTAGTTGGAAGAAGCAGGTTTGAACAACTTTTTTGATGTGTGTATTAAAATTAAGGTCTGAGTCCATTAAATCGCCTAGATTTTTTTAAGTGGATTTGACATTTGTGGATACATTTTCAAGATTATCTTTAAGAATTTGGGTGGATTGTGGAGGGCCGAAGAGAATGATTTCTGTTTTATCTGGGTTCAACTGTAAACAATTTTGAGACATCCAGGAGTTGATGTCCGCCAGACAGGCTTTCATGCCTTCTAGGCTTCCTGATGTGGGTGACTTGATGGGGACATACAGCTGCGTATCGTCCGCATAACAGTGAAAGTGGAGGTTATGTTTTTGAATAATTTGACCGAGAGGGAGCATATATATTGAAAATAAAAGAGGACCAAGAACGGACCCCTGAGGGACACCAGAGGTAAGGGGGGCAGATGAAGAGGAAGCATCACCAGACACAACGGAGAATGTTCTGTTGGCGAGGTAGGAGCGAACAAGTTCTAGGGCGGTACCACGCAGGCCAACCCATGTATGCAGGCATTGAGATAAAATGTTATAATCAACAGTATCAAATGCCGCACTTAAATCTAAGAGTATTAAAATTGCACAGTCGCCATTATCAGTTTCCAGTAAAAGATCATTAGTGACTTTTATAAGAGCAGTCTCAGTACTGTGTAATGCTCTGAAGCCAGATTGAAATTTCTCAAAAATATTGTTGTTATTCATGTATGTTGTCAATTGGGAATAAATTATTTTTTCTAGAACTTTGGAAAGAAATGATAATTTTGAAATGGGCCTATAGTTGTTTAAGTCAGAGGGGTCGAGATTTGATTTCTTGAGGAGAGGTTGGACAATGGCGTGTTTGAATTGGGAGGGAAAGTTACCAGATGATAGTGACGAGTTTATTATCAGTAGTAAATGTGGTAAGACGGTGGTAAGTGCTTCCTTTAAAATTGTAGTTGGAATCGGGTCCAATTTACAGGTGGAGGATTTCATAGACAGGATAGTATTTTGTAGAGTGAGAGAAGAGATGAGTTCAAAATTATTGAATGATACTGAGATTGTTGGCAGGAGGGGGAGGGTATATGTATTGGGGATGATTCCAGACCTGATGGATTCAACTTTGTTTATGAAAAAGGTGAGAAACTCTTCACATTTTTCTTCTGAGAATTGTGCATTTTGGGAGGGGGTTTGCTTGGTGAGGGAGTCAATGACTATGAATAGGGTCCTGGGGTTTTTACTGTTGTTTGTAATGATGGAGGAGAAATATTTACACCTTGCATCCTTTACCGCGTTTTCGTACTCTATCATGGTTGATTTTAAGATTTCTAGTGAGATATGGAGCTTGTCAACTTTCCACTTTCTCTCTGCTTTCCTACATTGCTTCTTAAGACACAGAGTATGGTCATTAAGCCAAGGTGTTGTTTTAGCACAAGTTTTAACTACTCTAAGGGGAGCTATACGGTCGAGAATGGCTCTTGAGGTGGTGTTAAAAGTGTCAACCAGCCCTGCAGGATTTTGATGGGGATTAAATTCTGGAAGTGTTGTGGAGAGCTGAAAAATGTCAGCAAATTTGGAGGCCGTAGTACTGTTAATAATGCGAGAGTGGCGAGGTGGTGGGGGGACATCAATAATGGCAGGAGAGAGGGGCAAATTGAAAATAATGGCTTTGTGATCAGATAGGGGAAACGGTAAAAATTGCAACTCCGTGGGGGAAATGCCTAGGGAAAGTACGAGGTCGAGAGTATGACCCTTTGTATGAGTGGGTTCATGAATGCACTGGACCAGGTTAAATGATTCTGTAAGATTAATAAAATCACTAACAAGAGCATGAGAAGGACAGTCAACATGAATATTAAAATCTCCCAGAATTAGAGCGAGATCATAACTAGGTGTAATAATAGATAGGAGTTCTGAGAACTCATCAAGAAAACCTCTACTTTTTGGAGCCCTATAAATAGCGGCACATAAAAGGGGGGTTTTGCCGTGGATCAAAAAGCTAAGCATTTCAAATGATTTATATAAACCCAGGGAATTTACAGGGGACCATTTAAAGGTGTCTTTATGAATGACTGCTAGTCCACCTGCCGTCTGGCCAGAATGTCTTGGTTGGTGAAAAAATGAATAGTTCACAGGAGTGGCCTCAATCAGGGATTTAGTGTTTGCAGTGGTTGTCCAGGATTCTGTAATGATGAAAAAATCCAAATTATTATTCTGAGTGAAATCACGGGAATTTGCACTTTTATTAGATAGGGATCTGGCATTTACCAACGCAAATCTAGTGGGTGTAATCAGTGGGGTGCAGGGCGGAGCAGATGGTGTAATAGTAATTAAATTATTGCAATTTGCAGAGCGGTTTGAAATGGGGACAACGGATCTAGTTGAAATGTAGACCGGGATGATATTTATGTAGGTGGGAAAGCTAAGCGAGGAGGTATTGGAGGTATACTGATGAAAAAATGCGTTATGTATTGATCCTAGCCCGTTGGAACCAACGTGCTGTGGGCTAGGACCGGGGGGACATCATTTGCCGTCGGACACTGCAAACGGGTCCGTCTGCGAAAATTGTCCGTCAGCTTCAGAGGGGAAAGTGGTGGAGTTATAGCTGCGTATTCCTATGATAATGTTAGCCGCCAGCGCTTGGCTTCCCTGTCTGTTTGGGTGAAGTCTGTCGCGAGTGAAGAAAGATGGACGATTCCAAAACAAATTAAAATTGTCTATAAACTTGAAATCATGCGTGCGACAAAGTCGCTTGAGCCAAGTGTTTAGTCCCGCGACTCTGGAGAAACCTGCGTCTCCACGGTCATATGGTGGGATTGGACCGGAGAGGAAGAAATCAAGCTGCCTGCTGTGTAAAAAATCGATGAGTTTCAGAAAGTCCAACTTTAAAAGCTCAGAACGGCATGAGGATGTATCATTTGAGCCAATGTGGACAACAATTTTAACAATGGACGATGGGAGTGTATCGAGGACAGCTGGAAGTTTATTTAATAGAACGGGGATGGTCGCACCTGGGAGGCAGTGCGTGATTGCGTTTGGGAATTTCACATGTTTTATAATGGAGTCGCCAACAAGAAGGACTGTAGGCGGAATTAATGGTGGAATTGATGGAACCATGTTGTCGGCCGTGGTGTTTATTTCAGCAGGAGGAGAGGCGGATGGTGGGGGCTGTTGTTGTTGCGGGGGGGGGAGATATATGTGGTTGTGATAATCTCCTAGAGGGACCCACAGACTGGCGCCTAACGGCTGCCTTAAGCAGCTGCTTACGGTCATTTTTTCGACCAGAAGCCGACGCCTGAGAAGCCCCCCCTGGCTGGGGAGGTAACGTGAGGACAACGGATGGAGCAGGAATTGATAACGTGGAATCGTGGCCAGGAAGTGGGGGGAAGTCAACAGTGCTCAAAACGGAATATTTGTTTTTGGTGGAGAGTGCGGGAGCCGGGTGTGGGAGGAAAGGGGGGCATGGTTGGTCATGTTTCCCCCCCCCCCCCGAGAGATTGTTTTCCAAGGAATCACTGGAGTAGAGCTAACTAGGATCGGAACCGATAATCTGGCACCGTCACGAGACCCAACATTGGACGGGGCCAGGGCAGGAACAGTGTCATCCAACTCGCCAGTAATATGGACCCCGGGACCACTTGGGGCCGCGGGGACATTATCGTCCAGCGCAGCGGCAATGTTGGATCTTGTTGGATCTTGCAGCATCTGCCTCGAACGACGCGACTCCATCCCCAAAGAGCCAATGCTGTCACACCCCATTCCAGAGCAACCTTGGCAGGTGATAGCCACTGATCTATTCAAATGGAACAATACTGATTATATAGTTGCAGTTGACTATTATAGTAGGTATTTTGAGGTAGAGAAAATCAACAGCCTCACCTCAACGGCCGTGATCCAGAAGCTGAAGGCCATGTTTTCCAGATTCGGGATCAGCCAGACCGTTCTTAGTGATAACGGCCCTTGTTATAGCTCGCAGGAGTTCAAGAACTTTGCAAAAGCATGGGACTTCGAGCACATCACAAGTAGCCCCCTGTATCCACAAAGCAACGGCCTGGCTGAGAAAACTGTACAAACAGCCAAAGCCATCATGGACAAAGCACACGCACAGAAGTCAGACCCATATCTCAGTTTATTGGAATACAGAAACACACCAGTGGATGGATTCAAGTCACCGGCACAGCTGCTGATGAGCCGATGTTTGCGCTCGATCCTTCCAGTCACTGAGAAGCAGCTACAACCAGAACTTGTCTGTCACAGTGCTGTTCAAGACAGGAGAGAACTGTGCCAAGAACGACAGAAACAGTACTACGACAGGAACACCAGACCACAACCTGCACTGCCTGTGGGAGCCGCAGTCCGCTTCCAGCAACCGACAGGGGCATGGAAACCTGCCACAGTAGCTGGACCAGCAGGGACACAGCGATCCTACAACATCGTCACAGATGAAGGCCACACGCTCCGACGCTATCGGCGCCACCTCCTACAGACCACCGAAGGAGGTACAGGTCACGAAGTTGCAACAGAAGGCCAACAGGTGGAGCCTCAGACCACTGAGACTTTACAGCAGACTTTTGCAAGTTCCCCTACAGTGCCACCACAGGGCACTACTACTAGGTCAGGCCGCTTGGTTAAACCAAGGGACATTCTAGACCTGTGACCTGTGAAAAAAAAGAGAGAGAGAGAAACTGAGTTTGTTATTTTGCTTTGATATTTTGATTATTACTCCACTGTGAATTGAGTGATTGTTATCTGACATTAATATTTTGACTACTGTTTCAGAGATGTTGGTTGAGCTGTTAAGGGACGTTGCAGAGTTCATTAATTAAGATGCGCTTACTTAATTTTGTTGTTGACCTAACCAATTTGTTTCCCCAGTGATACAGAGTACATGCATGATGAATGGGACTGAAAAGAAAAGACTGTTAAGTTACACTATGGCTTGTATGACACTTTATTTTCAGCCAACAGCTATACAGGTCATGACATGTCTTATTCCTTTAAAAGAAGGGGGATGTAGTATCCTGACAATGGTTTAGTCCAGACGCAGGCTAGTGACGTCAGAGATACATATGCACGCCAGGGTGTATTGTTTGTATTGCAACCCAAGTCCTGAAGTAAAGACTGAACGCTCAACATATTGCCATTGTGTGGACATTACATTATTCTTGTAAGCACTAAGAGTGACATCAAGGCAAGAATACTACAGAGGACATGTAGTGGTGAAACCTTTATTAAATCAAACACACAAACAAACATCAATATTCTTTTCCCCATGTATGAAGAGAGTTCTTTGAGTTTACAAAGCAACTTTATCCACAAGTTTCCAATGTCTCATTGTGCATTGTGCAGGTGTTCAGCACTTCCGGCGTGGCAGCCGAGTGATCTACAAGCTCACAACGGTTGCATCTGCGATGCGACGTGAGCTTGCAGTGTCTGCTGTTCTCCGGAAGTGTCCCACACATACTTCTACAGTAAATTCTCACGGAAACAGGTGGATGAAGACACAAAACACTGTAGTGTTTTGTGTAATCCAACTATAGGAACCCAGGGGTGTCGCACCAAATTCTGGGCCCCGGGTACAAGGATTCACTGTGGGGCCCCTGTGCTTTAACTATTGAAAAATAGCAGATATACAAGCTCACAGCACGGCACTCGGTGCCGCGCTGCGAGCTTGTAGATCTGCTATTTTTGAAAAATCATGAAAATCTTTGAATATTTCAAATCCTTCTAAGGTTTTTTGAAAAATCTATGTTTCGATGTCAGTGGAGCTCAAACCTTTTAATGTGAAGGACCCCCAAAATTCCAGGGACCCCCCCAGAAGCAAAATTTGAGTTAAAAAATACTTAAAAAATACATATATTCAAAGATTTGCACACATTTTCACAATTTTTCAAAAATAGCAGATCTACCGAGTGCCGCGCTGTGAGCTTGTAGATCTGCTATTTTTCAATAGCTAAAGCATAAAATAATTAAGGCCCCTCCCCCACCTTGGGCCCTAGTAACTCAGTCCCACTTTCCTACCCCTTGTGACGCCCCTGTAGGAACCGCCAATGGAAATGGAACATTATTGAAAACATAATTTTAGCAGACCTTGTGTTGTACTGTACTTCCCTCAACATGTCTTTCCAAACTCTGTTAAAGTATCCTATCAATCAAAACTAAGGGATGGTTTCAACTGACTCTGGCATCTACCAAATATTATGCTCTGATAATTTAACAATGCAAACAACACACATGTCAACACAGTGAACAGCTACACCATTATTACATGATTATCAATGAACATAATACTTATTGCATTAATATTAATGAATATGACTTCTGACAAATGTGGACAGACACTGTTCTACTGTTCTGGAGCAAGTGAAGAAAAATCCATCACAATAAACTATTAATGTTTATTTTATTCAGTCATTTTGATATTATTATTATATTATTTGACGATTATATGATTCCTCTGCTTTAGTGTCCTTTTCATTGTCATCTTGCTTGATACCACACTAAACGTAAGCATTATCAAGTCAATACTGGATTTCTATTCAGAAGAGTTTAGATAAGGCAATTCTCTTGAATGCTGCCTTCAGGTATGGCATGGAAAGAAGGCATTTTACATTTCTTTCACCATAGTAAAAACTGCATTCATGGTCTGGAGAGGGCACCTTTTACAGATGGGTAAAAGGGCAGGGGCTCAAGCCCCCTTTGATGTCTAAGTGTGCACGTGCCTGTGTTTAAATATGACAACTTTTTACTGATTTGCTTTCTGTCAGCCGCAAATGAGCTCTGAAAAAGCTGCTCTCTCTCTCCATCTCTGCCTCTGTGTCTCTCTGTCTCTCTTTCTTTCTTCTATTTCTCCGTCTCTCCGTCTCTCTCTCTCCCTGTCTTTCTCTATGTCTCTCTCTCTCTCGTCTCAGTCATGATCCCCCCTCCCCCCTCTTACCCCCCTCCCGTGGCCCCTCCCTCCTCCTCCTCCTCCTCCACTTCCTGTCGTCTCCGCTGCTCTTCTCCTCGTCTCCACTCGCTTCCTGCTCGCCTGCAGCACCTGGGTAAAACACGCACGCACGCACGCACGCACGCACGCACACACGCGCGCGCACACAGGGGTGTTGCACCAAACTCTGGTCCCTGGGTACAAGGATTCACTGCGGGCTCTGTCCTTCATAGGGGGAGGGGGTTTAACCCATGTAGACTGGGAACGCATTAATATGCATTATTTTGTGCTTTAACTATTGAAAAATAGCAGATATACAAGCTCACATACAAGCTATGCAAGCTATTTTTGAATAGTTCAAATCCTTGTTTCTATGTGGTGCTCAAACTTTTTGTGAAGGACGCCCAAAATGATATGTATTTGGCCACGGATAACCCATCTCAAAATATTTTGTTCCAGGGACCCCCCAGAAGCAAAATTTTAGTTAAAAAAACATATATTCAACGATTTGCACACATTTTTACGACTTTTCAAAAATAGCAGATGTACAAGCTCGCAGCGTGGCACTCGGTGCTCCGACAGTACTACTCCTACAGTATCTCTAAAGTCATGTCATCAACATGGATTTCCCATATTCCCTCCTGATTGGCTACTATTGCCTTTGTGTACGCAACGTGACGGTCGCTTATCTCCCGATTAGGGAGTCTTACTGGTAATTAAGCAATACCGATGTTTAACAATTAATTTAACTCTTGACAGCAAAAATGAAACCAAATGGGCCCGTAAAGATCCATAAATGTCCATTTGGTTAGCAACTCTCAATCATTTAGCTGGGGACCACCGGAGGGTCTTCAAGGACCACTGGTGGGCTCCGGACCACTGGTCGAAGCTGGCACCAGATGTTCAGATCGTCCGTGAGAGTACATTTTTATCAAAGTCGGGTTGGTTCGCTGCTGTATTGTGTCTCTGTAAATGTGCCCAAATGAAAAAATGTTTAAGCTGTCGAAATGCCATGACGCAGTGTGTTGATAGTTTGTACGTCTGGTGTGGTGTTTTTGGTGTGGCGCATGGAAGCATCTGTATCTAGGCTATAAGGAAAGAAAGGCACCGCAGATTGATTCGGTCATAGCTCGGTCAGTTATGAAGCGATTTTTCAAATGAAAACCTCTCCATATGTCCACTTCCATGTGCTGCATGCACACATGAATTAACCCATTCAGGCCGGGAACTCATTTTAGTGTAGTACAGTACATGTACAGTATGTAGCAACATATTTGTTTTTGTAATTCAGGCCTAAATGGGCACTTACCCTATACCTTTAAAAGCCACGATAGATACAGTGAAAGGAATCTTAGCACGCAAGGCCATACACAGTAATTAAATCAGGCGTCTTTATGGTGGTGAGCTGTCCCGTTGTGTGAATGAACTGCACATGCTCACCAGATCTCTGTCCAATCACATTAGACCTGGAGATCCCGGCCCCGCCCCCTCCCCCACTCATGGACGATGTGAGCATGTTTGATGACCTCATCATGCCCCTCCCCCCTATGGGTGGGTTTGACGACCTTGTCATGCCCCTCCCCCCTCCCATGGACTGTGACCCCATGGCCCCGCCCCTTAACCTGGAGCAAGGTAAGAACATACTCTACCAATAATTGATGTTATTATGGTGACAGTTTACTATGAGAAACGTCACAGCTTGTCCGTGTCAGTCTGGACGTGTAGATGTGTACAGATTTTTACGGTCTATGGGTTTGCATCACTGTGATGTCAGGGGAACCACTCTACCAGAATGCGTTTGCCGCTCTGACATCACGCTCTGGCTTAACTGTGATGTCACACTAACAGAATCCCTTTTATCCCCATATATGGAGTTCCCTGATGTCATCAATATTAATGATGCCCTGTCAGAGAGATCCCTGTGATGCCAGGGGGAACAAATCCCTCTTATACCCATATATGGCGATATGGAATTCCCTGTCATGCCAGTGGGACAAATCCCTTTTATGCCCATATATGGAGAGCCCTGGTGTCCACATCCCTGATGTCGACATCACTGATGTCCACATCACTGTGGGGCGACCTCGCCCTTTAAGGCAAGGTCGCTTGTCGCCCTGAGACGTTTTACTAGTTTATATTTATACTCTTAAATACTGCGTAAACACACATTGTACTATGCTGCCAAACTGACCTAAACACACACACTGACTGCAGTACTCTTCCTCTCCAGTGGTGGCGCTGTGGGACTACGAGGGTCTGAAGGAAGACGAGCTGTCCTTCCGGGAGGGTGACATCATCATGGTGACACATCGCCATGGCGACGGCTGGTGCCAGGGCGTGGCCAACGGCAAAGAGGGCTACTTCCCTGAAAGCTACGTCCAATCAGATGACTAGAATGCCTCTCAAGACCCTCCCACCGCCACAGCCTGTCTGTAGACCTGCCTGATCTCCTTCACGTATCTCCTTCCCTAATGTCTGTGTCCTTTCCTAATCCAAATCCCTATGTCCTAATTGTTTTGAAGTACCAGCTCTTATGCCTTAACTTTACAGATGGGGTGCCATGATTCTTTCCCCCTCTAAAACATGGTTATCAACTATTATGATTACACTAGGAGGAAGATTTTTTCCAAAAAAGTGTACAGAAAGAGTTAAAATGATGTTTTTATGTGGCCACACCCACCAGTTCATTAAGTATGCGTGGTTGTCATGGTGGGTGGTGACCCATCTGAAGTTAGCCACACCCACAGTGGTGAATAGTAATTAGGGGAGGGGTTGGTTCTATGATGTAATTGTATCTGTGTTTTTGCAGCGGCACTTTTGACCCACAAGGTGGCAGCCTACAGGGGAAACAAATACAAAGATAACAACCACACCAGGGGGTCTAATGAAGTACTGTCAACCTCCTAGACAAATGAAAAACAGAAAAAGTACACAACTATGGCATCACCTCTTTAAGGCCTGTCCATACTGTCTACGATCACCGAATATTTCGTCGGAAAGGTCCGGTTCAACTGCAAAATGACGTCACTCACATCTTCTGAAAAGCATTACCCCAAATTAGAGCTCAAAAGCTGCATGTCAGAAAGTCGGAACTCTCCGACGAAAAGTTTGGACAGGCCTTTAAGTTAAGGCATAAGCCAGGGCTGGTACTTAAGACAATCAAAAAACAGCCCCATATGTCCTTTCCTAATCCAAATCCCTATGTCCTATGTCCTTTCCTAATCCAAATCCCTATCTATGTTTTATGTCCTTTCCTAATCCAAAATCCTATATCCTATGTCCTTTCCTAATCCAATTCCATATGTCCTATGTCCTTTCCTAATCCAACTTCATATGTCCTATGTCCTTTCCTAATCCTAATGCCTATGTCCTATGTCCTTTCCTAATCCAAATCTCTGTCCTATGTCCTTTCCTAATCCAAATCTCTATGTCCTTTGTCCTTTCCTAATCCTAATGCCTATGTCCTTCACTAATCCTAATCCCTATGCCCTGTCTCCTTTCTAATCCCTACTGTATAGGCCTATCGTCATTGTCGGGCGGAAACCTTGTATCTCCAAGTTTCAAATGTGTACGTTCTTTCGCAAAGTAAAGCACTGCTTCATCAAACAAGGCCATCGCACAAAAATAGTGAAAACAGCAGATCTACAAGCACACAACGAATCGCGGTGCGAGGCGTTGTGTGCTTGTAGATCGTCTGTCTTCACTAGTTTAAGATTTTAAAATGATAAATGTAAAACAAACGGTTTTGGACATACAAGGTTTTCACCCGACAACGACAATATCCTTCCCTAATCCTAATGTTCCTAATCCTAATCCGTATGTCCTTCTCTAATCCTATTCCTATGTCTTTTCCTAATCTTAATTCCTATGGTTTTATGTCCTACCATGACCTCTCTACTAGTACAGCTCATTTCAAAGTGATCCAAAATGAGATAAAACTGTAACCCCACAAAACCCAATCAATCACAAGTTGAAATATTATCTTTTTCTCGTTCCTTTTTTTTAAGGTTTTAAATCATTGAATTAAAGGTAGGGTAAGTGATTACATTTAAGTTTCAGTTTCAGTTTTCATGACAGGCAGGGGCCTTCCTCCAATCATGATCAAATGGGGGCGGGCCTTGGTGTGCATAAAGCCTGCCCGCACTCGACCATGATTGGACGAAGGCCCCACTCTATCCTGATCGGAGGAAAACGTGTCTCCTCCACCAAAACTGAAACTGTTTTTTTTTTCGCACAGGGGATAAGGCTGAAGTCCAAATATGGACCAAACGCTCCATAGTAACTAGTACTATCAGAACATAGACCCATTTTGTTATTATTTGAATTAAATAAAACCACTTACCCTACCTTTAACTTTAGTTTAATTTCCTCATCATAGACTTTGTTCCTAGAGCAGACGGTTTTGTTTAAAAATATATATGAATGAAAAAGATGTTTTAATTATTAACTGAATTACAGTTGATCTGTTTTAGAGATATAATATAATAGAGTTAATATATGCTTTTTTAAATGTGACTGATGTGTTAAATGATTGACTGTGAGGCTAAAACTAAACAATGATATAAATGCTGTGAGTGCAAATCTGATTCTTGCGCCAATCACTTTGTACTGACTTGACCCACGATCGATAGATAGATAGATAGATAGATAGATAGATAGATAGATAGATAGATAGATAGATTTTATTTTATAATTGTACTATTTTGACACTCAAATTATTTTCTCCCAAATATTTTCTTAATGATTGAAAATAAACGTACATTCAAACATAGCGTTTGTTTTCTTTGGAAGCAGTAGAAGTAGTTTTCAGTAGGCCTATTGTGGAAGGAAGGCACTGGAGCAAACTCGGACTGTTTAAGCCTTTTTTTTTAATACATACCGGTAGTTTGCAGAACTGTAAGAGTAGATGTTCGATAGCATGTTGTTTAAACTGATGCTAGGTTCATTGTTTACCTGTGATCCTATAGACCAGTGTTTCTCAACCACTGTGCCTGGGGACCTTTGGTGTGCCCCTGAGAAGGGTCAAGTGTGCCCCTTGAAACTGCTTGAAATCCAGTATTGTATTTATCATTTTAAAAATGATTTAAACTAGTGAAAACAGCTGATCTACAAGCACACGGTGCGAGGCGTTGTGTGCTTGTTGATCTGCTGTTTTCACTACTGTTGTGTGACAGCCTTGTATGATGAAGCAGGGTGTTACTCAGCGAAGAAACGTACGCATTTGAAACTTGGAGATACAAGGTTTCTTCCCGACAGTGACAATATTTACACACCTGTATTATGTTGGTGTGCCCATGGATTCTTGGGACATGAAAAGTGTGCCCATGCAGAAAAAAAGGTTGAGAAACACTGCTATAGACCGTTTTCGGCCATTGCCGCAGCCGCCATTGCCACGGAGTAAACAGCAGCCAGTGGTGGAGTAGAAGTCAAATACTCAAGTAGTTGCGACCACCAGGTCGCAGTTGCTACCAAAACCTCCACCGGCTGTCAGTCTGTCCGTCCGTCAGTCCGTATGTCCGTCACGTCACACGTTTGCCCTAGTCATATCTCCGCCACCGTTGCCCCTATCCATGCCAAACTTTGCACACACAATCCTTGGCTACCAAACCACAACCTCCTCCTCCTCATTTCTCACAAGGCCCTCTTCTAGCGCCACCATGAGGCAGGTTCTTGCAAAACACATTTTTGGACACTGCTCCTACAAATGTTGCCCTAAAATCACGCAAATCGGTACACACTATGTCTAGACTCATGTCATCAACATGGATCTGTCCCATATAGCGCCACCATCAGGCAGATTTTCTTTTCAATCACATTTTTCGACACTGCTCCAACAGATTTTGCCCTAAAATCACGCAAAGCGCTACAGATTATCTCTAAAGTCATGTCATCAACATGGATCAGTCCCATTTCCCATATTCCCTCCTGATTGCCTACCATTGCCTTCTAAAGTTTGTGTATGCAACCTGACGGTCGCTTATCTCCCGATTCAGGGAGTCTTACTGGTACTTAAGTAAATGTAGGCTACTAGTTACTTTACACCACTACTGTTTACACTGCAGCAATGGCGGTGGCGTTCACTACTTTAAGAAAATTAAGCTGAAATGTATATTGTCATATTTCAACATTATAGTTTTTTATATAAATGAATGCCCTAGTTCATATCAGTGTCGCACAAAAACATCGAAAATAGCAGATCTGTAGGTCAGCTATTCCCACTATTTAACTCAATAGCTGCCGGGCGCCGCTAGGTGCCGCTAGAGTGCCAGCCATTCTCCCGTAGGCATTCACTATCACATCCGGGTCGCCAGCCTGAACTGGCTTGGCTTTTCACTCGAATGAGTGCTATGCTAGCGAGCCGGAGGAAGTAAGCTATCAGTTAGCAATCCACTATATATTTTTTTAGAAGAGCGATCTAAAGTTATTCAGCCGCCAAAATAACTTGTCTGCTGGCCTCGGATCACAATCCGGAGAAAATCCGCTGTAAAGATGTGTTTTTCTATTGGAGTGGGCGGCGTGCTGCGGCCTTTTCTTCCCATTACGGGCCGTGTAAATAGAATCGCGGCCTTGTGCTAGGATGCTAAATTAGACCGGGGCTTCGTTGATGCCTCCGATTATTTAATTCATTTTACTAAAGGAACCGAATAATGTCGGTTCTTGTAATCCTTAATACGTCTTGCTGAAACAGCGTTTTTTGGGGGGGGCTCTAAACTTTTTTCTAAACCATTTTCAATGGAATAAATCATCGGGACAAGTAGAATGGCTCGTTGGGAGGCGGTGGAGGAGCCAGGACCACCCACGTCGCTACTAGCAGCTCAGGGTAAGCGAAATAGATTAAAAAATTAGTATTGGAATGGAAAAAAGAACCGAGATTATTCGGTTTTCGCACAGAAAGAGTTAAAAGATTTTTCTAAGTTGTTGTTTTCTGCCTAGACAGATAGCGAAAGTCCGCAAACAAATTGGAAGCCAGTGGCATCACATTAGTTGTTATGCCAAAATAACACAAAATCCTTTTAACGCTCTTAATTTTTTTTTACGCGCAATTAACTTGGTGATGTGTTAGCCTCAGTGCACTCTGTAGTTTAGGGAGTCAGGATTGGAAGTGAATGCACTGAGCAGCACTGAGATGCGGCTACAGTAGGGCTAGTTATAGTACAACGAGACCGACACATCGGTGGAGGTTTTGTAGCAGACAACCACAAATGCGCTCACTGGAGACTGCAGACTGGACGCATGACGGTTGTGTCATATGGACGGTCGTGACTGTCATGTTTCAGGCTAATGAAGACGTAGCCCTGAAAACATTATGCCTTGTGCCAGGTACGTGCTGGCCATTGGGAAAAGTGGGACAACTCCCACTGGGTGAAAAGAGAGATTATCTGACATATACTGGTAGATTATATGACCAATTTTGTACCAGTATACTGGGCATATACCCACATTATTGGAAGTTTTCAGTTCAAGAGATTTTCAGGCATATTCCCCTGATATTCTGCCCCCAGCTAGACAAAGGCACAGCAGGGTGTGCCTTTGTGTGCCTTTGTCTAGCTGGGGACAGAATATCACCTATTATTTGCAGTTTACAGGGGAATATGCCTGAAAATCTCTTGAACTGAAAACTTCCAATAATGTGGGTATATGCCCAGTATACTGGTACAAAATTGGTCATATAATCTACCAGTATATGACAGATAATCTCTCTTTTCACCCAGTGTCCCGAACGGCCGGTTCATTCCCGGCCGGTCCAGGACGTCCATTAGGATAAAAATAAAAATAAAATGTCGGCCTTCGTTCCATTTTGGGGGCTGTGCGGCCAACAAAGTAAATCGTCACTGTCGGGCAGAAACCTTGTATCTCCAAGTTTCAAATTTATAGATTTTTTCGCAAAGCAAAGCCCTGCTTCATCATACAAGGCCGTTGCACAAAAGTAGTGAAAACAGCAGATCTACAAGCACACAACGCCCGTTGTGTGCTTGTAGATCGGCTGTTTTCACTAGTTTAAATCATTTTTAAAATGATAAATACAAAACAAACGGTTTTGGACATACAAGGTTTCCACCCGACAAAAAAATTAGGGCCTCTCCAACTCTTTTCCCCTGGCTGAATTAGGGGCCCAGCACGTCCCTGCCTTGTGCCACACATCTCCTCCAACGAGCCATCACAGTGTGTACAGTAAACAGTGCAACTCAGTGCACTGTATTTGAGTTATTTTTCCATACACCAACTCTCTTCACCAAAAATAGCCGTTCTACAAGCTCACGACGCATCTTGTGGTGAGCTTGTAGATGGGCTATTTTTGATGAATGTCCCCCCCAAAATAGGGATGCTGGGGTTTAAGTGATTAAATGCCAAGTATAACAGTTTATTCAAATCTGTCCTAATGGAAATAGATATTTTCTCAAGTTGTTAAACCCATTACCAGCCAAATTTAAATATGAATGTGCGCTTATAACGCCAGGAAATAGCTATATTTTATCATCATGATCACATTATTTTCAAAGCCAGGTTGATATACCATACCACAAAATGACCACTAGAGCGAGCCATCGTAACACTAAAACGATAGACTGTACAAGCCCCCATGTTAAAACCAAGATTCACAAGATTCAAGGATGAGAGATGACATCGCTCCCCATTGACTCAGAATGGGAGACCCGCGGGCCGCCATCTGAGCTCAATACTGTTCAATTCATGCTTGATCGTCTAAAACCACCATCGGTATGGGCACCGGAACGTATACAGATGCCACACAAAAAGTTTCCGAATCAAAATCCGACCTAGTGAAGCTGCGTAAGGGTCGGATGGTTTGCATTGAGCCTAGCAGCTAGCAGAGGCTAATATAAAGAGCAAGAGCCGCTGATACAAACGACCTACGGCCTGGTCGCGACTTAGGCCACGACTTGGAGGTCGTAGGTCCCGGTTCTGGAGGTTTTGCGCGATCTCGGTCGTAATTCAGCGACCTGGGAAGTCCGCGATCGAAACTCTACGCTTGCTAAGGGAAGGGACGCGAGTTTAGAAACTCTACGCTTGCTAAGGGAAGGAGCGCCGCGATCGAAACTCTACGCTTGCTAAGGGAAGGGACGCGAGTTTAGAAACTCTACGCTTGCTAAGGGAAGGAGCGCTCGTTTTCAACAGCGTCGGCAGGTTAGCTACTCAGTGTCGGCAGGTTAGGGTTAGGGTTAGGGTTAGGGTTAGGGTTAGAGTTGGGGTTAGGGTTAAGGTTAGGGTTAGAGTTAGAGTTGGGGTTAGGGTTAAGGATAGGTTTTGGTGCACCTCGCGCGGTCCAAGTGACTACAATGGAGCGCTTCCTACCTCCGGTTCAGCCAATCACAAGCTTCAAAAGGTTGAATAGCGCTGCTGCTCTAGAATATTCTGCAAAAAGACGGCCCGGGGACGACCGAGGTGGCGCAACCACGGCCGGGGGTCGCGAAACTAGACCGGCCGCGACCTAACAAGTATGTACCGCGAACTACGACCTCCAGAACCGGGACCTACGACCTCCAGGTCGTGGCCTAGGTCGCGACCAGGCCGTAGGTCGTTCGTATCAGCGGCTGTCTCTCAATATAAACAGGAAGCCCTGGTTTAAAGGTGACGTCATAATCGTATCCTTTTTTTTCACGGTTCACGTGTTGATACCATCCGAAGCTAAGCTAACCATTTCGCTCCGTCTAGTAACCCAAATAAAAGCTTAAACAATGCTTTTATATAAAAGTCGATTAAAGTCGCTTGGCAGGGAAGTCCATAGTGACATTGTCGACCTAAAAGTCGACTGGCGCTGATCTTGTTAAGTTTGTTAGGCCTACTTGAGGACTCTGGACAGTATTTTTCATTGTTCCAATAATAATAAACATAATGCATTTGCATAAAGCAAGTGTTTGTCTACTCCGATGTTGATATGATGAGTATTAATATCTGTTTAAGGTACTACAGATACACAATGTGCGATTAACTACGGACAATCACGCGAGTATTACTAGTAAAGTTTCTTCTCATTGACAGCTCTCACTAAGCTTTGCTGGCTCCTCCCACAATGAGCCAAGCGGAGGGTCGGATTGGCCTGTGAGGAAGCCACGCCCATGACAACAGAACACCCATGCTGGACAGACAAATATAGAAGCACCTTTCTATTGTTAATATTGTAACACAAGTAAACACATAACAATTTATATTGTATTGAAAAAATAGATATTTTATTCATATCAAATATTTTAAATACAAATGCAGGATAATTAAAATGCTGGCGAATAAATAAATAAATGAATAAATGAATAAATGAATAAGTTAATAAGTTAATGAATGAATAGGTTTTTAAAGGTTTTTGGATGGATGCATGATGGATGGATGATGTTGGGGATGATCAGGAGGATAAACAGGAAGTGAAGTGTTGCAGAATGAACTGCAGACCGGAGATCAGCTCTCTGCGAATCCCCTCCCACACACACAGTCTGTCCACCTGAGAGAGAGAGAGAGAGAGAGAGAGAGAGAGAGAGAGAGAGAGAGAGAGAGAGAGAGAGAGAGAGAGACAGTTCAATTGAAGGCTCTTATCCAGAGACCAGGGACGTGCAGAGAATGTTAGAGAGGCAGGGCCTGACATTTCTAAAAGGGCCTTTTGGTGGAAATATTGAAAATAACAGACCTGCAAGCTCACAACGCGTTGCAGAGTCAATCCCATTTTTTGTTGTTTAACCCTGACTTACCCTGAGCGATCTTAGGCTAGCAAAATGTGAGGGAAAAAGGTTGGTTATGGGATCTAGGTCGAGAAGTAGTTGAATGAGCTTAGTCTTTAGTGGCATTTCATTGTTGGAGTACCACGAGGTGCTAGCATAGTCAAAGAGGGGCTGCTAGGAGCTTTCACTGGTTATTATATCAATAAAGAAATCCCTCAACATCGCATATTTGACCAGGACATATATTTTCCTAGACTGTTAGTATGTTATTTAGCATGTTAGCATGTTACTACCAGAATCTATTGAACAACCTGTTGTTGTGTCTGTCTGTCTGTCTGTCTGTCTGTCTGTCTGTCTGTCTGTCTGTCTGTCTGTCTGTCTGTCTGTCTGTCTGTCTGTCTGTGTCATACATACCTGACTGTCTGAGTGGAGGTGTGATGTCAGACTGTTGAAGAAGGACTCTAGAGGAGGTGAAATGGAACTGGCAGCCTTTGACTTCAGCTGGAAAACAAAACACATCACATTATAGACAGACAGACAGACAGACAGACAGACAGACAGACAGACAGACAGACAGACAGACAGACAGACAGACAGACAGTGTTAGATGAACAATATTCACAATTGCTGTTTCAGGTTTGAGTTTAGGGACTTCCGTCTTCCGAGGCTAAGGTATCGCACGGTTAATGATTTGGTGGTAAGAATATTCTCTTCGAGAATATTAGAAGGAATTGGAGATTGGTCGTGAATAGTATAACATTTCTAGACATTTCTAAACAACAATTACAAACCAAATCGGACCTTCTACCCAGTTCATGGGCTTATAAAGATGAGAAATGACGAAAAGATTACGTAAGCAAGACGTCATCCTTAACAGACAGACAGACAGACAGACAGACAGACAGACAGACAGACAGACAGACAGACAGGTGCACTCACACAGCTCTCCTCCACCAGTCTGTACAGGATGTTCTGGAAGTTGTCCAGTTTAGATTGGTCCCAGGAGCTGACGCTAGGTTCCTCCGTGTCGAACAAGAGGTGGATTTTGCGCAGAGCCTCGTAGATGACCAGGGACGTCTGAGAACACTAGAAGGAGAAGACACTGATTTAAGCCGCGCTCACACACACAGACTCAAGCAGACTACGTCAAATCCGTGTCATCACACGCATCCCGTGAAATATCCGAAAAAGCACTTTTGGTGAAAATACTGAAAATAGCCGACTCAGCGCGACGCGTTGTGAGCTTGGAGTTCGGGTATTTTTGGTTGCGTCACACCACACTGAACTAAGCATATTCAAGCTAATAGTGGAGATGTGGCGTAATAGAATGGATTTCTACACAGAGAGGACAATTCTTTCAGCATAAGATGCATGCATTCAAGTCCAGGAGAGTTTGGACAAGGCAATTCTCTTGAATGCTGCCTTCAGGTATGGCATGGAAAGAGGGCATTTGCATTTCTGTCACCATAGTAGAAGATGCATTCATGGTCTGGAGAGGGCCTTTTTCTACAGACGAAAAAAAAAAGGTCAGGGGCTCAAGCCCCCTTTGATGCCTGTGTGCACATGCCAGCGATCAAACAACAACAGCACCGCCCAAGAAACACCACAGCACTAGAGCCGTGGTGGTCCGGTGGCTCTCCACACGTCTAGACCAGGGGTTTTCAAAGTGGGTGACGGGGCAGTCCAGGGGTGCCGCGAGATAATTTCATAATAAGTGGAATTTTAAGTCAGTTCTAACCAAAATGGCTATTATCTAAATGTTTTCGTCGCAACATAATCGCTAAAATATGCTATGAATATATGGTGCTGGGAGTGAAAATTATGAATATAATGTAGGGGTGCCTCGGATGAAAAAAGTATTTATAGGGGTGCCCTGAACCAAAAAAGTTTGAGAACCCCTGGTCTAGACTCAGAGTCCATGCATGGAGCCGGTGTGAGCGTATAGCTTTATCCAGCTTTATTGTGCATGTGTGTGTGCATGCGTGTGCATGTGCGTGTGCGTGTGTGTGTGTGTGTGTGTGTGTGTGTGTGTGTGTGTGTGTGTGTGTGTGTGTGTGTGTGTGTGTGTGTGTGCATGTGTGTTTATGTGCGTGTGCGTGCGCGTGTGTACCTGTTGCTGGGTGTTAAAGGCGTCCGTAGGGAAGTTGGACACAACGTTGTTCTGTTGACTCAGACACTGGACAGGAAAGTGAGCTGCTCCCTGTTACACACACACACACACACACACACACGCACGCACGCACGCACGCACACACACACACACACACACACACACACACACACACACACACACACACACACACACACACACACACACACACACACACACAATGAAATAATGCATTAATTAATTAACAAATAATTCATATTTGACCAGGTCTCTCAGCAGGTTGTTATATAGTGCATTTATATAGGCAGAGTGTTTAACTCTACTTGTACTGTACTACATTTCTATTGTATTGACTGTACTTGTACTGTTCTCCATTGTTGTCTAATAAATTAATCAAACAGAATTACCAGGTCTCTCAGCAGGTTGTTATATAGTGCATTTACATCATAATAATGAATCCTAACTCATTACCAGGTCTCTCAGCAGGTTGTTATATAGTGCATTTACATCATAATAATGAATCCTAACTCATTACCAGGTCTCTCAGCAGGTTGTTATATAGTGCATTTAAATCATAATAATGAATCCTAACTCATTACCAGGTCTCTCAGCAGGTTGTTATATAGTACATTTAAACTATAATAATGAATCCTAACTCATTACCAGGTCTCTCAGCAGGTTGTGGGCGGTGGTCACCTGGTTACCGCTGAGTTTACACGTCGGCATGGCAACCAGCATGCCGGCCAGGTGGAGGGAGAGGATGACGAGGATGAAGGTGGGAGACGAAGACATGACCTCTGACCTGCGGTGACCTCTAAATGACCTCTTAATGACCTCTGGAAGGTTTGTGTGTGTGTGTGTGTGGAAGGTACAGTTTGGACAATTATGATTTTTCTTTTATGAGGTTCACAATCTCAACATCCAGATGTTTAGGACTCTTCTCCAGATGTTTCTCTCCTGAAACACAAACACAAGTTGCTTTAATGCCATATGTCTCATACAAACATATTTCCAAAACTGTCCAAAACTGCACACAACGCCTTGCGTCGCGAGGCGTTGTGTGCTTGTAGATCAGCTATTTTCTATAGTTTTGTGTGACAGTCTGAAGCAGGGCTTTACTATACGTGAAAGCGTACAAATTTGAAACTTGGAGATACAAGGTTTCTCCCAGACAGTGACAATATGAAAAGTAGCAGATCGACAAGCTCCAAGCACCACGTTTATAGCTTGAGGATCTGCTACTTTTTCCCGCTTTTGTGTGACGGTGTTGTGTGGGCCGTTGACCCATGAAGACCTTGAGACCTATTAAAAAATAGCAGATCAACAAGCTCACAGTGCGGCACCGCAAGTTGCTATTTTTGAAAAGTCGTGAAAATTTGTGCTATTCTTTGAATATTTTGACCTGATTCAACAAATGTCTTCTAAATCCTTCTAATATTTTTGAAAAACATGTTTCTACGTCAGTGGTTCTCAAACCTTTTCATGTCAAGGACCCCTAGAATTATATGTATTTGGCCGCCAAACCCATCTCAAAATGGGACCCCCCGGAAGCAAATATTTGAGTTACAAATCTCCATGATTAAAAAAAAACTCAACTGAATCTCTCCCCACAAATACCTGCGCAGCACAAACAGGCTTTAGAAATGAATTAAAACTAAACTGAAATTTAAAGCGATAAGCTCTGTTCCAACTTTAATTGGGCCTTAGGATCACAGTGTTCTTCTGTCTGATAATAAAACATAGAATGTGTCAAAATTCATCTGTGTAAGACACCAGAACACACCCTATACCCTGAAGCTAACACGCATGCCTGCACGCACGCGCACGCACACAGTAGTAAAACTATTATGACTCATATCAAACTATTAAATGACTCAATATTAAATTTTGTGTCTGTCTGTCTGTCTGTCTGTCTGTCTGTCTGTCTGTCTGTCCACAGTCTATTATAGTTTTTTTTTGTTATCAACCTAATATGAACCCAACAGTAAATAATAATAATGATGATAAAAATTGCAATTTACAATGTTGTCATTTATGAAACGCCCTTTATCCAGAGTGACTTAAAATAGACAAGGTAAACACAGGATAGTCTCAGTAAACTATAGGATCATAGAATGCAGAGAGACAGTAAACTATAGGATCATAGAATGCAGAGAGACAGTAAACTATAGGATCATCAGAATGCAGAGAGACAGTAAACTATAGGATCATCAGAATGCAGAGAGACAGTAAACTATAGGACCATAGAATGCAGAGAGAAAGTAAACTATAGGATCATCAGAATGCAGAGAGACAGTAAACTATAGGACCATAGAATGCAGAGAGACAGTAAACTATAGGATCATAGAATGCAGAGAGACAGTAAACTATAGGATCATCAGAATGCAGAGAGACAGTAAACTATAGGACCATAGAATGCAGAGAGACAGTGTAGTGTCTCAGTAAACTATAGGATCATAGAATGCAGAGAGACAGTAAACTATAGGATCATAGAATGCAGAGAGACAGTAAACTATAGGATCATCAGAATGCAGAGAGACAGTAAACTATAGGACCATAGAATGCAGAGAGACAGTGTAGTGTCTCAGTAAACTATAGGATCATAGAATGCAGAGAGACAGTGTAGTGTCTCAGTAAACAATAGGATCATAGAATGCAGAGAGACAGTAAACTATAGGATCATAGAATGCAGAGAGACAGTAAACTATAGGATCATAGAATGCAGAGAGACAGTAAACTATAGGATCATAGAATGCAGAGAGACAGTAAACTATAGGATCATAGAATGCAGAAAAACCATGTAGTGTCTCAGTAAACTATAGGATCATAGAATGCAGAGAGACAGTGTAGTGTCTCAGTAAACTATAGGATCATAGAATGCAGAGAGGCAGTGTGGTGTCTCAGTAAACTATAGGATCATAGAATGCAGAGAGGCAGTGTGGTGTCTCAGTAAACTATAGGATCATAGAATGCAGAGAGACAGTGTAGTGTCTCAGTAAACTAAAGGATCATAGAATGCAGAGACAGTGTAGTGTCTCAGTAAACTATAGGATCATAGAATGCAGAGAGACACCGTAGTGTCTCAGTAAACTAGGATCAGGTAAACAATGAACCTAGCATCGTTTAAACAACATACTATAACAATAATAATTTGTACATTGGAAGCTTAGCTGGAGGGTTAAAAAAAACTATGTAGGTAATAAATATCAAAGTTGACAAATTGCCACTGCAGTAGGTGTAGAGAAACAGACAAACCAAATGATGAAAGTTTAGTAACTCACCTTGTGTGTGTGTGTGTGTCGGTGTGTGTCGGTACGTTTGGACTTCTTGGTGTATCTGTCTGTTTGTGTCTGGGTTTAAATAAGTAGGGACATGTTTAAAAAGTGAAAGGCATCATCGGGGGGGGGATAACATGGGCACATGGGCATCAAACAGAAATGCTATAGAGAAACAGAAAAGTTGGCATCAAACTATTTGAGGCATAAAACTGAAATAAATGGATTTCTGTTTCCTCTTTTCCTCTCCTCTCCTCTCCTCTCCTCTCCTCTCCTCTCCTCTTTCGTAGCAAGGCACTCTGTGCCACACTATGAGCTTGTATAGGCCTATCTGCTATTTTATGAATGGCTAAACTATAAAATAATGGTTAATTTGGCTAAAGTAACATACCATTTAATATCTATAGTTAACATGTGTAGAAAGTGAAAGGCATTATGGGGGGGGGGGGGTGCATGGGCATCAAGAAGAAATTCAGTCGAGAAACAGAAATGTTGGCATCAAACCAAAATAACTTGAATGACTGCATTTCCTCTCCTCTCCTCTCCTCTCCTCTCCTCTCCTCTCCTCTCCTCTCCTCTCTAGCCGACTAGATCAATTGATTTAGTCGGCTAAAATGTACATTATGAATCTATAGAATAGTTGCTTTAATTATTTACATTAATTGGTCCATTGTATATTATTTAAATGTGGAATACAATTAAGCAGAATGATTTCATAATAACTCACAGTAGGATAATATTGTTTTGAACTGATTTATTTGTGTTATGATTTGCTATGTAATACGTTTAGGCTAAGCCCTTGCTTTCTATGATGAATTGTATTTCTGTAGATTCTAATATATTTGTATTTGGTCGGCCATATTTGGATACAGTGACATCTGTTAATACATTGGCCTGTGAGATCCATCTGACAGCATAATAGTGTTACAGTAGATCCTATAGCTAACATCATAATAGTGTTACAGTAGATCCTATACATCTGACATCATAATAGTGTTACAGTATATTCTATACATCTGACATCATAATAGTGTTACAGTATATCCTATAGCTAACATCATAATAGTGTTACAGTATATCCTATAGCTAACATCATAATAGTGTTACAGTATATCCTATATCTAACATCATAATAGTGTTACAGTATATCCTATACATCTGACATCATAATAGTGTTACAGTATATCCTATAGCTAACATCATAATAGTGTTACAGTATATCTAACATCATAATAGTGTTACAGTATATCCTATAGCTAACATCATAATAGTGTTACAGTATATCCTATAGCTAACATCATAATAGTGTTACAGTATATCCTATATCTAACATCATAATAGTGTTACAGTATATCCTATACATCTGACATCATAATAGTGTTACAGTATATCCTATAGCTAACATCATAATAGTGTTACAGTATATCCTATAGCTAACATCATAATAGTGTTACAGTATATCCTATATCTAACATCATAATAGTGTTACAGTATATCCTATATCTAACATCATAATAGTGTTACAGTATATCCTATATCTAACATCATAATAGTGTTACAGTATATCCTATAGTTAGATTCGGTTTTCCCAGAGTTTGTTGTTAATTCACTTGTTCATTCTCTGTGTCTCTCTCTCTCTCTCTCTCTCTCTCTCTCTCTCTCTCTCTCTGTGTGTGTGTGTGTGTGATACACTTTAGCTAGAGTTTGTTTTCCCAGAGTTTGTTGTTAATTCACTTGTTCATTCTGTGTGTGTGTGTGTGTGTGTGTGTGTGTGTGTGTGTGTGTGTGTGTGTGTGTGTGTGTGTGTGTGTGTGTGTGTGTGTGTGTGTGTGTGTGTGTGCGTGCGTGCGTGCGTGCGTGCGTGCGTGCGTGCGTGCGTGCGTGCGTGCGTGCGTGCGTGTGTGTGAGAGTAGACCACTGTTTCCAAACATCAGACCCATCTTTGGGTCACAGAACATGTTTTAGGCCTATGGGTCGCAAATAATATCCCTTTTTTTCCTTTGTTTCCTGCATCATAAAAAAGAAAGACTTTACTGTAGTAGTGGGTCAGCCAGAAGGCTCTTATCTCCATATTCAAACTGTGAGCTTGTAGATATGTGAGCCTGTAGGCCTATACTGTATCTGTGAGCTTGTAGATCTGTGAACAAGTAGATTGTCTGTGTGTTTGTTGTATGAAGAAGCAGGACACTAATGAATGAAAAAATAAAGTTAAAATCTAGAGCAGGGGTCTTCAATGTTTTCAGGCCAAGGACCCCTTAGTTGAGAGAGAGATTAAGCAGGGACCCCCACAACCTGTTCATAGATTCCATATAGTTTCATTGTTTGACAGCACAATCATCAGTGTATTTTGTTTTGGATTCATGTCAATTTGTGTTTTCTGATATTTTAACCACTTGAACCGTGCTTAATAAACTCAACCTTTCACTCTGTAATTAATCTGCTCTTTTTCCCCTCTACACGAAAGCTCTTTGCCAAAAATAGCCGATCTACAAGCTCATGCTCACAACGCCTCGCAGCGCGAGGCGTTGTGAGCTTGTAGATCTGCAATTTTTGGCTAAAGTTCTCAGAATATGGACGCTAGGGTTCAAGTGGTTCATATAAAAAAGGGGGGAAAAAGTTTCTATCTCAAATATTTGGAAGACCCCCTGTGGTAACTCTGAGGACCCCCTAGGGGTCCCGTACCCCCTGTTGAAGACCCCTGATCAGAGATAGGACTACACAAACACAATAACCAATTTTATCCATTTAATCATTTAATATCTCTAGTTAACATGTGTAGAAGGTGAAAGGCATTATGGGGAAAATGAGAGGGGGGGGGGGGGGGGGGGGGGTGCATGGGCATCAAACAGAAATTCAGTGGAGAAACAGAAATGTTGGATCAAACAAAAATAACTTGAATGACTGCATTTCCTCTCCTCTCCTCTCCTCTCCTCTCCTCTCCTCTCCTCTCCTCTCCTATAAATACCAATATTGGTACCTGAGCTAGCCTGGTTAATAAACCAGACTGCACAACACCACCCCCTGGTGGTAGTGGCGGTGTAGTGTGGTTGGTACCTGAGGATAGAGACACACAGATGAAGTATATTAAAGTATATTGTAGTGTATCAAGATGACAGATATGCCACTTTAAAAAGGCAAAATTAAACTCATGGGACACTTTATTAGAACACACAAAAATAATCGCTATGGCCTCAGTAGTCAACCACTGAAATTATGATATTTCACGATGCCTCTCATTGGGATTGAATTGGCAGCTGCAGTGCACCGTTCTCCCTTACCCAAAGTGGGGCCGCTGTCACAATAGGGGGTGTGAATTTGTAGGGGTCCGTGTGTCTCTATGGATTCTGCAACTTAGTTGAGTTTGTGTTTCTGCACCAAGCAGCAACACTGCCCCCCCATGGACAGATGTTACATTTCATCACTGTCGGGCAGCAAACTCATATAGAGACACACGGGCGCCTACAAATATGGCCGTCCTATTGTGATAGCGACCCCACTTCGGGTAAGGGAGAACGGTGCACTGCAAGCCAGCCCATAGAAAGTCATTGCAATTCAGCTGTGGTTAGCCTAATATTAAAATAATCATACACGAACTGCAGACTATCTTGATTTAAATAAAAATATGTTTCCAGATGTATGGCCTGACCCTGACAACATATCTTCTTGTTTGCTAAATACATGATGTGTGTCACATTTAATTTGCCACTTGAATGGATTACCCATAATGTTAACAGAGAAGAGGGGAAACGGCAGACACAGAACCTGTCGCTTTTCAGTGACATCACTGTCTTTACTGCTGTGCGTTTACGAGCGCCGACTTTGAAGATCCCGACTTTTTCAACTACAGAGTGGATTCTCCAGGTTAGTATTAATCCAAAAATAACCTGCAAGACTCCGTTTGGAAAAGGCGAGATGCGATAGTTTCCCAAAAATAAACAGCCTAATTATACATGAGAGACGAGCGTATCTGGGTATAGAAAACCTCAAGGGATGCGTCCATGAGGTGTGTACCATGCGACCACCTAAACTTAAGATTTCCAAAGCTAGCACTTATGACTCACAGATGAAGTATATTAAAGTATATTGTAGGTAGTGTATCAAGATGACAGATATGCCACTTTAAAAAGGCAAAATTAAACTCATGGGACACTTTATTAGAACACAAAAAAAATCGCTAATGCCTCAGTAGTCAACCACTGAAATTATGATATTTCACGATGCCTCTCATTTGGGATTGCTTTGGCAGCTGCAGTTCACCGTTCATCCTTACCCGAAGTCGGGTCGCTATCACAATAGGACGGCCATATTTGTAGGAGCCCGTGTGTCTCTATCTCCAAGTTTCAAATGTGTGCGTTTCTTTTCGTAAAGCGAAGTCCTGCTTCATCATGCAAGACTGTCGCGCAAAACTAGTGAAACTGGCAGATCTACAAGCACACAACGCCTCGCGGTGCGAGGCGTTGTGTGCTTGTAGATCGGCTATTTTCACTGGTTTAAATCGTTTTTAAAATAACAAAAAAGTGAAGGTTTTGGACAAACAAGGTTTCAACCCGACAATGACGATTTGTCTCGTCAGGATAAGACCTGTGCAACGGGGAGAGTGGAAACATGGTGTTCTGTTACGCATCATTCCCTGTAAGCCCTGGTACCATTACTAAATGTAACACAGTGAATATGGACAACACCAACCTTTAGTTGACTGAGTTAAAGGGAACTCAATATAACCAGTAAACACTTAAAGGTTTCCCCATCAGGGTAAATGAATGACAAAGAAACAGTGTATAAAATAATAGTACAATGGTACTGATCTTTATTTATACAAAAAGGTTTTAACAGAGCATTAGAAAGGTAACTGAGTAACGTTTTACTACTTTTCATTGGTTCAATATAATTTTAACCAACACACAGACATAAAGGGTGTTCAATATGAAAACAAGAGAGGGCCAATCAGGTGGAGTTAGCTGGTTTGGCAGAAAGTGTGGAGTTAGGAGGTTTTGTCCCAAGCACTTTTTACTACTTTCCATTGGTTCAATATTATTTTAACCAACACTCAGATGTAAAGGGTGTTCAATAGCCCTGATTTATGCCAAACAAATGGAGTTAAGAGGTTTTGGCCAGACAGTGACGATATGCAATCAATCAATCAATCAATCAATCAATCAATCAATCAATCAAGCCAATCAGGTGCTCTGAGTCTTTGATTAGACAGATTGATAAGAGCCAATCCGGTAAATAGTATTTGATTAGGAAGAAGTGTCATGGACTTTTCTTTTTTTATCGTTTTATTTTCAAAACAGAATTCATGAAAAATGGAATCAAACAACAAATAAATAAATAAATAAATAAATAAATAGATTAATTAATAAATGTGTTCATGGAATACATTAAATAAAATACATTAAAAAATCATATTTTTGTCATATCAGTGGAAAAAGCAGTGATGCTCTAACTTTTTTATGTCAAGGACCCCCCCCCCCTAAAAACACTGTGTTGCAGGGACCCCCCAGAAACAAAGAGTTTAGTTAAAAATGCTTGCTTAAAATATATCTATATTAAAAATATTCAACAATGCTTGCTTTAAAATATATCTCTATTCAAAAATATTCAACAATTTTCAAAGACAGCAGATTTACAAGCTCATCTCTCTCTGTCTCAGTTTAAAGACAGCAGATCTACAAGCTCATCTCTCTCTGTCTCAGTTTGAAGACAGCAGATCTACAAGCTCATCTCTCTCCGTCTCAGTTTCGCTCGGTGTCTTCCAGAAGTCTCTTCATTTCCTCCAGGACGTGACGAGCCTCCGCACGAACCGTCTCCCATGCACACACACTGTGACCCTGCACACACGCACACACACACACACACACACACACACACACACACACACACACACACACACACACACACACACACACACAAAGTTAGTGATATTTGTACTGTTCTGTACTGTACTGTACTGTACTGTACTGTACTGTACTGTACTGTACTACTGTATGTGACCCAAATGCATTTGGGTCTCCATCCAGAATCAATGGGGGGTACATTCATTATAATCAAATTATTGGCTTAGGAATGGGACAAAAAAACTAATATATTATCATCATTTTCGGGGTGAACTACTCCTTTAATACATAATAATAACCTTCTGTGATTTAATAATGATACTCCTACTACTACTACTACTACTACTACTACTACTACTACTACTAATAATAATAATAATAATAATAATATGGACCTGCTGTATAAGGAAACTCTTCAGCTGATCAGTGTAAAGCTTTAGTCCTGGATTCATCCTTCCTGTTGCCTGTGAATGTAAAAAAAAAAACAGTAATGTAACTTAACTGTTAATATGTTAATGCAATGTATGTTGTTAATATGTTAATGCAATGTATGTTATTGCTAATTATGTTGACATGTTTGTACATTCACCATCGAAGACATATACAGTATAAGTTTGACCAAATCCATTGCTTGATCGCCATGCGAGCCCACACTGTTTCGTAGGAACAGTATTTCTAGTTAACGTGTTTGTTGACCCTGAAAAGGGTGATGGCTCTGCTACAAATGTCTGGCCAAAACCTCTTAACTCCATTTTTGAGGTTTTTGATTTTTTTGGCATAAATCACATCTGAGTGTTGGTTACAATAATATTGAACCAATGGAAAGTAGTAAAAAGTGCTTGGGAAAAAAACCTCGTAACTCCACCTGAGCTCATTTTCCCAAAAAAGGAACATTTTGGAGTTAGGAGGTTTCGTCCCAACAGCAGAGATATAATAGTATTGTGTTCTCTACCTGTGTGACGTCTACACATGGCTCCAGGTTTCGTTTTTGGCGGGAAAGCAGGTTTTTGAACAAGTCGACTTTGTCTCGTTGCCATGACGATGGAGCTGTTGACATGTTGCCACGGAAATGCTCTGCTACAGCCTGCACCGTTTCCATGGAGACGGTCGTCAAGGAGTCAGACTGAGGAGAGGAGAGGAGAGGATGTGTTTACCTTGTTTATTGCTATTAAGCAGTGGTGGAAAAAAGTACTCACATTTTTTACTTAAGTAAAAGTGCCATTACTGCAATGTGTAAATACTCTAAAAGTCTGTAATTCAAAATGTATTTGAATAAAGGAACGAAAGTATTGGCATCAAAATATACCTATAAAGTACCAAAGGTAAAAGTGCAAATGTTTGAAAATAGCAGATCTACAAGCTCGACACGTTGTGAGCTTGTAAACGGGTTATTTTCGAATAGCGTATAGGTATACAATAGGGCTGTGGTTATGTTTAATAATATTATAATTTATATCTACAAAGTAAATATTAACTAAAGTTTTTTTTTTTTTTTTTTTTTTTAAGTACAATATTTGGATCCAAAATGTAGTGGAGTTGAAGTAAAAGTATAGAAATGAGGAAATACTCAAGTAAAGCACAAATACCCATTTTATTTTTTTACTTAAAGGGGCACTCCACCACTTTTCAACCTATGTTCATATAATTGGTCCTCACTCAAAAATAGCTTTTCTTTTTTTTTTTTTTTTCTCAGAGGAGGGCTGTGGGCTGGTCAGAAACCCATAGTCTTGTGACATCATCGATTACCAATCCAGCTTATAGAAACTGCAGGCTTTCTATTCCTGAAAAGTTGCAATTTTAAAGTGGAAGCCATTGTTCTCGCGATATTAAAAATCTAAATATTTTTTTCAAAAATATTGATTAATTTATTTTTTTTGGAAAATGATGATGTCACAAGACGATGGATTCTGAACTTCCCACAGCTCTCCTAGGAGACTTGGACTGATTAGAACTTTTTTTTGATATTTTATCATGAACATTAGTGAGGACCTATTATATGAAGACAGGTTGAAAAGTGGTGAACTATTCCTTTAAGTACAGTACTTAAGTAAATGCACTGTTATTAAGTCACTCTGGATAAAGAGTGTCTGATTGCGACCGTAGGTCGCACTTTACTATCAAAACCACCACAAAGTGTAAGTAACTCCGTCCGTCCGTCCGTCCGTCCGTCCGTCCGTCCGTCCGTCCGTCCCTCCGTCTGTCTGTCAGTCTGTCTGTCACACCTCACACGTCACACTTTTTCCCTGCTTATATCTCCGCAACCGTTGCCCCGATCCATGCCAAATTTTGCACACACGTTCCTTGGCTGCCAAACTACAACCTCCAAGGACCCCCAGATGTACAAAATGACCAAATGCGCAAACATGACCAAATGACCACCCCAACGGGGCTGCTCACGGGGAATTCCCGGGGACCACCGACTCCTGCTGCTCCAGAACGGATGCAAAAGTGGTGGCGCCCCCAGTGGAGGACCCCCTACACTGCAGCTCACATAAAATGCCGTAACTCCGGCTAGGAGCGACCGGGACAGCCGGGGCCGGTACCTATTCGTCCGCCTTGCCGGTGCGGAGACCCCACCCCTCATTTCTCACATGGCCCTCTTCTAGCGCCACCATGAGGCCGATTCTTGCAAAACACATTTTTGGACACTGCTCCTACAATTTTCGCCCTAAAATCACGCAAATCGGTACACAGTATGTCTACACTCATCCCATCAACATGAATCTGTCCCATATAGCGCCACCTCCAGGCCGATTTTTAAAAACACATTTTTGGACACTGCTCCTACAGATTTTGCCCTAAAATCATGAAAATCACTACACAGTATGTCTACACTCATGTCATCAACATGGATCAGGAAGATTTTGGCAAAACACATTTTTGCCCTATTTGTGGAGATAAGTGACCTACGGTCGCTTATCTCCCGATTAGGGAGCCTTACTGGTCAGTAAGACTCCCTAATCAGGAGATAAGCGACCGTCAGGTCACAGCGTGATTTTAGAGCAAAATGTGTAGGAGCAGTGTCCAAAAAATCGTCCTGATGGTGGTGCTATATGGGACAGATCCATGGTGATGACTTGAGTGTAGACATACTATACCGATTTGCGTGATTTTAGGGCAAAATCTGTCCAAAAATGTGTTTTGCAAGAATCAGCCTCATGGTGGCGCTAGAAGAGGGCCATGTGAGAATTGATGGGTGGAGGTTGTGGTTTGGCAGGCAAGGAGTGTGTGTGTAAAATGTGCCATGGATCGGGGCAACAGTTGCGGAGATATGAGAAGGGCAATAGTGTGACGTGTGACTGACAGACTGACTGACGGACGGACGGACGGACGGACGGACTGACTGACCGACAGCCGGTGGAGGTTTGGATAGTAACTGCGAGTAAATGACTATATTGTAAGTTGTAGGGCAGAGGGAACTCAAACTGCGTGTGTATCTTACC
Organism: Nannobrachium achirus; assembly: GCF_963921795.1. NCBI lineage: Eukaryota > Metazoa > Chordata > Actinopteri > Myctophiformes > Myctophidae > Nannobrachium > Nannobrachium achirus. The sequence goes on from NC_137810.1 coordinate 89,154,038, forward strand.
GTGTTGTTCTCATACAGGTGTTTTGGGTAGAATCGTGTTCTCCCATTGGTCAAACAGCTGACTGGAAAATGAGCCGACTGAGACAGACAGACAGACAGACAGACAGACAGACAGACAGACAGACAGACAGACAGACAGACAACATAGTTAATACTTAATGTATGTAGACCTATTAGCATTAGTTGTAAACAGATGTGTCAAATTGCAACATTTTACTCAAATATAATTCATTTCAACATCATTCATTCATTTGTCCATTCATCCATCTGTCTGTCTGTCTGTCCGTCCGTCCGTCCGTCCGTCTGTCCGTCTGTCCGTCCGTTCATTCTTTCATTCCTTCATTCCTTCATTCATTCATTTGTCCATTCATTAATAATTCTCACCATCTCATGATCCAGCAGTCGGATACACCTGTCGTTGACATCAACCAATCGGACACGGCTCCATTGTTGGCACGGCCAATCAGACGCTAGGGCGGAGTCTGGAAAAGTCAGAGACAGCAGTACCAACACTAAACTCATTCTGACTGAGAGATCCTCCATCTAGACTGGGTTTATACTGGAATTATACTAAATTATACTGGATTTATTCTCGATTTATACTTGATGAATACTTGATTAGTAGATCCTCTATGCCACCTATGCCCGCTCAACAGATGCCAACTAGCTGTCTGTCTGCCTTTTTAAAGCTGGTGTGTCTAAACCACAGACTTCCAGCGAGGTTGAAACAACATGAAAACCACTTTCCATTTTCATTCTAATCAGAATTAAAATCTTTTGATGAATTTTATTTGATACATTTCATTTGATACATTTTCGATTGTAGAGTGACTTTTAGGAAGTAGGCGTACAATTTACAATTTAGAACCATCTACATTCTATAGGTGTACAACAATACTTTCCTTTTCATTCTCATTGTTACTGAAATAAACATTTGTGGATCATTTTTATTTTATACATTTCTCTTCATAATTTTTTGATTGTAGAGTGACTTTAATTTTTTGATTGTAGAGTGACTTTAACGTGTAAGTTGAAGGACATGGATGTGAGTTGTTTTTAGGAAGTAGGCGTACAATTTACAATTTAGGCATTTAGCAGACTTACAATAAGCACGGTCAGCACTAATACATCAAATACATAGAAATAGTCATACAAGGATTCATTTTGTGCTTTAACTATTACAAGCTCACAGCGCTGTGATCTTGTAGATCTGCTATTTTAGAAAATGAAAATTTGTCTTTAAATATTTCAAATTCCTTCTAAGGTTTTTTGAAAAACCTATGTTTCTATGTCAGTGGTGCTCAAACGTTTTCAAGTCAAGGACCCCCAAAATGATATGTATTTGGCCACGGATCCTCATCTCAAAATATTTAGTTCCAGGGACCCTCCAAAATCAAATTTGAGTTACACATGTTCACGACTTGTCAAAAATAGCAGATCTACAAGCTCAAGTGCCGCGCTGTGAGCTTGTATAGCTGCTATTTTTCAATATCTAAAGTATAAAATAATTAAGGCCCCTCCACCTTGGGCCCTAGTAACTCAGTCCCACTCCCCCTCCCCCTTGTGACGCCCCTGATTGGAAAAGGGGCTTAAGGTAATGCTTGCTGGTGGTTTACATTTTCATAATAATTTGATTTTTTACATACAAAACGGGTCGACAATAATATTACCAGAAACACATAAAGATCCTTAGGCTTAGATTACTCTTACAGCTGTGTAACTCTTAGGGCCCTATTTCTGTCCATGCCTTTACCCTTATCCTTAAACTCTTTTGCCATTTTGTAACTATTTTTATTTTTTTTTATTTTTATATTTCAAATAGATGATCTACAAGCTCACAACGTGTCAATGTAGATTGGTTATTTGAAGAGGTTATTTTGGGGGGTTCCCAGATGATTAACTAAATGTGCAACATTGTTTTCTCACCCAACAGTAAACCAACCAACACAAGGTTTAAGTGTATAGGAAATTTCTAAAGTGACAGTTTGAGGACTGTTTAATACCTCTAAAATGACAAATTAAACATTGGCCAAACTGTCAAATATTAGAGGCAAAAATCATGAAAATAGCCCATCTACATGATCACAACGCCTCGCAACGCGAGGCGTTGTGAAACAGAACAGTGTGTGTGTGTGTGTGTGTGTGTGTGTGTGTGTGTGTGTGTGTCTCTCTCTCCCTCTCTCCCCCCCCCCCTCTCTCTCTCTCTCTCTCTCTCTCTCCCCCCCCCCCCCCCCCTCTCCCCCCCCCCCCCCTCTCTCTCTCTCTCTCTCTCTCTCTCTCTCTCTCTCTCTCTCTCTCTCTCTCTCTCAGACTTCCTGTGGTTGGGAAATCCCCAGAATGCATTTCTTCAGAGGGCCGTGACATCACAGTGAACACATCTGGCAGGAGGAGGAAAGCCCTTTTCATTCACTTTGAAAACATTACTATTCATTAATTCATATAAACATACATTATAAAACATTACTATTCATTCATTCATTCATTCATATAAACATACATTATAAAACATTACCATTCATTCATTCATTCATGCATTCATTCATTCATTCATATAAACATACATTATACAACACTACTATTAATTAATTCATTCATTAATTCATATACACATACATTATAAAACATTACAATTCATTCATTCATGCATTCATTCATTCATATAAACATACATTATAAAACATTACAATTCATTCATTCATTCATGCATGCATTCATTCATTCATTCATTCATATACACATACATTATAAAACATTACTATTCATTCATTCATTCATTCATTCATTTGTTCATTCATTCCTATAAACATACATTATAAAACCTTACTATTCATTCATTCATTCATTCATTCATTCCTATAAACATACATTATAAAACATTACCATTCATTCATTCATTCATTCATTCATATAAACATACATTATAAATCATTACGATTCATTCATTCATTCATTCATTCATTCATTCATATAAACATACATTATACAACATTACAATTCATTCATCAATTAATATTTGATAAATTAAGGAATTCATTAAAATGAATATTGTATATAGAACTCCGGGATCATGTCTTGAAACATTCAATAATAAGATGACTGACAAATATGGTAAAATCATTGAAAGAAAGATGGTATATGTGGTGTTAATCGCTAGAATCCTATAAGAAAGAAAAAAAATAGAGACATAGTTTAGGTCTATTTTCCTGTTATTTAAATATTAGCCATAGTGCTACGTTGATTGCTAATATTTTTACAAATTATATTGAGTGTGAAATAGTACGTGGAATTTTGATAAATACCATCACAGACCGCCTTCCTGTCTTTGCAACCTTTCAGAATTGTTTTAAGACAATAACTCAAAGCCATCCCGAAAATCTAAAAATAATAAGAAAAGCTGTCAGCATCAGTATTTACTGGATTTGAATAGGTTACATGTGAAATGACTGAACTACTTACTGTATCCCCAGGTAGCACTTCCCAGGAGAATGCCCAGGTAGGCCTGCTTGATTGTTTCAGCATGGCTATTTATTTACTTTGAGATAAGTGGATATGAATACCTCCACCTGCTGTCTGTCAGTCAGTCAGTCAGTCAGTCAGTCAGTCAGTCAGTCAGTCAGTCTGTCCGTCACGTCACACTTTTCCCCTACTCATATCTCCGCCACCTTGCCTTGATCCATGCCAAACTTTGCACACACACTCCTTGGCTGCCAAACCACAATCTCCACCCCTCATTTCTCACATGGCCCTCTTCTAGAACAACGGACTCACTCGCTAGCTTTCGCCGTGGACTGAAGACTCACCTTTTCAGACTCCACCTAAACCCTTAGCACTACTGGAAAAATCAATGACCATACATGAAGCTGTTTAGCATTTGTTTTTTAGGTTTTTTAGAAACCTTTTTTCTTTACGGATTATATTGTTTTTTTCTAGATAGATATTAATTTGCATTTGTTATATTGCTGTTGATGTACTGACAATATCTTGTTTATTATTGTGATGTTTATGCTTATTGTAAGTCGCTTTGGATTAAAAGCGTCTGCTAAATGCATGCCTAAACTGTAAACTGTCTAGACCTGACGGTCGCTTATCTCCCGATTAGGGAGTCTTACTGGTGAATAGGTTACATGTGAAATTACTGAACTATCTTATCATTTCAGCTCGATCCCGAGCAGATATTGGCTGACCATAACTATGCCTCCCAGTAGAATCCCCAGGTATACCTGCTTGATAGTTTCATCATCACTATTTACTTTGATATATACCGGTATGTGAAATGATTTAACTTAAGCTTGCTTCTATCTAATTTCAGATTGATCCCCTGGTCGTCACTGGCACCAAGATTATGGAGGATCACAGTTATGCTACAGTATTCTATACTTGATTGAGTAGTGATTGTATAGCTGAGAAGGTCACTGCTACACTGCCTGCTAATACAGGTCCAAAGATAACCAAATGGATGATTGCAATAAGTCAGATGTTGTATGACATGGGGAGCGCTTATGGCTAATATTTGCATTTTGTTTTTTTTCCAGAACAGTGATGCACTGGGGTTTGACCTAAACTCCCCTGAGGGTGTCTTTCTAAAACGTGTCCTGGGCCTGCTGAGTGACACGACGCCACCAGTTTTAGGAACAGCTGATGATGGTGTAGTTGTTTACCTGGCTGGGTATGTTGGCAGCAAGGCAGTGAGGAAATGCAATCCCTGTAAAGACTGTGCTATTGTGACCTCAGTTGTCCCTGATGATTCGAGATATGCATTCCTCAAAGCCTAACAGTACACTGTTTGCATTTGGGTGATAAAAAAAGTGCCCACCATTGAACTGGTGAATTTGATCACAGCCTGGAATGTAACATAAGGACGAAGATTGGAGCTGTTATCCATGCTGTTGATCTGGGGAAAAGTCTATTCAGAATATGGAGAGTGTTGGTGAGTGCAGTGACTGCAGTGGAGTCTACATGGTGAAACTTTTTATCTGTCTCCGCATTCACCATATAGTCTAGTAGCCAGAATGTGAACCCGGACATTTTGAGTCCCCTAAAGTTTTATGTTAGAAATGTTGAGTATGGGTCCCCAGCATGTAAAAACCACCGGATGCTAACTTGTATATGTTGAGCAATTTTCATAATCAGCCGCTAGAGTTGGTGTCCCATTAACTTTACATTACAGGAAAAATAAGCAAAAAATTAATCTGCTTTAAGTAGCATATGAGGGGTCTAACTACCCAGGTAGCCAGCCGACACTGGACGAGTCCGGCTGAGTTCTGGCAGTTCTGGCTGACTTCCGGCAATCGGTTTGCCATAAGTGAACCAGATCTGGGCCAGATGTGTTTGCCAGATGTCTGCTGGGCACCGGTTTGCCGTAAGTGAACCAGATCTGGGCCAGTTGTGTTTTGCCAGATGTCTGCCGGCACCGGTTTGCCGTAAGTGAACCAGATCTGGGCCAGATGTGTTTTGCCAGATGTCTGCCGGGTACCGGTTTGCCATAAGTGAACCAAATCTGGGCCAGATGTGTTTGCCAGATGTCTGCCGGCACCGGTTTGCCGTAAGTGAACCAGATCTGGGCCAGATGTGTTTTGCCAGATGACTGCCGGCACTGATTTACCATAAGTGAACCAGATCTGGGCCAGATGTGTTTTGCCAGATGTCTGCCGGCACCGGTGTACCTTAAGTGAACCAGATCTGGGCCAGATGTGGTTGCCAGATGTCTGCCGGCACTGGTGTGCCTTAAGTGAACCAGATCTGGGCCAGATGTGGTTGCCAGATGTTTGCCGGGCACCGGTTTGCCGTAAGTGAACCAGATCTGGGCTAGATGTGGTTGCCAGATGTTTTCCGGCACCGGTTTGCCGTAAGTGAACCAGATCTGGGCTACCTGTGGTTGCCAAATGTTTGCCGGGCACCGGTTTGCCGTAAGTGAACCAGATCTGGGCTAGATGTGGTTGCCAGATGTTTGCCGGCCACCGGTTTGCCGTTTGGATGTGTGCAATTGGCCCGATTTTGGCCAACTTCTGGCAGATTGACACATACAAATAATAGACTTAAATAGACACATTTTAATATTCTGCTCCGGGATTCTGGCTATCCCCCCTAAATCACATGCACTGAGTCTGAATATCCAGGTTTTATTTTGATGCACCAACAGGAAGTGCCTGAAATTGGTCACTTCCTGGTGTGTTTTGGGTGTTACGGGTTGATAGGTGCTCCGATATTTTTTTTTTCTCAAGTCTGCACGTAATTTCAAGCCTCAGGTAGACATTCAGTAACCCTATATCCTATCTTGATTTTATAGTAATTCAAGGGAGACTAACCCCAGTTTAACCCAAGGAATGTCGCACAGAAATAAAACAAACCTCCACTTGTTCATCTCGGTGAGCTATACAACATACTAAAAGACGGGCCCTTGACACATGATTGTTTTCGACTTATAACGCGAAATAGCTAACCCGGGCACCGGTTGCCGTAAGTGAACCAGATCTGGGCCAAATGTGTTTTCCAGATGTCTGATGTCTAGGGTTAGGTATTTTGCGTTATAAGTCAAAGACAATGCGACATCAGACCTTGGTTCCGAGGTATGTTGTAGAGCTCTCTGAGACGAATGCATGGATATCTTGATTGTCCTCCTACGACCTTTCTTCCCCGGGATCTCCAATTTGACCAAAGGGTCATAGAGTCTATAACCGTTAGAGCACATTGAAAGGCAGGCCGGAAAAAGCTATCTCCTCACAGGAGTGTCTGTGTGGGATGAATGTTATACTGGTGTGTTCAGCTCACCGAGCCGAACATGTGGGTGTGTGTAACTCCTCTGTACAACACTCCTGTGCGGAGTAAACAGCCCATGAAGTTAGAATTAGGGTTAGCCCTCTAGGGGTCGCTCAGAAATGATAAGCACATCCACGCGTTCGTCTCGGCGAGCAGATCAAGACTCTTTTTTCCGTTTGTCTGTACGCCCCTTAGAACCAGAGCTAGCCTTTCTAGAAGGGTTAGAAAATGACCGAAGCATTTTCACGCGACAGGACCAACTTCATCGGACTCAGTGTCAAAAAGCAAGTCAGAATAAGTGTCTTCATGCCGCCGAGGCGGACGCGTGGATACCGGCCCCGGCTCTCCCAGGCGCTCCTAGGCCGATACAGCATTTTATGTGCACTGCAGTGGTGGGGGTGCTCCACTAGGGGCAATCACTTTTGGATCTGTTCTGGAGCAGCAGGAGTCGGTGGCCCCCCGGGAATTCCCCATGACCTTGTTGGGGTGGTCATGGTAATTTTTGCACTTTTTGCAACGGCAACAGGGGTCCCTGGAGCTCCGGGGGTCCCTGGGAGGGGTGGAGGTTGAGGTTTGGCAGGCAAGGACTGTGTGTGCAAAGTTTGGCATGGATTGGGGCAACGGTGGCAGAGATATGAGTTGGGGAAAAGTGTGACATGACGGACAGCCGGAGGTTTTGATAGTAACTGCGACCTTGCGGTCGCAATGACCTTTAAGCATTTTCACGCGATGGGACCAACTTCATCTGACTCAATGTCAAAAATCAAGTCAGAATAAGTATCTTTTATCTGAAAATATATATAATTGAAGCAATCCAAATTTCAAAACTGTTAAACTAAACCTTTAGGGGTTAAATATCTTAATATTCTTAATATACCAGTAAGACTCCCTAATCGGGAGATTTTAGGACAAAATGTGTAGGAGTGTCCAAAAATGTGTTTGAAGAAATTGGCCTGATGGTGGCGCTATATGGGACAGTTTCATATTGATGAGGTGAATGTAGACATATACTGTTTACCGATTTGCGTGATTTTAGGGCAAAATCTGTAGGAGCAGTGTCCAAAAATGTGTTTAAAAAAATCGGCCTGAAGGTGGCGCTATATGGGACAGATCCATGTTGATGACATGAGTGTAGACATACTGTGTACCGATTTGTGTGATTTTAGGGCAAAATCTGTAGGAGCAGTGTCCAAAAATGTGTTTTAAAGAATCGGCCTGAAGGTGGCGCTATATGGGACAGATCCATGTTGATGACATGAGTGTAGACATACTGTGTACCGATTTGCGTGATTTTGGGGCAAAAATTGTAGGAGATGTGTCCAAAAATGTGTTTTGCAAGAATCGGCCTCATGGTGGCGCTAGAAGAGGGTCATGTGTGAATTGATGGGTGGAGGTTGTGGTTTGGCAGGCAAGGAGTATGTGTGCAAAATTTGACATGGATCGGGGCAGCGGAGATATGAGCAGGGCAAAAGTGTGACGTGTGACAGACAGACTGACGGACAGACAGCTGGTCGAGGTTTTGATAGTAACTATATAAAACTAATATAAAACCATTCTTATGTAAAATAACATACAGATGTCTTTATTTAATTATAGGCTATTAATTATATTATTAATATTATTTATAGTATGTATTATAACTATAATAGTTATAATAATTATTGTTATTATCATTATCAATCAATTTATTATCTAATATAATCTTTGCATAAGTGTTGTTCATCAGATGAGAAACAATGCATTATTGCATCAGCAGTTTAAGGGTTAAGACCCCACACCAGTGACATCACACAGTGCTGTGATGTTCCTTGCAGCACACTGAAACTGGATTGAACCGGTTTTTTTGAACTGCTTCAGTGAGTCACTGCAACTGTGAGTGTGAGGCAGGCTGAACATAGCAGGAGTATACCTCTCTCATGGACTAAATTCTCCTTTTCGGTAGGTGAAATTTTAACAATACATAACCACTGGATAATGTATCTGATACATGTTTGTTAAGAATGTTGTCTGTTGTGTTTTTGTAGAATGTGTGTATTTAGGGCCCATGCTAACCAGAGACAAATACAAAGCTAATGCTAAAGCTAGCTGATGCTAAAGTTATTACAGTACATAAGGAACTGAATGTTCCAACTGTGTTGAATAGCTTATACTATGCCCTTTTGATAGAAGTGGCAGTTTTATGTTTTGTGTCATAGGTGCTTTGCTGTGTACTGCAGTATGTGTGGCTAACAAAGCTAACATTAGTTAGCAACTGTTCCATGTTAGCAGCATGTGTTGTGTGTAGCTAACATAGCTTATGTCAATTTGCTAGTTGTTCAATGGTAGCAGAGAGTGTACAAATGGAACCAAACAAACCCTAACAGGTTCATTTGGTTCCATTTGTACACTATTAGAGTTAAGGGGAGACCTTGATATTTGAATCTTTGAGAAACACTGCTGTAAAGTGTAATGGCCGGTGCCGGCAGTCATCTGGCAAACACATCTGGCCCAGATCTGGTTCACTTACGGCAATGCATACTACACTGGGGGTCCTTGAAATTAAAGTTGAAGAACCAGTGTATCTATATCTATTAGTTTATTCCTTCATTATGGCTAAAGTGGTTAACATAACTAATGAATCGAGAATATAGGCAACATCAACATTAATGCTTTGGCTTGCACCATGTTTTTGTTTAAATTAATTAAAGTCAATGTCATTGTTGATAGATCAGTACATTGCTAGTGTGTAGTGACTGTAATTAGACTGTGATGTCCACCCCTATAACTCATTGATGATAGTCTCCATTCATTCATAAATGTATTCATGATATTAATTTGTGTAATCAATTTTTTTGGAATCAAATTGGTTTAATTAATTGACGTGTGTGTGTGTGTGTGTGTGTGTGTGTGTGTGTGTGTGTGTGTGTGTGTGTGTGTGTGTGTGTGTGTGTGTGTGTGTGTGTGCGCGTGTGTGCGTGTGTACACCTACCTTCAAGGCGTGTTAAAGAGGACTATGCAAATCACTGCCTTGTTTCCATACCTGGCCGATCCCCAGGGCACTTTGCGCTATGTAAGTACATAATACAAGTCTAACTTCTTTACTCCTCACTCCTGGAATTGCTCAAAAAGACAGAGTGAGATTTCAACTAAATATTAACATTTCTGTATGCTGACCCTTTCTGCTAACCCCAACAATTGATTGCCACAGATGTCAGACCTGTTGACCTTGATTTTAGCAATTCTCCAGACAAGGGCATGTGTTTAGTTTTTTAAGGAGAAAAAAATAAAACACGTTCAGTATTACAATCCAGTAGATGGGAGTCTGTTTCTTGCATGGAGAGTGAAAACACTTACAAAATAAGCCTCAGAGGGACACAAGAAGATAAGAAACTCTCAGCCACAGACTGTATGTGATTTTGAATGGTTCATGACCCAGTGAAGTCCTCTGAAATATTCACCACCTTTACAAGATTTCTTGACATCGCAGGAATGATGTCGTTCTTAAACTGTCTTGCCTTAAAGTCAAACTGAAAAATGACTTTGAACAGATCACATCCCTGGTCATAGGGTGAACCCATTAAAATGTATGCCATGTTGTCGTCTGTATTCCATCTTGTCTGCAGATACAGGATTTCAGTCTGATGTTTGGTGATGTTTGCTGCAAAGTTCCTGAAGAAGTGGCCTACTCACTACATGCAGTAAGTCCTTGAACAAAGCTGTGGACTCACCCAGACAGGCGACCATGTAGATCTGCTTCATAACGCTGAATCCACCACAGAACAACTCGAAAATGGTACACTGGAATCAGGATGGGACAGTGAGATCTCCTCCATCTTGCCTTATCCACCTCATGCCACCATCACCTCAAGGCCGCAACAAGAGACCAGGAAAGCTCTCAGCCCGACAAGCCATTGACCACCTTTTGAAGTTTATCTAGGTAAGGTTACAGTTCAATTAAAGTTTAAGATGGCTCACTGTACTGTCCCTAATATTCACCCTTAAATACTTTTGTGAAATTATGCGATGACCATGCTCATCTGTAATCAGCGACTACCCTGTGATATTTGTCTGCTTTCGCATGAGAGCTCGGATGCTGCACTGAGTATTATTTTTTATTTTTTAATACTTTTGAGATAATTTTGTCTCCTACCGGTTGGGTCCCCTACCAGAGACTCACAGCTCTTGATTCTGCACTGATATTTTGATACGGTTTTGAGGGTTCTGATGCAAAACTGAGAAGATTTAATTTTGAGTGATGCTGCACTGAATTTTGATACTGAAAATATATTATTTGAGGGCTCTGATGATGCACTGATTTGATACTGAGATGTTTTGTTTCACTTGAAGTTGATCCACAGACTTTCTTCAGGAAAGATACTTCGTCTTAAATGTGGTCAGTTTTGTTACTTTTTCTGGGTTTCGCAAGCATCTTAATAAAGCACACACACCTTGTGATGATTCTGGTGAAGGCCTCTCTAAAACTGAAGATTTATACTTTACATCAAAATCAAACAGTGCCCCTTCTGACCCAGTCCTTCTTAATAAGAGTCTTGTAGATAGCTGCGCTGCAACAGTGGCTGAACTTAAAGTGGCAGGTGTAGGCGAAACGATCATTAACTCTTTGGTTATTTCAATGGAAGAGATTGTGTCTCAGGGTTTAATGTAACATTGTATCTTCTTTTTCCCATCACTGACTGAGAGAAGGTTCGAACGACATCACTGGGTGGGGAAAACATGTTGACTGTGCTTATATTGCTAATTTTTCTTCTCTGTCTGCAGACTATGTCTTACGCCGGTATGGCACCAAAGCTGGATGGAAGGCGGTGTCCGTGGCAATACTGGTCGGACAACGTGGAGGCGATTCACAGCAAGGGGAAGAGCAGGCTGTTCTTCCTAAGAAGACAAGATTGTTTGGCGTGTGCAACAGGATGCTACAGATGTTCTACCAATCTGTTATGGCAAGTGTTCTTTTTTTTGGAATAACGTGCTGGGGAGGAACAACTGAGCGGGTGACAGCTTCAACCTCAACAGACTGGTGAGGAAGGCAGACTCCGTTGTTGGGTTCTCCTTGCAGGGGGTGCAGGAAACTGGATACGATATTGAAGAACTCCTCCCACCCCCTCCACCTTAAGGTCCTCGGAGTAAGAGACAGAGAAACCTATAGATTCATGTACCCACGACAGAGACGTGAGACTGGCAGTCCTTTGTGAATGTTGTTCTCACGCTATACAATGAGACAGGAATAGTTGTTACTGACTGTTCTCGTTCGGTTTTGCTGGGAGCACGTCACTTCTGCTTTTAGCACTGACCAATGGACACTTTCGCACTTTTAAGTAGTTAAGTATTATTGCATGTGTTTGACTTAACGGTGAGACACTTATGTAGCAGTGACTTATGGACACATTTGATTGGGGTCACTTTTTCTTGTTTGGCATTGCATCCATGAGTAGTAAGGGGAGTAACTGAAGTTTTTATTTGTATTTATTTTTTTGGAATAAAGACAACTTTGATCATAGTTTGGGTTTTATAACTAAAATGATACCCAAACCTCTTCAAAAGTAGACTTGCCTTTTAAAAGACTACTGTTTAAAGAACGTCCTCTGCCACCTTACAGAAAATAAAGTTTTATTAAAGGAAATTATTGTATAATTTTTGTATAAAAAATAATCTGCATGTATACTGTATCTCATCTACAGCTCAAAGTGAGAAAAGGGTTATGGGTAATTAAATCTGAATTATTGCTCATTTATGGGCTCAAAGTAAGTGAATATATTTGCTTTGTAGAAAGGTACTTATTACTTTATTGATGTTGGAGTTTCACTCTTCAAGCCTCCACACACTTACTTTATTGATGTTGGAGTTTCACTCTTCAAGCCTCCACACACTGAGATTTTACTTTTCAGTGAAGGAGACTTTGCATCCAGCAGTTAAACCTTTGAATTTAAAAATGTTTTCATATTGATAGGTCATGCATTTTTCAATGAGGGACAAGCTAATATGTCACTGGTTTCTTTTCTTCTTTTAATTGTGTGGGTTTATATTACTAATAATCAAGCATTTCTGGTAGTGCAGTGATGGCTAACCCAGTATTCTGCTAGCGCTACCCCAATATCTGCCTATGGCTGAGCTTAATTGTAACAAGCTTATCCATAGGCAGATATTGCTGTAGCTCTGTCAGAATACTGGTTAAGTCATTACTTTTTACAGGCTGTCAACCTGCTTACATATGGGCTAGTATGGCAGAAATTGCATGGGCCAGTTCTGGCAATTTTGTTGGGGTGATCCCAACAAAATTGCCAGAACTGGCCCACGCCGGCCCAATGCTGGTTCAGTTCTGGCAATTTTGTTTGGGTGATTCTGGCCCGGACTCACCCCAACAAAATTGCCAGAACTGGCCCATGCTGGTTCAGTTTCGGCAGCCCGACTCGGCCCGAATCCGGTTGCCGGACTTGGGCCCGATCTGGCATGAATGACGCCCCAGAATCGGCCCAGTTTCGGCAGCCGAGTCCGGCTGCCGAAACTGAGCCGATTCTGGGCCGATTCCAGAATCGGCCCAGAATTGGCCCAGTTTCGGCAGCTGAGTCCGGCTGCCGAAACTGGGCCGATTCTGGGGCGTCATTCATGCCAGATCGGGCCCAAGTCCGGCAACCGGATTCGGCCCAAATACGGTCTTCTCGGCTTGCTGCATGTGGGCCAATTCTGGCCCAAAAGAATTTGGCTACCTGGGTAGGGGTATTTCATGATTCTGAATCCATTGCAAGCATCCGTTTTGCATGAAAAACATTCCTTGGGCTAAAACGGACCCCAGAAACATGTGAAAAGTGATGACTCTGCACTTTTCATCACTAAACCAAGGCCGATTTTTCACCAAGGAATGTTTTTCGTGCAAAACGGATGCTTGCAATGGATTCAGAATCATAAAATACCCCTAGTTAGACCCCTCATATGCTACTTAAAGCAGATTAATTTTTTGCTTATTTTTCCTGTAATGTAAAGTTAATGGGACACCAACTCTAGCGGCTGATTATGAAAATTGCTCAACATATACAAGTTAGCATCCGGTGGTTTTTACATGCTGGGGACCCATACTCAACATTTCTAACATAAAACTTTAGGGGACTCAAAATGTCCAGGTCTACAATGGGGCTCCATGGGCTGGCTACTAGACTAATATCGCCGTTGTCAGGCGGAAACCTCGTATCTCCAAGTTTCAAATTTGTATGTTCTTTCGCAAAGTAAAGCCCTGCTTCATCGTACAAGGCTGTCGCACAAAAGTAGGGAGAATTTTAAGCCACCTGTACTGATGTACATACGTTGAGCAACTATGTTATACAAAGCCTGCAGAAACACCTCTAAAAACTGTAATAAAATGAATGGGATCATAAAAAAGGACAGTTGTGTCATTCTCACGTTTTATTAAACACCCCCCGCACACACATCACATCAGGCAAGGCATCGCTATCTCCCCCTCACACAAGGTCCATTCATTGTTCTGCATTTGAGCCACGGACCACCATTATGAGATTTAGCCTCTCAGAGCCAAGATTTGTCTTGTCCACACTAGGGCATAACGAAAAAGTCGACAAGTCGACTCTGTCGACTTCATTACACAAGTCAACTCCCACCAGAGAAAGTCGAAAGTCGAAGGTATATATCGTTATATATAAAAAAAATCGCACTGTTTCCATGTCAAATATCATTGTGTGATTAAAATGTGATTAATTGAGATTAAGCCTGCCTACTGGAATCAGTTTTAACCCTGTCATCGCAAGCGCAAGTAGTTAGCGCATGCACAAGTAATTTAGTTTTGGGTTAAAACTGATTCCGGTTTGGTAGTTCCGGCCAAAATCTAGTCCGTTTTTACTACAAAATAACGTAGGATATCATCCGGTCTAGACCGGATCAACCGACCTTTTTAGTAAACGAATACCAGGCTTTCCCCAGAAAGCCAGGTGACGCGAGGTTATCTCTTAAAGACACTGATCACTATAAGATAATCACAATTATTTTACATATTCCTCAGAATCCTTTCCCTTCATCTGTATGAATTAATCTGTTGAAAAACAACATTGGTTTTGTTTAAAATTGGTTTTGGTCAAAATTGGTTTCTAAAAGTCCACAAGGTCACAAGCTCACTTGCACTATAAACTATTTGCACTATAAAAGCATATTTAAAGTATTAAAAACGTAATATTGCCCTACAAATGATGTATTAAGATTATTGTTAACGGACATTGTCATTGTCATTGATTTGTGTATTTAAGTCATCATATCTTTCTTCTAGTGCAATGTTTGGTAACAAAGTCTAAAAGGTCAACGACAGAAATGTAATTTCTATTCTATTGTTCCAACGTTCAAAGCCAAATACTAAACAATATCATTGTTTGTATGATAATGAATCAGCAACTAAAATGTAATGATGGAGTCACTCCTAGAAGTGTTCAGTAGTTGTGGATGTTTCTCGTTTGGAGTAGTTGTGGATGTTTCTCGTTTGGACCTTTCTTGGCTGCTGAAGACCAAGAACTAATTATTTATGTATGTAAGAACAACCTATTTTAAACACTTATGGCTTTTTATATGTATCTGACTGTGCCTGATTGATATGAACTTTTTCTATTTTCATAAAATAAAATGCTTTGTAAACATCCTAATCGTACTCTGTCTTAATAGATGTAAACTTTAATTAAATCTTTAGCTCAGTCTGTGATTAATAAATGCATTATGATGTTAATAATAGGACATTATTTGATGCTCTATCAACAATACTATTAATATTTTATTAAATAGTTCCAGTGTAAATATATTAAAAATGTCCTTGACATGAAACAGTTTGAGCGCCAATAAGACACCAGACTCATCTTACCAGCTTTTTTAATCTTGCCATAATAGACTGTCATTCAAAAGTATGCAATATTACAGAATACTAAGATATTATATTGTACTGTCATCAGGAAACTCTGTGCTATTCTTCTGCCATAAACACAATGATCAATACATGATGTCATACAACGTCATACTGTATTATAATACTGTATATCGTCCAAACATGTAAAAGAAGATTAATGTTCCAATGTTCTGATTTAACATCAGCCTGTTTTACTGCAGTACCTTTGTCAACCTGTAGGTGTCCTACCAGACCACAGGAACATAACATAACAACTATTATACTCAGAGTGGTCAAAATAATATCCTATTAACACAACATAAGAAAGGGGAAGGTCTCATGACCCAAACCTTGATCTAATAAATTATTCTCTTGAACTTACAAGATCGAGGCACGTTTGTTTTCATTCTTTTCTCTATAAACTATACGCAAGGCCAGGGGTACGTGTATTTTTCATTCAGTAGGGGTTAGGGTTAGTAAGTGGGGAACATAGAACCTGGGGAACATAGAACCTTTTTTTGCGGGGGTAAATAGGGAACATAGAACCTGGGGAACATAGGAAATGAGCTCAGTACGGTGTTTCTCAAACTGGGGTCCAGGGACCCCCAGGGTTCCAGTGGGTTCTAAATGGACCCTTACAGGTCCATGTGTTTCCATTTATTCATTCTCCAGAACCAACCGTCTCAGTTCAGTCAGTGTGTTGGTGTTTGCATGACTTTCATCATTGACTGATTATTGTTGTTATCACTGAAGTGTAGTTACCCAATGTGACCACAGGGTGGCATCTCAGTGCAGCATCATGTAGCAAAAAAAAACAAAAAAACATTATATTTAGTTTGCCTGTTTGTGCATGTTTTTTGTTCTTGAAATTACTTAAAAAATAGCACATGTACAAGCTTGTGATGTGCTGTGAGCTTGTACATCTGCTATTTGTGAATTATACAATAGGTTACAATTATTGTGGCTCTAATGTTCTAAGCCATTGGTTCTCAAAGTGAGGTCTGGGGACCCCCAGGGGTCCATGGGAGGGTCCCCAGGAAAAGTAGTTAACATAGCATCACAATCAATTGAACCACTTTATCCATTGTTATGTTGGCTATCCAAAAATAGCAGATCTACAAGCTCACCACAGCTTGTAGGTGTTTGAAGATATTTGAAAAAAATATCGAAAATATTTAGAATATTTAGAATAATTGTGAAAATTGTTTAACACAAATGCTCTCTTCTGGGGGTCCCTGTTCAAAATCATTTTCAGATGGGGGTCCTCGGCCAAACATACATTTAGGGGTCCTTGGCATGTAAAGGTTAGAGAACCAAGGGTTAAAGGACATCCCTCATCTTACAGGATGTCATTTGTATAAACTGTAGATGTGAGTGGACTAGGATTTTCTCACTCTTCTGCCAGTGATCAGTGATCAGTGATCAGTGATCAGCCTCCAAGGCTTATTTTTAGTTTGGGTTTAGCTTATAACTTTATATCAATTTCACCACTTTTGCAGTAAAATGTTTTTATACTAGAATCCATGTCATGCATGGGAGGCCTTAGAGAGGAGGAAAAGCTGTGTTGTGTTTGGTCCTGTCTTTCTGTGTGTTTGTCTCTGTGTGTTTGGTCCTGTGTTTCTGTGTGTTTGTCTCTGTGTGTTTGGTCCTGTCTTTCTGTGTGTTTGTCTCTGGTCTGTTGCTGTTGGACTGGTTTGACTCACAGAGAGATGGGTGCAGTCTGGCACCATGCCAAGAGCACTTGAGGACGTTTAGGTGTGTGTGTGTGTGTGTGTGTGTGTGTGTGTGTGTGTGTGTGTGTGTGTGTGTGTGTGTGTGTGTGTGTGTGTGTGTGTGTGTGTGTGAATGGGTGAATGTAATGAATGTGTGTCAGTGTGTGAATGGGTGAATGTAATGCACAATCTTTGTAAAGCGCCTTGGATACACACACACACACACACACACACAAACACACACACACACACACACACACACACACACACACACACACACACACACACACACACACACACACACACACACACACACAGGGTGGGGATGGTGTTACGTTACAGCACACACTTGTGTTTGTCTTTCTCTCCTGATTTCGCCCCACTCCCAGTTCTAATATGATGATGTTGTGGATTGGTTGAGAGGTAAATCTAAATTTATACCTCATAAATTCAGAAACTCTTCTCTAGACACCTACTGCCAGTTGGTAGAAAGGGATGTCGCTGCCATCTGCAGTAAGAGAAAAGAATACAAATTGGCTGACAACATGACAAAAGAGGAACTGGAGGAACTAAATAACTTAAAAAAGGATAAAACATTAGTTATCCAGAGTGCCGATAAGGGTGGTGCCATAGTGATTCTTAAGAGGGATGACTATGAGGGGGAAATATTGAGACAACTGGCAAATAAAAAATTATATAAGAAATTGGAGAATAACCCTATTGCAGACACCAAGAAATCTATCCACGATGGTCTGAATAACTTATTAGAACAAGAGATCATCACCAAAGCTGAACATGAATTTATGAAGGTGGATTTTCCCATTACGCCGGTTTTCTATACCCTTCCCAAGGTACATAAAAAAATCACAGAGATCCCTCCATGCAGACCCATCATTTCGGCCATATAGGCTCCCTGACTGAAAATATGTCAGCCTTTGTGGACTTTTTCCTCCAACCTCTAGTAACCACTTTGCCCTCGTATACCCGAGACTCCATGGATTTTATTAATATGATAAAATCAATCCAACAGGTGGAGGAAACAGACATTTTGGTAATGTACCCTTTGAAGGGGGCCTACAGGCTACTAAGACTTTTTTAGATCTGAGAGCTGACTGCAACCCAAGCACAGACTGCTAAGTGGGTCTCATTAAAGATGTCCTAATATCCAACTATTTCTTATTTGGCGATTCCTTCTATTTACAGACGTCAGGCGTGGCCATGGGATCCAGGATGTCCCCTAGCTTTGCCTCCCTATATGTGGGACTCTATGAGCAGGACATCATCTTTAATCACCAGGTAAATCCATATTTAAGATACATCTCCAATTGGAGGAGATACCTGGATGATATTTTCCTTATCTGGTCAGGAACAGAGCCCCTGCTAAAGGAATTCCATGAATTTATGAACGCTCAATATAGACATCTACAATTTACTATGGATGCAAGTGTCAAGGAAATGAATTTTTTGGACATTCTAATAATCAAGGAAAACAATGGCCTGAAAACGAATTTATACAGAAAACCCACAGACAGGAACTCTCTTTTACATGGTGACTCATATCATCCTCTCCCTCTCAAAAGGAATCTCCCCATCTCCCAGTTCAACCGCATCAGACGGATCTGCAGTGCCAACGAAGACTACAATACCCAGGCCAAGGACTTGGAGGAACGCTTCCGGAAGAGAGGTTATAAAGAAGTCTGGATAAAGAATGCAGCATCACGGTTCTCTGGCACTACACAGGCTGAGTGCCTTACCAGTAAGCGGCCTAAGCAGACCGAACCCAGAGTGTTCTGTGCTCTTGACTACTCACCTGTATCCAACAATATAGAAAAGGCCATAAAGAAACATTGGTATATTATCGACACAGATCCTGTGCTAAAAAATGTTTACCCCAACCCCCCCGGGTGGTACACAAGAGGGCCCCCAATCTGCGTAACATGCTGGTGAGGGCTGATTTGCCCCCCCCCCCAGCACCCTCACACTTTCTTAGTGACAACCCAGCTGGAAATTACCCCTGTGGCCGATGTCAACAGTGTAACTTTACACGCAAATCTAACTCGTTTAACCATCCCCATACAGGGAAGAAATTCAAAATCAAAGGCATAATTTCATGCTCAACAGCCAATGTGATATATATGTTGAAGTGCCCTTGTGGGCTGGCGTATATTGGGAAAACCTCACGACCATTGAAAAACCCGCATTGCAGAACATCGCAGTACAATTAGAAACAATGTTATCACTAGCCCTGTGGCTGTACACTTCTCTAAAGCAGGACACACTGTCTCTATGCTTAGATACACAGGTATCGAATCAATACAACTACCACGCAGAGGGGGAAACATTAATAACATGCTGTTAAAACGGGAACTTTTTTGGATTCACACATTGCAGACTCTAGCTCCTAAGGGCCTTAATGAGGACTACGATATTAGACCCTTCCTATAGGGGGTCTCTGCTGGATTTGGGCCTATATGGATCTGGGTACTGACAGACACAGTGTTTGTGTTTGTTGTCTATTTCTGATGTTCATATACATCTGGTGTTTTCTTTTTTCAATTGAAGTACTGCCCTGTTTGTTTATTTCCTCTAGTATAACAGTCTCTCCTGTGTATATTGTAATTGCGACCGAAAGTCGCATATACTCTGAAGAATCGTGTCGCTTGAGTGTCCTTCCTTCCTTCCTTCCTTCCGTATCCTCGTGACCGTCCTTCCGTATCCTCTGTGATGTCAGTGTGATGTCAGCGAGTTGTGACATCACTTCCTGTACAGGGCGGCTACACGAAATGTGGATAACACTATATATGGAGATAGTCCAGTCCATCATGTCATATGGGACTACGGTCATAGAAAGTAGCCATTGTTAGGCCGGAGTCATTGGCTGTCTAAACATGGAGATGTGGATAACACTATATATGGAGATAGTCTAGTCCAATATGTCATATGGGACTACCGTCATAGACAGTAGCCATTGTTAATCCGGAGTCAATGGCTGACTGTCTGTACAGGAAGTGATGTCACATGACATACTTTTTATGCCCATATATGAGTCCTAACATGGAGATGTGGATAACACTATATATGGAGATAGTCTAGTCCAATATGTCATATGGAACTACCGTCATAGACACAGCCATTGACTCCGGCCTAACAATGGCTACTGTCTATGACGGTAGTCCCATTATGACATGATGGACTGGACTATCTCCATATATAGTGTTCTCCACATTTCCATGTTTAGGCCCAATCGCTCACACCCTCGGTGGGGTTGGCGATAGGGCCTTTCTGTGTGGAGTTTGCATGTTCTCCCCGTGTCTCCTAGGGTTGATACCCTCACAAAAACATGAACAAACTCCCCCCAGAATGATAACAACTAGAATCGTCAGAGAAACACTGTGGTTGGCCAGATAGTCAAGAATTGGCGCGAGGTCGCATGTCACCCTGAGGTGTCTTACTAGTATATTAAGGTGTTTTTGTCCCATGTTTACTAATCTCTACAATAGACAAGAGGCGCCTCTTTTAGGTAGCATTATGATAGCCTAAGGGCCTGAGTCCTTTTGTATTTGTATATTTGTAATTCTTGGGAACAGAATTGGTTATGTATATGTATGTATATAATGTATACGATGTATGAGGTACAAATACAAGACAAGACAAGACATGTAATATGTATTGGTGACATTGAACATGTGACACTGATTGGGGACTGATTGGTCTATGGCCCACAGGTGTGGGATGACACACTGAAACGTTACCACAAGTAAACTTTTATCATTGGGAGCATAAATCGGTGTGCAGACTTTTATTCTTCTACCTATGTGGATTGGTTGAGAACCACTGATTAATTCAGACCAACACTCCATTATTCTTTATAAGAATTTGTCTTTAAAACTTTGTAGACACCCCCACCCATTAATTATGATTAGATATAGTTGATCCTGGGGAAACATTTAGCTCCTCCTATGTGACCTCTATCACAGTTGGAGGTTCATGGTGACACAGTAGCAGGGCCTGGAATGGAACCCTGAAACTTCTGCTTTGCAGGTGGGCTCTCTACCAATATATCACAGAGAAGAGGAGAGGAGAGGAGAGGAGAGGAGAGGAGAGGAGAAGCATGGTGTCTTAGTGTAACTGTGTTCACAAAATGGACTTGTGTTTTCATTTGGTACACACCTCATATTTTCAAATGACACATACCATTCATTCAGTACACACAACTAAGCATTTGCTGCACACTACCAAGCATTTACAGCACACTGGAGTGCAAAATTGAAAACACACCATTGAATTGGAACACACCATATGAATGACATTGACTCTGGAGAATGAGCTATTTCTCCTTTTGTAAAATTACTCAGTGTTGGCCTACTTTTTTTATATAGTCAAACATAAAACAGCACACAAATATGCATCCAAAAAGTTTTATTTGGGTACATGATTTAGCCTACAGTAGATTTAGGCATCATGCCTCCGGTCAGAGATGGGCAAAAAATATAAAAAAGTATTTTGAAAAAAATCTAAATACTTGGTCAGTACTTGGTCAGTACTTGGTCTAATATTGACCAGGATAGTGTCACCAAGATAGTATCTTTGTATTTCAAATAATTTTTGTATTTTGTGCCCATCACTGTCTCTGGTTCCTGTCTCAATGTTCAGTTGTGCAATAGTGTTTATACAACAAGGTGCTTGTGTAATTGACATCAGACTTGAATGTGTAGAGTTTTGAATAGTTGTGTGTTGTGTGTTGATACTTTGAGATTTTACGTGAGAAGTGTGTGCAACAACTGAACATTGTGTAGTGTTTCGACAAGGTGATGTGTAATTGACATCTGTATGTTATAGGTTGATGCTTTGAGATTTTACGTGAGAAGTGTGTGCAACAATGTTAGGGGTGAAATACTCCTTTAAGGTTAGGTTTAGGCATAGTTGTAAAAACTAGTCAAAATGTTAAAATGTTAAAACAATATAATAATTGTATATAATAATAATTGAGTGCGTGGCCATGGCATGCACACTAACTGCACACAGAGTAAGAAAGTTATGCCATACGTTGTGTTTTGCTCTGCAGTGCCTCACATGTTAGTGACACCCGACACCGTTGTTTCAGCTGCAGACAGAGGAGAGGCAGGAAAAGACTGCTCTCCTCTCTTCCCTCCATGAGCTTCTCTTGAAAGAAACATTTAAGAAACTGTAATAATTATGACAACAATGAAAATGTAATGTAATATTTGTCTGTCTGTAATGTAAAGGAGCAGACAGAGCTTGTAGGTCGGCTATTTTCACTACTAATTATTTGAGTTTGGATCAGAAATTAATATTGTGTAATAATTCAGTTCCACAGTCACTTGTTAGGGTCGTTTCATACCGTTATAAGGAGCCTAACTAATTTCGGTTCGGGAGTGCTCCCCGACCCGAAATTATTTAGGTTCGGGGGGAGTTCATCCATACTTTCTTAACGGCTAGTGCCTAGTCGCTTGTAAATATTGGAGGTCCATGGCATGACGACGTTTGTGGCCGATACATGAGCGTTGCAGGGCGGATATATATCTGACTGACCTCGCGCTGCAAGCTGAATGACTGGAAGTCCATTAAGTAGCAGGCAGCTCCAGCAGGCAGCAGCACCAGTGACGGGGACACGGGGTCTCTTCTCTCTCTCTCACTCACTCTCACAAACGCTCAACATTTAATCTACAAGCTCACATTATAGACGTGCCGCAGCCGCCTCATTTGCTGCATGCATATCATCACGCAGTCACAACTCGTCGTGGAAAATCTTTTCTTTTCTCTTTAAAACGGTCGGCGAGAAGCGACCAAAGCTCTCTCTGTGTGTGTGTGTGTGTGTGTGTGTGTGTGTGTGTGTGTCACGCGCGCGCCTGCCTGCCATCAGTCAGACCCAGCTGCTGTCTGTCCACAATCATTTGGAAGTCGGCGTGTCTCCCTCCCAGAAACGAACGCTGTTTCCTTGGATTCACAGCCGAGAATATGCACTTGAAGCCGGGCTGAATGAATGAGAAGACACCGCTAAGTACCGAAATTAAGTCGGGAGGTCACAACATTTAGGCAGCACCGTAGAGCCGACTAAATTCAGTTGACGCCCCCCCGAACCGGGAATGGAAACCCATATTTGGGTCTGGACACTGCCGAACCGAAATTAGTTAGGCTCCTTATAACGGTATGGATCGACCCTTAGTTAAATAAAAACGTTTCCTTATGGATTTAGTCAACAATGACAATCCAAGTCAATATCAAATATAGCATTTTTAATATTGATACTCTGTGAATGCCAATATGTATATGTCAGACTTGTCAGTCTAACCTAATAGACTATACATGTCAGTCTAACCAGTGTGGCTGGTTCTACAGACAGGGATCTCCATATATGGGCATAATAGGGATTATGTTAGTGTGGTTCCCCTACTTGATATGGGCATACCCATATATGGATGCCACATCAGCTACATACAATGCCTTTTATGCCCATGTATGGAGGTCCATGTCTGTAGAACCAGCCACACTGCACTGACATTTTTAGTCTAGAAGTTATATAGACTTAGGTGTCTTACTAGTAAGTAAAGTAAGTATAAGTACTTAATAATTTATAAGTAAAGTAAGTATAAGTACGTACTTAGCCTATAATTACTACTAATATCTAATAACTTCTAGTCAACATGCTGTATAGGAGACAACTCATTATTGTCTGTTTGGTTAAAACTGGAGGTTTGATTTTAGATTGATCAACTTTACTTTGTTTAATTATCACACACACACACACACACACACACACACACACACACACACACACACACACACACACACACACACACACACACACATACACACACACTCACACTCACACACACACACACACACACACACACACACACACAAACATGTCCACTCCTCACCCTCATGAGCAATGGGTTTCAGACAATAAGCCACTCCTCCTCAACTCTTTGCACATGTATTTCTTTTTTTTTTTTTTTTGGGGGGGGGGGGGAGGGGGGGGGGGGGGGCTTTATTTGATAGGACAGTAGACTGACAGGAAATGGGGAGAGAGATAGGGAATGACATGTGGCAAAGGTCGTCCGGATCGGGAATCGAACCAGCGACGCCAGCAGGCATCATATGTGGTACATCATATGTCGTATGTGGTACGCGCCTTGACCACTACTGCCATGCACATCAGCAGCATCTGAACAGTCAGGGGACAACCTACAACCTTTAACAATGGATTCACAAAGTCATGTCAATTCCAAAATGTTGACTTTCACTACAAAAATGCTGTGTTATTTTATCTACGGTATTGATTGATTGAAGGGTTTATTAGCAGTTTGCAATAGAAGAAAAGTACAGTTTTATGACAGCACAAATCACTGGTACAAGGTAAATTACGTAAAAGGAGATCCTAGTAAGCTTTATGGCTTATTTCCACAGGAACCGCTTTATGTATCTCATATAACATTGAAAGACAGAAGGATAGAACAGAGTAGGCCTACTTTGCTTAGGATAACATCAATTACAAAAGCAGAAAAGAAAATAATAAAAAAAAAAACAGCCGATTCCCGTGTTATCCTCCCTTGGGATGGGTCTGTTTTCACCCCTGTCATGCCAAGGCAAACGGGGCAATAAAAACAACAGATGGGGGCTTAGTCAGGCCTGAAGGTGACTTTTCAGAACAATTTGAAGGAGGCTAGTAGTCGGGGACCCACATGGCCAAAAGCTCAAAGAAAAGAGGGGTACCTGTGATTTTCTGCCGTACTTTTTATTTCTGTTTTATCTATTAGTTTGGTCATTAAGGTCCACAGAATGAGAGGCCTGCTCTGCCGGAAAGTTCGCGAAAAAAAGTTAGAGGCATTTTTGTGTAACAAACAAAGCCTTCATTTTTTGACCCTGTGATATGAACTAGGTTTCCTTTCTTAAAGTGCTCATTAAGTTGTGTAAAATGTCAATAAATCATTCCCAGATACACAGAACACATGTGTGAACAACACCAAGTCAAGAAATAATCTCCCAAAGCCTTTCCAAATGATTTATAGCCATTTTATGTACAAAAATGTACCTGTTTCTTGCATTTTTCCCAATAATTTTATCTTTACTTCAATTGTAATCAACTTTGCCATGGCTTATGACATCAGGCAATGTTTCATCCTTTTCAGCAATCTTTATAGTTATTCCACACAAAATATTATTAAAATCAACCCTAAATTAAAGGAACTGTGGTGATTTTATTACCCTTATGCTCCAAATTCATATAGCCTTTTTCTGGCAGAAAACAAAACCTTTACCCCCTCAAAAAACAAAACAAACATGTAACACAACAAATTCAAGTATTGTTTTATCATAAACAGCTGTTATCTTATACAGTATATGAATTGATAAAACAGGAAATTAAACATTTAGCTGAATAAAATCTAATATCACGAAAATGAAAATAACTAACGATTAACTCATTCACTGTCACTGTCCTCAAGTATGAGTTCAACTCGTGAACATTTGTTGTATGAGTTCAACTCGTGAACATTCGTTGGGGTCCCCAGTGCAGAGACATGCAATTACACACTTGGCCCCGGCTCTTGCACATGAGCATCCTCTGGCACACTTGCTCTTCTTATTTGGTGCGTTTATATTCTGCAGGTTTGGCATCCTTCAGCATCATGGTTGCCACTAGCTTACCACTGACAAGCTCTCTCCCAAAGTTGGTTGCAACAGGGTAAGTTGGCTGAGATGTGTGCTCGTTTACATACAGCCAACTGATGCAGGGCTCTGTAAAGGTGTAATTGGAAGGCATCTTCAGTAGGTGGAAGACAACGCATGTCTCCTTTGATGTTGCCAAAAAGATGAGCTCGCAGTGCATCCAGATTACCACTGAAATCACTCCTCTCATACAGTGAAACCATGTATCGTCTAGCCACCGTCACAACATCTTCTGTAACTTCCAGACTTTCCCCAGAGTCTCCATATCGGCACAGAGGCAGAAGGACTTTTGGGTGCTCAACAGCAGTTTTGTAGGCATGCCTTTTTCCTCTTCTGTAAAGATAGCTCACTGTGTCACATCCAGTCAGTATGTAGCTGCTGAGGAGTATGCATGAAAGATCTAAAGCTTCAACATCATACTTCACTGCCAGGGCATCCACAATTGCATGAGCAGGTAGGTAAGTGTCCATCTTCTTTACCCATAACTCATGTAGGCCATCCATGTGTGTGATGTAGTATATGCACATCATGATCACATCTGTGTCAGTAGCCACAACAACTACAGCCCGTTCGTGGTGCAGATGTTGTACTGCGAGCACTGCGAGCTCATCTTTTTGGCAACATCAAAGGAGACATACGTTGTCTTCCACCTACTGAAGATGCCTTCCAATTACACCTTTACAGAGCCCTGCATCCGTTGGCTGTATGTAAACGAGCACACGTCTCAGCCAACTTACCCTGTTGCAACCAACTTTGGGAGAGAGCTTGTCAGTGGTAAGCTAGTGGCAACCATGATGCTGAAGGATGCCAAACCTGCAGAATATAAACGCACCAAATACTGCCACTGCAAGAAGAGCAAGTGTACCAGAGGATGCTCATGTGCAAGAGCCGGGGTCAAGTGTGTAATTGCATGTCTCTGCACTGGGGACCCAAACACAAGTTGAACTCATACTTGAGGATAGTGACAGTGAATGAGTTAATCGTTAGTTATTTTCATTTTCGTGATATTAGATATCATAATCTTGATTTTATTCAGCTAAATGTTTAATTTCCTGTTTTATCAATGCATATACTGTATAAGATAACAGCTGTTTATGATAAAAAAAATACTTGAATTTGTTGTGTTACATGTTTGTTTTGTTTTTTGAGGGGGTACAGGTTTTTTTCTGCCAAAAAAAAGGCTAAATGAATTCGGAGCATAAGGGTAATAAAATCACCACAGTTCCTTTAATTTAGGGTTGATTTTAATAATATTTTGTGTGGAATAACTATAAAGATTGCTGAAAAGGATGAAACATTGCCTGATAAGCCATGGCAAAGTTGATTACAATTGAAGTAAAGATAGAATTATTGGGAAAAATGCAAGAAACGGGTACATTTTTGTACATAAAATGGCTATAAATCATTTGGAAAGGCTTTGGGAGCTTATTTCTTGACTTGGTGTTGTTCACACATGTGTTCTGTGTATCTTGGAATGATTTATTGACATTCTACACAACTTAAAGAGCACTTTAAGAAAGGAAACCTAGTTCATATCACAGGGTCAAAAAATGAAGGCTTTATTACACAAAAATGCCTCTAACTTTTTTTCGCGAACTTTCCGGCAGAGCAGGCCTCTCATTCTGTGGACCTTAATTGCCAAACTAATAGATAAAACAGAAATAAAAAGTACGGCAGAACATCACAGGTCCTCTCCATTTTTGGGGACTGGGTCCCCGACTATAGGGATTTGCTCTCCTTTAAGGCCTGCGGTAGGGCGTTCCACATGTTGGTGGTATAGCAGAAGAACAAATTAGAGCCTTGTTTAGTGGTACATTTAGGTTGATCATGATTAGTGGAGCTGCCTCTGGTGTTGTGATCGTGAACATCCTTGACCTTTAAGAAGTAGTTTGTCAGGTACAAGGGTATCTTGGAGGTGTAGTGTATCTTGTACACCAGGCCCATTGCAAGATGCTGTACTCTGTCATTAGTTTATTATTTTGTGGTATTCATAATCATAATGCTTTGATGTGCCAAATCTCCCTGCCTCCCTCCCTCTCTCTACTTTACTGTAAATCACGTGTCTTCAGCAGCAGTTGGCCAATGGCCATGAGAGAGAGAGGGGGGGGGGGAGACACACACACACACACACACACACACACACACACACACACACACAGAGAGAGAGAGAGAGAGAGAGAGAGAGAGAGAGAGAGAGAGAGAGAGAGAGGGAGGTGTTTAAAGTGCTTGTCGCAGAGTCGGAGCAGAAAGGAAACACGCACAGACTGGATAACCCAACAACTCGTCTTTACATGCCTATGGAATATTATGGAACACCCGCGACGTTACGGAGGGACTGCTACCTGTTAAGGGTAATCACTGACTGTACTTTATATTTATGTTTTAGTTTAGTGTAATCACTGACTGCACTTCACTTTATGTTTTAGTTGGTAGGCTACAGCCATGTTGTTGGAGGAGGAGAATTGCACTTTGGAATGTCAGTTATAGTTTTGGGAGAGTATAGCGACAGAGAATGTCAGAGATAGACGTTTAGGCTAAACCTTGGCCAGGAACGATATCTAGCCTAATCATAATTATGGCCGAGTTGTTAATAGAACTTCACGACCGTTTTGAATGCATCTTCAAAACCTGGGCAGGGGCGGAAATATAGGGGGTGTTATGACACCTCATAACAAAAACAACATTAACAACAACAACAACAACAGCAGCAGCAGCAGCAGCAGCAGTAGTAGTAGCAGCAGCAGTAGTAGCAGTCAGTGAGAAAGATACATGCCGGTTATAGTTTATCTCGAGAACAGTTTATCTCGAGACGGCGTCGGTCGTTGTCCTAGTAACATGCTGAGGAGAGGAGACCGTACGTGGCAAACGGTGGCACCGCTCAAAATATGGCTATAACACCGTAAATACGATTAAGAATATAGACTGGATAGGAACGACATCTATCTAAGCCCATCCTCACCTCCCCTTTCCACTGTAAATCTGCTTCTGTTTATTTTATTGGTGTCAGGCAGATTCGCCTAAAACTATTGATGTGGTTAGACTGGTTACTATGGAGTGCATAGCCATGTGTAGGACTAATGGTCACCGTTTGACAGCCAGGTAACACCACTGTCACAGTCACTATAATACTTAAATGACAAAGAGATAATATGCAAACATGGACAGTCTGACAGCAGAATTGGGGGTAGGCGAAATGAGTCATAAACTGCAGTGAAAAGACTCTCTTGTCTGTGTGTCTGACATGCCTGTCTGTCTGTCTGTCTGTCTGTCTGTCTGTCTGTCTGTCTGTCTGTCTGTCTGCCAGTCTGTCTGTCTATTGTGTGAACAGGCTAGTGCAGTGGTTCTCAACCTGTGGGTCGGGACCCCCAGGGGGGGCCCAAATTATTTTAGGGGGGTCCCCAGATGATTAACTTAATGTGAAACATTGTTTTCTCTCTCAACAGTAAACAAACCAACATAAGGAGAGGGTATCTGCACACTTCTAAAGTGACAATTTAAGGACTTTTTAATGCTTCTAAAATGACAAATTAAACATTGGCCAAATTGTCAAATTTTAAAGGCAGAAATTGTGAAAATAGCAGATCTACATGCTCACAATGTTTCGTTGCGAGGCGTTGTGAGCATGTAGATCTGCTGTTGTCCCAATCAAACCGTGTTATACAAAATGTAACGGTTCAGGGTGGGGGGGTCCCCAGTTAAAATATGATTATTTGGGGGGTCGCGGTCTGAAAAGGTTGAGAACCACTGGGCTATTAGTGTTCCTACAGTACAAAAGACAACAAATGCATGGCGTTGTATTTGAACTTGTTTTCATGCAGGGTGAATCCTGTCCTCACGTCAGTCAGCCCAATGATCTTCTATTGTGTGTTTAAACACTGACTACAATCATAGCATAGGCTACTCATAACATAATAACTTGGGGGTTGGAATGAGAGTATGACTGTATGAGACATGTGGGATTTGCCCACCTCGTTCCCTGACTATTATGTGTTGGTTCCTCTGTGTAGAATAGATGACATCATATCATCTAATTCAGTGGTTCTCAAACTTTTCAGGCAGCAACCCCCCAAATAATCATATTTGAACTGGGGTCCCCTGCACAAGCACTTGGAATTATAGGAGTTGGCAGTTGGCATTACCCTTAGGGTCGATCCATACCGTTATAAGGAGCCTAACAAAGTTCGGTTCGGCACTAGGCGAACCCAAATATGGTTCGCATCTCCCGGTTCGGGGGGGCGTCAACCGACTAAATTCGGCTCTACGGTGCTGACGAAATGTTGTGACCTCCCGACTTAATTTCGGTACTCAGCGGTGTCTTCTAATTCATTCAGCCCGGCTTCAAGTGCATATTCTCGGCTGTAAATCCAAGGAAACAGCGGTCGTTTGGGAGGGAGACACGCCGACTTCCAAATGCTTGTGTGGCCGTGTGTTGGGCATCGCAGAGCGGATACATACACTGCCTCTCGCTCTGGAGACGAGTGGTGGACTGGGAGGTGCGCGCGCGACACACACACACACACACACACACATACACATACACACACACACACACACACACACACACACACACACACACACACACACACACACACACACACACACACAGCTTTGGTGCATGTCTTGCTAGTGCTACTCGCCGACCGTTTTAAAGAGAAAAGAAAAGCATAGACACAACTTTGCTTTAATGTTCCGTGTTGTCCACGACGAGTTGTGACTGCGTGATGATATGCATGCAGCAAGAGAGGCGGCCGCGGCACGTCTATAATGTGAGCTTGTAGATTAAATGTTTTCGACGTTTGTGAGAGTGAGTGAGAGAGAGAAAGAGACCTATGGAAGAGACCCCGTGTCCCCGTCACTGGTGCTGCTGCCTGCTGGAGCTGCCTGCTACTCACTGGACTTCAAGCCATTCAACGTGCAGCAGCGCCAGGGCAAGTCAAATATGTATCCATCCGCCCTGCAATGCTCATTCATCGGCCACAAACGTTGTCATGCCACGGACCTCCAATATTTAAGCGACTTCGGCACTATAGCCGTTAAGAAAGTATGGATGAACTCCCCCCGAACCTAAATAATTTCGGGTCGGGGAGCACTCCCGAACCGAAATTAGTTAGGCTCCTTATAACGGTATGAAACGACCCTTAGTGGTAACACTTTACTATAAGGTACAAATGAATACACTTAGTTAATGCTTAACTAACACTTTATTACTCATAATGCTTTGATGTGCCAAATCTCCCTGCCTCCCTCCCTCTCTCTACTTTACTGTAAATCACGTGTCTTCAGCAGCAGTTGGCCAATGGCCATGAGAGAGAGAGGGGACACACACACACACACACACACACACACACACACACACACACACACACACACACACACACACACACACACACACACACACACAGAGAGAGAGAGAGAGAGGGGGAGGTGTTTAAAGTGCTTGTCGCAGAGTCGGAGCAGAAAGGAAACACGCACAGACTGGATAACCCAACAACTCGTCTTTACATGCCTATGGAATATTATGGAACACCCGCGACGTTACGGAGGGACTGCTACCTGTTCAGGGTAATCACTGACTGTACTTTATATTTATGTTTTAGTTTAGTGTAATCACTTTATGTTTTAGTTGGTAGGCTACAGCCATGTTGTTGGAGGAGGAGAATTGTTATAGTTTTAGAATGTCAGTTATAGTTTTGGGAGAGTATAGCAACAGAGAATGTCAGAGATAGACGCTTAGGCTAAACCTTGGCCAGGAACGATATCTAGCCTAATCATAATTATGGCCGAGTTGTTAATAGAACTTCACGACCGTTTTGAATGCATCTTCAAAACCTGGGCAGGGGCGGAAATATAGGGGGTGTTATGACACATAACAAAAACAACATTAACAACAACAGCAGCAGCAGCAGGAGCAGCAGCAGCAGCAGCAGCAGCAGCAGCAGCAGGAGCAGCAGCAGTAGTAGCAGTCAGTGAGAAAGATACATGCCGGTTATAGTTTATCTCGAGAACAGTTTATCTCGAGACGGTGTCGGTCGTTGTCCTAGTAACATGCTGAGGAGAGGAGACCGTACGTGGCAAACGGTGGCACCGCTCAAAATATGGCTATAACACCGTAAATAAGATTAAGAATATAGACTGGATATGAACGACATCTATCTAAGCCCATCCTCACCTCCCCTTTCCACTGTAAATCTGCTTCTGTTTATTTTATTGGTGTCAGGCAGATTCGCCTAAAACTATTGATGTGGTTACTATGGAGTGCATAGCCATGTGTAGGACTAATGGTCACCGTTTGACAGCCAGGTAACACCACTGTCACAGTCACTATAATACTTAAATGACAAAGAGATAATATGCAAACATGGACAGTCTGACAGCAGAATTGGGGGTAGGCGAAATGAGTCATAAACTGCAGTGAAAAGACTCTCTTGTCTGTGTGTCTGACATGCCTGTCTGTCTGTCTGTCTGTCTGTCTGTCTGTCTGCCAGTCTGTCTGTCTATTGTGTGAACAGGCTAGTGCAGTGGTTCTCAACCTGTGGGTCGGGACCCCCAGGGGGGGCCCAAAATATTTTAGGGGGGTCCCCAGATGATTAACTTAATGTGAAACATTGTTTTCTCTCTCAACAGTAAACAAACCAACATAAGGAGAGGGTATCTGCACACTTCTAAAGTGACAATTTAAGGACTTTTTAATGCTTCTAAAATGACAAATTAAACATTGGCCAAATTGTCAAATTTTAAAGGCAGAAATTGTGAAAATAGCAGATCTACATGCTCACAATGTTTCGTTGCGAGGCGTGGTGAGCATGTAGATCTGCTGTTGTCCCAATCAAACCGTGTTATACAAAATGTAATGGTTCAGGGTGGGGGGTCCCCAGTTAAAATTAGGCCTGTGCAAAAAAATCGATTCACTATATTATCGCGATGTTAAGGCCGGCGATTCAATTAATCGATTTTCAAAGTTCAGAATCGATTTTCCCGATTTTATATATATATAAAAAAAAAAAAAAAAAAAAACGTTTTATTTAGGCGAAAGACAGAGGAGAGCTGTTATTCTCCTCTCTCTCTCTCTCTCTCTCTCTCTCTTTGGTGCGACCTGGTTGGAGGATGAGTAAAAAAGAAGAAATGCTGGGTCCGTTCCGTCATTATTTTGTATCAAAGACTGAGCCGTCTGCTCAAACTCCAGCACCGCAGCATTCTAGCCTCTGCTCCCATGCATAAAGCAAGCAGGCATAGCAGGGACTGGTGTGGAGAGGCGACGCATTGATATGAAGTAGCGCACGGTACAAGCTGTTGTAAACCGTATGATTGGTGGATTCTCTGCTTTGAAAACTGCCTGACTGTAATGATTGTATTCCTCTCCTCCAAGGCTAAAGGAACGGGGCTAAAGCGCTAGCATGCTAACGATTAGCCACGTTCCTTCTGGA
The DNA here is from genome assembly GCF_963921795.1 of Nannobrachium achirus. Lineage (NCBI taxonomy): Eukaryota > Metazoa > Chordata > Actinopteri > Myctophiformes > Myctophidae > Nannobrachium > Nannobrachium achirus. The sequence goes on from NC_137810.1 coordinate 89,187,483, forward strand.
GGAAAAACAACAACAAACGTAGGCTAAAAGTAACAATTATTTAACGTTACTGCATCGATGCAGAACGGCACGAGGCTGCATCGCAATGCAAGCAAATTATCTTAATCTAAAACTTTTTAAGAAGTCCTCTACTACTACATCACTGTTTACTATGCGCAGTGTGTGCGCTCGACACAACACAGCACCTAAGCCCCTTTTCGACTGCAGCTTTAGCACCACACCACACTACACCACACCACATAAAAATATCTATATAAGTTTGGCCCTGTTTGGCCTAGCTCAGACCTACTCTAGATTGGATACTTTTTAGTACCACAATTAGTACTACTTTCACACCACTCTACCCATGTCCTTGTAGTGGAAAACCTGTCACAAGTGGGCGGTGTGGTGTGGAGTGGTGTGGTGTTGGGCCAGTGGAAAAGGGGTTCTAGTACACACTGCAGCCAGGCAAACGCCTCATAGCGTTTGTCAATCTGTGGGTCGAGACCCCAGAGAGGTCCCAAAATGATTTTGGGGGGTCCAAAACTTAATGTGCAACATTGTTTTCTCACTCAACCAGTGGCGGCTCCAGACAATTTTTAATGGGGGTGCTGGAAGGGAGCTTGGCTATTAATGGAGGTGCTAAGTAGTTGTGGATATAGCCTACCAATTTATATACAGTATAAGAGCCTAAACAAACACAAATGTATTATCTTTATTTTTATTTTTGCTGGGCTCCAAAAGCCTATACGTACAGCCAAATATCTTGTGCTGCAGTGCAAAATCCGCTATTCTGTTAAAAAAAAAAAAAAAAAAGCCTAGTGTACTATTATTGACAAAGCAAATAACTGTTCAATCAGTACCATTCAAGTATCGCAAGTGTTAAGTCACATTAAATAAATGGTAATACCATGAACAAAAGGAGTGACATTTTATTTTTCTCATAAGAGATGGACCGATTGCAAAATTCTTGGCCGGTACCGATCCACCGGTTATATTTCTTTAGCTAAGAACTAGAAAATAGGGTTGCTCCAATACCCCTTTTTCAGGCCAAGTAGGCCTACAAGACATAATTCAATTTGAGTACCAATAAGCTTGAAGAACACTAATGCCAAATCAATCACAATAGTACAATATCCAAAATCACAGACAATATCCAGTCTAATATGATATGGATATATAATATTGATGCCAGCTGATCATTCACTGAAAGGTCTAAAGTAAAAAATACATAGGCCTACTACTGTATATATTTTATAATTGCTGTGCCATTGCTTCTATGTCTGTGTCACTGTTAGAGCTGCATGATTATGGCAAAACCTTTATTTTAAAATTATGGGTATACATATTGAGATCATTTATTTCAAATATTATTAATAATATTATAATTGAATAAATATTTTTAACAAGCAAAACGATTGTCTTAAAAGCCAAAATAAATAAGGTTGCATTCATTGTTTTCAAGGTGAGAAAATTACCTTGTGTCACACTTAGTAGTCTGACTCTAGTCTATTCCTTCCTTTCAAATATTTAAGGGCAAAATATTACCTCATGACCCTGTTCCTGTTGTTTTGGGTTGTAAAACCTCTGTAAGGGACTTAACATGGTACATAATACATTTCTGTTGCTTAATGTACTTTGTGAAACTATCGGAGGAGACTATAACGACCTTTAACAGGCTTCACCTGGACATGCATTGATTAATCCAGCGTGCTGTGGACAGACACACAACACCACGCAAAGTGAACTGACTTTTTTTTTCCAACAACAGAGAAACGGGAGGTGGTATGGCTTTTTCTGTCGCTTGCAACAGGCTCTTTTGCAATGCTGTTGCTTTCTGTTAAATGAAAGTTAAACTCCTTCTGCATGGACCTTCTGGAGGCAGGAAAGCCTTGCGATGCTTTTTTTCCCTTCTTTTTTGAGACGACATTGGCACAGGATTATGGAATATATCCTTACATTGCAAAGGTAATCAGCACCATCTGTATTCTGTAGGCTGCCACTAAGTAGACTGGCTGCTATTTACTTATGTTTAACTTAGTCAGAGGACCAGAGCATCATGCTGTGCAGTGCAGTACGATAGACACAATCGGCATAAAACCGGAATTTATGTCAGTGACCGGCCGGTCACCAATGCGGCCGGTTTGATATCATACCAGCCGATTTTTGATATCGGCAGATTCCGATCTCCATCCCTACTCCTAACTTATCATGAAGGACTTCTAGTGGGCAGGAATCTTTTTTTCACCAATGTCACAGATTTGAACAAGATAATTTTATTTGATGACAGAAAAAAAAAAAAAAAAACATTGGCTGAGCATTTCTTGGGGGTGCTACGGGGGTGCTATGGGCTTCTTTGGAGGTGCTAAAGCACCTGCAAGCACCCCCCTAGCGCCGCCTATGCACTCAACTGTAAACAAAACAACATACAGTGTATTGAGGGTTTATGTACATGTCTAAAGTGACAACTTAAGGACTTTTTTTAACCTCTGAAATGACAAATTAAATTGACAAATGGTCAAATTGTCAAATATTAGAGGCTGAAATTGTGAAATAGCTGATCTACATGCTCACAATGCCTCGCAACGTGAGGGGTTGTAAGCATGTAGATCTGCTATGTTCACAATAGAACCGTGTTATACAAAATGTTAAAATATTACTATTTTGGGGGTCGCAGCCAGAAAAGGTTTAGAACCACTGCCTTATTGACTGTGTTTCATTTATTTATTCAAAGGCACATTTTTCTTTTTGACTAAAACTATTGACTAAAACTAGACTAAAACCTTTGTTTGGGTTCGTCGACTAAAACTTGACTAAAACCTTTTGAGTTTCAATATAAAAAAGCTGTAATTTATGGGGAAAATCGCAATAATCGTGATTCGAATCGCAAATCGCAGGAAAGCGCAATTAATTGTGATATAATCGAATCGTCACCCAATGAATCGAAATCGAATCGAATCGGGAAAAAGTGAATCGTCACAGGCCTAGTTAAAATATGATTATTTGGGGGGTCGCGGTCTGAAAAGGTTGAGAACCACTGGGCTATAGTGTTCCTACAGTAAAAAGACAACAAATGCATGGCGTTGTATTTGAACTTGTTTTCATGCAGGGTGAATCCTGTCCTCACGTCAGTCAGCCCAATGATCTTCTATTGTTTGTTTAAACACTGACTACAATCATAGCATAGGCTACTCATAACATAATAACCTGGGGGTTGGAATGAGAGTATGACTGTATGAGACATGTGGGATTTGCCCACCTCGTTCCCTGACTATTATGTGTTGGTTCCTCTGTGTAGAATAGATGACATCATATCATCTAATTCAGTGGTTCTCAAACTTTTCAGGCAGCAACCCCCCAAATAATCATATTTGAACTGGGGACCCCCCTCAGGGGGGTCCCTGCACAAGCACTTGGAATTATAGGAGTTGGCAGTTGGCAGACCCGATCTGTTCCATTGTGAAAATAGCAGATCTACATGCTCTGTGAGCATTTAGATCTGCTATTTTCACAATGTCTGCCTCTAATATTTGACCATTTGACCAATGTTTGACCAGAGGTACTAAAAAGGTCTTTAAAGTCTTTAAATTGTCACTTTATAAATGTGAGATACACTTATAAATTATAAGACGAACATACATTATAAGTTATGATGTATGTTGGTCTGTTAACTGTTGAGAGAGAAAACAATGTTAACATTTAGCTAAACGTCTGGGGACCCCCCCAAACAATTTGGGGGTCCCGACCCGCAGGTTGAGAACCACTGATCTAACTGACTGTAGCCCTAGAGCTGTAGAGGCGGGTCAAAGTCACAGTATAAGGAAATGAAAGGCACAGCGTATCTCAGGGAGCCATTTTGAGACACGACAACAACTGTGAACTTGACAGTGAGGACAACATGTGAGGAAGACAAAACAAAACACAATAAGGACCAAAAGCTAACGTAAAGTAGGTGTTGTTGTTTTAATATTCACTACTAGAACCACTTGGTTCTCACAGGAACAGTTTATAGGCTACTTTATGCTTCTGGTTTCTACTAAAGCTACCACTCCCTGTTGTCTAGTCTGCCTGTCTGTACTTGTTCTCTGTGGTTAATCTGGTTATGAATCTTATGATTGATGTCACCAGCAAAATACTTATTTAGACAGAGCAGAAAATTATGACATAATTATGTTATTATTTAACCCTATAAGTGATGTGTGTATTTGGTATAATTATTTATGACCTTTTATGACGGAAAACCTGCTGCTTCAGCGTTGCACTCTGCAGTCTTTTCCCACTCGGCTGAAACCTTGTTGGTTTCATTGTGAGTGTAAGTGTCATCCAGTCTAGAGCCCGCCTGCTGTATCCTGTTATCTGTAGTGTAGACACACACACACGCACGCACGCACGCACACACAGTGTTTCCGTTGCAGACCACATGTGCAACATGCAGAGAGCAGGCTGCTGCTTGCTCCCTGCTTCTCTTGAATATAAACCACGTGGTTGAGAGGAAGTTGTTTTAAGGATGTGGTTTGGTTTCCTTTTGACTATTTAATGTTTGTGAATGTGGTAAGCTATTTTACAATTAACACATTTACAATAAAAACAATCCAATCAAGAAAAAATATGTATATTTTAAATATTTTAATACAAAGGAACTGTTGAACTATCCGACATCTCAAAGCTGCCAGCAGTCCATGACTTGGTTTAGTGAATGAAACATTATTTTAACCAGGGTAAAGTATGTTAATCAATAGTATTATTAACATGATATTCAAAGGTCTACCTTGTTCTGTTGGAACATGAGTGTCTCCCTGTTCTTCTATTGTGATATTTCAATTCTGTGGTGCAGTAGGACACCTGTTGGTTGACAAGAGCTACTGCATGCATCTGCATCTACTGTAGTCTCATCATTATGATGGTGATATTGTTGTTCATCTACTGTAGTCTCAGCATTATGATGGTGATATTGTTGTTCATCTACTGTAGTCTCAGCATTATGATGGTGATATTTTTGTTCATCTACTGTAGTCTCATCATTATGATGGTGATATTGTTGTTCATCTACTGTAGTCTCAGCATTATGATGGTGATATTGTTGCCTCATAGCAGCTCACAGTTAATATTTCAACGTATCATCCTATGTCAATGTCATATTAATAATACAGAATGAGATTGAAATATTACTGACACTGTTCTAGAAGTGTGTGTGTGTGTGTGTGTGTGTGTGTGTGTGTGTGTGTGTGTGTGTGTGTGTGTGTGTGTGTGTGTGTGTGTGTGTGTGTGTGTGTGTGTGTGTGTGTGTGTGTGTGTGTGTGTGTGTGTGTGTGTGTTTTGTACATTCATTCATTAATCATTTACTATTTTCTGCTAACCTTGACAGGTTAAATAAAGACCAAAGATGAGTGAGTGTGTGGAGAGAGAGGAGGAGGAGGAGGGAAGAGACAAACATCTCATCCACAGAGCAGAGTCTCCAACAGCCAGCTGTGGGTCTAAAGATGAACCTGGACCTCCACGCTTAAAGTAAGACAATCCTCCTCCACACACAATGGCAGTGGTGTAAAGTAACTAAGTACATTTACTTAAGTTCTGTTCTTAAGTACACTTTTGAGGTATTCATGGGTATTTCCAATTTTACTTCTACTCCACTACATCTTGGATTTTACTTTTACTCCACTACAATTATTTGACAACCTTAGTTATGGCTTTTTAAGAAAGTCCAAAGCAAAGCCCATAGACCTTATTCACACTGCGGCCATCTTGTATCACATGACCACATGGGGTGGCAGCCTGCATTACAAACCATTGTAAACAATGGAGCGATGGTCCCAAAATATGAGTTTTGTTCAACCAATTTCTTTTGACCAAATTGACAAATGGGCAGATGACAACATCAACATCCCCTAAAGGATTAAAATAATCCGCAATATTCATTGCAATATTACTCTGTGCAAAGACTTGCTACAGTATCTGTGCAGACTAGTGCTTGCTCTGCCATCATATTAACTTACTGTATCGTGATTTTTGCATATTAATCAAGAACAATTTAACATCAAATAGTTAATATAACGGTGATTTATTTTGAGGCTGGAGATGTGGGGGGGGGGGGGGGGGGGATTGGGAAATGATCTGAACTTTCCTCCACTTGGAGACATCATCTGCTCCGGCCCCTAACATTATCATTCAGGACATGATCATTGTATGAATATTGTTGTGATTCCAGAAGAGCAGAGTCTCCAACACCCAGCTGTGTGTCTATGAAGAGTGACGCGTCTATGGGAATACCTCCTGTCTTCAGTGAACCTGGACCTCCACACTCACAGTATGTCAATCCTCCTGAGCTTCTTAAACTGTAGCTTACTGTATGTGGGAGCCACGGGAGAAGAGAAACACTCCCATTTCTAGTGATATTTTATCAGAGAACAAGAACACGATTCCTGGGCAGAATCTCCACTTTTGTCAACAAAAGTGCCCTCAGGACTCTTGCTGGGGCCCTCATTCAGTCCCACTTTGACTACGCTTGCACCTCATGGTACTCCAACATCAAAGAATCACTAAAGCTCCAAACCTCCCAAAACAAACTGATTGGGCTACTTCTCGACCTGGGGCCCATGACCCATGTTTCTCCCACACATTTTGCTAGCCTAAGATGGCTCTGCGTTGAAGACAGAGTTAAACAACTAAAAATGGGAGTGACTTTAAAAATAGTCAACGTAAATCTGCCCTCCATCCCCTAAGTACCCGCATATCTGACCAAACATCTCCAAAAAGTTAGCGACACCCACAACCACTAGGCCTGGGGCGGTATCGTCATTTTGTTACCGCGATTACCGTCTTCCCATTTACCGCCGGTACTGCGGTAATTACCGCACCCCCGTATCTATTAATTAAGGTTCGGCGATAAGCCAAAATATTGCAATCATCTTCCCAAAAGTCGCCTCTCCACAGCCTGACTGCCCGAGTTATACTTCTCCGTACATCACAGCGGGTATGGCTTTGAAAGGAGCAGATCTACAAGCTCACAACACATCGCATCCGAGACGCGTTCTGAGCTTTTAGATCTGCACTGTCGGGTTACCATAGTAACGTAGGCTAGCTACTTGGGCTTTTCAGACACAAACAGCTGTGTGAACAAACCAGAAGAAGACGGGTAGTCAGATCGTGTACAGTGATTCTGTAAACTCACGTCACGTCTCAACTCTCAAATCGCAGTGATTGAGTGCTGCTATACAGGTTTTAGTTACAAGACTTGACAGAAAAGGTTATAAAATCGCAGACGCGCCGCCGGACGGGGCACAACGTGCGACGCGGTGGAAAAAGTAAAATAGTTTCATTTTCGGTTTTAGTCCACGCGGCCCGCCCTCCGCCAGTAATCCGTATGAATAAAAAAAATATATGCCACAACACAAGATTAACATCCTTGTGTCGAGTGGATTACAGAGAAAGTTTATGCTGCTCCGTCATAGTTGTGCTCCGTACTCTCCTGCCCTGTGCACTGTGTGCAGGTCTGTGTCTGAGTGACATGTGGCTTCCAAACATGTGGTACACGGCCCAGAGCAGAGCGGCATGGAGCGCATGCGGTCCTCGCTTCTCCACCGTTTTAAAACTCGCTTGTTTTCCAATGAAAATATACCTTTTTTGTCTTTTTTACCGCGGTAAGCACACTGACACCGCGGTAGAACTCGGTATAGCGCGGTACGGCGGTACGGCGGTTACCGCCCCCAACTCTAACAACCACAACACCAGAGGGAGCGCACACAATGACCTGATAACACAAATCCATAAGAGAGATATGGGTAAATTCTCCTTCTACAACACTGCCACCCAGGTGTGGAATTCCTTGACTACCTCCCTTAAAACATGTAGCTCGCTGGCATCCTTCAAAACTGCCCTGAAAACTTACCTTTCATGAGGCCAGAGAAGGAGGTAGTTATCACTTCTCCCATAGACAGGTGAAAACTCACCTTTCAGGAGGCCAGAGAAGGAGGTAGTTATCACTTCTCCCATAGACAGGTGAAAACTCACCTTTCAGGGGGCCAGAGAAGGAGGTAGTTGTCACTTCTCCCATAGACGGGTGAAAACTCACCTTTCAGGAGGCCAGAGAAGGAGGTAGTTGTCACTTCTCCCATAGACAGGCCAGAAGTGAGCACCCCCACCTTTACCTTAGCCCCACCCCCTTGTTTCCCCAATCCTGTACATATAGTGTTTTTATAACTGTGATATTATTGAATGTTTTCTTTGCTTGCTATTTATTATAATTAAATACTGAGGGCTTTCAAAAATAAAAAAGACCGTAAAAGGTCTTATTTGAGATGTTCCTTTTAGGCAGGGTGTTTAACTGTACTTGTACTGTACTACATTTATATTGTATTGACTATACTTTTACTGTTCTCCATTTTTGTCTAACCAGTAAGACTCCCTAATCGGGAGATAAGCGACCGTCAGGTCGCAGCGTGATTTTAGGGCAAAATGTGTAGGAGCAGTGTCCAAAAATGTGATGGTGGCGCTATATGGGAAAGATCCATGTTGATGAGATGAGTGTAGACATACTGTGTACCGATTTGCGTGATTTTAGGGCAAAATCTGTAGGAGTAGTGTCCAAAAAAAGTGTTTTAAAAATCGGCCTGAAGGTGGCGCTAAATGGGACAAATCCATGTTGATGACATGAGTGTAGACATACTGTGTACCGATTTGCGTGATTTTTGGCCAAAGATTGTAGGAGCTGTGTCCATAAATGTGTTTTGCAAGAACTGGCCTCATGGTGGCGCTATAAGAGGGTCATGTGAGCATTGATTTGGCATGGATCGGGGCAACGGTTGCGGAGATATGAGCAGGGGAAAAGTGTGATGTGTGACAGACAGACAGACAGACAGACAGACAGACAGCTGGTCGAGGTTTTAACAATACAGAATCTATAACAAACAGACTCTTTCATTCACATGATCATTGTATGAATATTGTTGTGATTCCAGAAGTCTTCACCACAGAGCAGAGTCTCCAACACCCAGCTGTGTGTCTATGAAGAGTGATGCGTCTATGAGAACACCTCCTGTCTTCAGTGAACCTGGACCTCCACACACACAGTATGTCAATCCTCCTATTATACAATACACACTATGCAAACTTCTAATAAAGTCTTCAAACTATAACACTATACAATATACACAACGCTATAAAACAACAAAGTAATGTGACAATAATGTGCAAATAATGGATAAAAACAAGACACAGTCTAATAATCCCCTTTCAAGCTTTATTCATAGCAGTGGTTCTCAACCTTTTCAGGCCGTGAACCCCAAAATAATCATATTTGAATCGGAGACCCCCAAAATAATCATATTTGAACTGGAGAACTCAAAATAATCGTATTTGAACTGGAGACCCCAAAATAATCATATTTGAATCAGAGACCCCCAAAATAATCATATTTGAACTGGAGAACCCAAAATAATCGTATTTGAACTGGAGACCCCAAAATAATCGTATTTGAAATGGAGACCCCAAAATAATCATATTTGAATCGGGGGACCCCATACCCTGACTTGCAATGTAGTAGTTGAGGCATTACATTTAGTTTCACTTGGTTCCATATATACAGTAAATAGAGTGAACATAGAAGATCTACAAGCTGACAATGCCTTGAGATGTGAGGTGTTGTGAGCTTGTAGATCGGCTATTTTCAACATCCTTGCTTCTATTTGACAATCTGTCTAATTTGACCATTTCTTCCTTTTTTGTATAGTTTGTTGATTACCATTCACAGCGTCAGAATGGACACGTATGACAATAACGTTCATCAAACGGAAACAAAGAACGTTCAGTTCACATTCGTCCAAAATATGAACGTGTTCATGAACGATCATTCATTGAGCGTGTTCGGGTACAACCCTGATATTATGTACACTCATGTTGATTTACTGTATGGCTCTATTTTAATACATTTTACTGCTTTCCAGTGATATTTTATCACAATGTTTTTCCTGTTACTTCAAGATGGAGTTTTACTCTCTTGTAAAATACAATGTAACAATACAGAATCTATAACAAACAGACTCTTTCATTCACATGATCATTGTATGAATATTGTTGTGATTCCAGAAGTGTTGACCACAGAGCAGAGTCTCCAACACCCAGCTGTGTGTCTATGAAGAGTGACGCGTCTATGGGAATACCTCCTGTCTTCAGTGAACCTGGACCTCCACACACACAGTATGTCAATCCTCTAGAGCTTCTTAAACTGTAGCTTACTGTATGTGGTAGCCGCGGGTGAAGAGAAACACTCCCATTTCTAGTGATATTTTATCAGAGAACAAGAACACGATTCCTGAGCAGAATCTCCAATGTTGTCAACAAAAGTGCCCCTGAGGGCACTTTTGTTGACAACATTGGAGATTGCTGGGCCCTCATTCAGTCCCACTTTGACTACGCTTGCACCTCATGGTACTCCAACATCAAAGAATCACTAAAGACTAAGCTCCAAACCTCCCAAAACAAACTGATTGGGCTACTTCTCGACCTGGGGCCCATGACCCATGTTTCTCCCACACATTTTGCTAGCCTAAGATGGCTCTGCGTTGAAGACAGAGTTAAACAACTAAAAATGGGAGTGACTTTAAAAATAGTCAACGTAAATCTGCCCTCCATCCCCTAAGTACCCGCATATCTGACCAAACATCTCCAAAAAGTTAGCGACACCCACAACCACTAGGCCTGGGGCGGTATCGTCATTTTGTTACCGCGATTACCGTCTTCCCATTTACCGCCGGTACTGCGGTAATTACCGCACCCCCGTATCTATTAATTAAGGTTCGGCGATAAGCCAAAATATTGCAATCATCTTCCCAAAAGTCGCCTCTCCACAGCCTGACTGCCCGAGTTATACTTCTCCGTACATCACAGCGGGTATGGCTTTGAAAGGAGCAGATCTACAAGCTCACAACACATCGCATCCGAGACGCGTTCTGAGCTTTTAGATCTGCACTGTCGGGTTACCATAGTAACGTAGGCTAGCTACTTGGGCTTTTCAGACACAAACAGCTGTGTGAACAAACCAGAAGAAGACGGGTAGTCAGATCGTGTACAGTGATTCTGTAAACTCACGTCACGTCTCAACTCTCAAATCGCAGTGATTGAGTGCTGCTATATACAGGTTTTAGTTACAAGACTTGACAGAAAAGGTTATAAAATCGCAGACGCGCCGCCGGACGGGGCACAACGTGCGACGCGGTGGAAAAAGTAAAATAGTTTCATTTTCGGTTTTAGTCCACGCGGCCCGCGCTCCGCCAGTAATCCGTATGAATAAAAAATATATATGCCACAACACAAGATTAACATCCTTGTGTCGAGTGGATTACAGAGAAAGTTTATGCTGCTCCGTCATAGTTGTGCTCCGTACTCTCCTGCCCTGTGCACTGTGTGCAGGTCTGTGTCTGAGTGACATGTGGCTTCCAAACATGTGATACACGGCCCAGAGCAGAGCGGCATGGAGCGCATGCGGTCCTCGCTTCTCCACCGTTTTAAAACTCGCTTGTTTTCCAATGAAAATATACCTTTTTTGTCTTTTTTACCGCGGTAAGCACACTGACACCGCGGTAGAACTCGGTATAGCGCGGTACGGCGGTACGGCGGTACGGCGGTTACCGCCCCCAACCCTAACAACCACAACACCAGAGGGAGCGCACACAATGACCTGATAACACAAATCCATAAGAGAGATATGGGTAAATTCTCCTTCTACAACACTGCCACCCAGGTGTGGAATTCCTTGACTACCTCCCTTAAAACATGTAGCTCGCTGGCATCCTTCAAAACTGCCCTGAAAACTTACCTTTCATGAGGCCAGAGAAGGAGGTAGTTATCACTTCTCCCATAGACAGGTGAAAACTCACCTTTCAGGAGGCCAGAGAAGGAGGTAGTTATCACTTCTCCCATAGACAGGTGAAAACTCACCTTTCAGGGGGCCAGAGAAGGAGGTAGTTGTCACTTCTCCCATAGACAGGTGAAAACTCACCTTTCAGGAGGCCAGAGAAGGAGGTAGTTGTCACTTCTCCCATAGACAGGCCAGAAGTGAGCACCCCCACCTTTACCTTAGCCCCACCCCCTTGTTTCCCCAAACCTGTACATATAGTGTTTTTATAACTGTGATATTATTGAATGTTTTCTTTGCTTGCTATTTATTATAATTAAATACTGAGGGCTTTCAAAAATAAAAAAGACCGTAAAAGGTCTTATTTGAGATGTTCCTTTTAGGCAGGGTGTTTAACTGTACTTGTACTGTACTACATTTATATTGTATTGACTATACTTTTACTGTTCTCCATTTTTGTCTAACCAGTAAGACTCCCTAATCGGGAGATAAGCGACCGTCAGGTCGCAGCGTGATTTTAGGGCAAAATGTGTAGGAGCAGTGTCCAAAAATGTGATGGTGGCGCTATATGGGAAAGATCCATGTTGATGAGATGAGTGTAGACATACTGTGTACCGATTTGCGTGATTTTAGGGCAAAATCTGTAGGAGTAGTGTCCAAAAAAAGTGTTTTAAAAATCGGCCTGAAGGTGGCGCTAAATGGGACAAATCCATGTTGATGACATGAGTGTAGACATACTGTGTACCGATTTGCGTGATTTTTGGCCAAAGATTGTAGGAGCTGTGTCCATAAATGTGTTTTGCAAGAACTGGCCTCATGGTGGCGCTATAAGAGGGTCATGTGAGCATTGATTTGGCATGGATCAGGGCAACGGTTGCGGAGATATGAGCAGGGGAAAAGTGTGATGTGTGACAGACAGACAGACAGACAGACAGACAGACAGCTGGTCGAGGTTTTAACAATACAGAATCTATAACAAACAGACTCTTTCATTCACATGATCATTGTATGAATATTGTTGTGATTCCAGAAGTCTTCACCACAGAGCAGAGTCTCCAACACCCAGCTGTGTGTCTATGAAGAGTGATGCGTCTATGAGAACACCTCCTGTCTTCAGTGAACCTGGACCTCCACACACACAGTATGTCAATCCTCCTATTATACAATACACACTATGCAAACTTCTAATAAAGTCTTCAAACTATAACACTATACAATATACACAACGCTATAAAACAACAAAGTAATGTGACAATAATGTGCAAATAATGGATAAAAACAAGACACAGTCTAATAATCCCCTTTCAAGCTTTATTCATAGCAGTGGTTCTCAACCTTTTCAGGCCGTGAACCCCAAAATAATCATATTTGAATCGGAGACCCCCAAAATAATCATATTTGAACTGGAGAACTCAAAATAATCGTATTTGAACTGGAGACCCCAAAATAATCATATTTGAATCAGAGACCCCCAAAATAATCATATTTGAACTGGAGAACCCATAATAATCGTATTTGAACTGGAGACCCCAAAATAATCGTATTTGAAATGGAGACCCCAAAATAATCATATTTGAATCGGGGGACCCCATACCCTGACTTGCAATGTAGTAGTTGAGGCATTACATTTAGTTTCACTTGGTTCCATATATACAGTAAATAGAGTGAACATAGAAGATCTACAAGCTGACAATGCCTTGAGATGTGAGGTGTTGTGAGCTTGTAGATCGGCTATTTTCAACATCCTTGCTTCTATTTGACAATCTGTCTAATTTGACCATTTCTTCCTTTTTTGTATAGTTTGTTGATTACCATTCACAGCGTCAGAATGGACACGTATGACAATAACGTTCATCAAACGGAAACAAAGAACGTTCAGTTCACATTCGTCCAAAATATGAACGTGTTCATGAACGATCATTCATTGAGCGTGTTCGGGTACAACCCTGATATTATGTACACTCATGTTGATCTACTGTATGGCTCTATTTTAATACATTTTACTGCTTTCCAGTGATATTTTATCACAATGTTTTTCCTGTTACTTCAAGATGGAGTTTTACTCTCTTGTAAAATACAATGTAACAATACAGAATCTATAACAAACAGACTCTTTCATTCACATGATCATTGTATGAATATTGTTGTGATTCCAGAAGTGTTGACCACAGAGCAGAGTCTCCAACACCCAGCTGTGTGTCTATGAAGAGTGACGCGTCTATGGGAATACCTCCTGTCTTCAGTGAACCTGGACCTCCACACACACAGTATGTCAATCCTCTAGAGCTTCTTAAACTGTAGCTTACTGTATGTGGTAGCCGCGGGTGAAGAGAAACACTCCCATTTCTAGTGATATTTTATCAGAGAACAAGAACACGATTCCTGAGCAGAATCTCCAATGTTGTCAACAAAAGTGCCCCTGAGGGCACTTTTGTTGACAACATTGGAGATTGCTGGGCCCTCATTCAGTCCCACTTTGACTACGCTTGCACCTCATGGTACTCCAACATCAAAGAATCACTAAAGACTAAGCTCCAAACCTCCCAAAACAAACTGATTGGGCTACTTCTCGACCTGGGGCCCATGACCCATGTTTCTCCCACACATTTTGCTAGCCTAAGATGGCTCTGTGTTGAAGACAGAGTTAAACAACTAAAAATGGGAGTGACTTTAAAAATAGTCAACGCAAATCTGCCCTTCATCCCCTAAGTACCCGCATATCTGACCAAACATCTCCAAAAAGTTAGCGACACCCACAACCACTACACCAGAGGGAGCGCAGCAGCGCACACAATGTTCTGATAACACAAACAAATATGGGTAAATTCTCCTTCTACAACACTGCCACCCAGGTGTGGAATTCCTTGACTACCTCCCTTAAAACATGTAGCTCGCTGGCATCCTTCAAAACTGCCCTGAAAACTCACCTTTCAGGAGGCCAGAGAAGGCGGTAGTTATCACTTCTCCCATAGACAGGTGAAAACTCACCTTTCAGGAGGCCAGAGAAGGAGGTAGTTATCAATCACTTCTCCCATAGACAGGTGAAAACTCACCTTTCAGGAGGCCAGAGAAGGAGGTAGTTATCACTTCTCCCATAGACAGGTGAAAACTCACCTTTCAGGAGGCCAGAGAAGGAGGTAGTTATCACTTTTCCCATAGACAGGTGAAAACTCACCTTTCAGGAGGCCAGAGAAGGAGGTAGTTATCACTTCTCTCATAGACAGGTGAAAACTCACCTTTCAGGAGGCCAGAGAAGGAGGTAGTTATCACTTCTCCCATAGACAGGTGAAAACTGACCTTTCAGGAGGCCAGATAAGGAGGTAGTTATCACTTCTCCCATAGACAGGTGAAAACTCACCTTTCAGGAGGCCAGAGAAGGAGGTAGTTATCACTTCTCCCATAGACAGGCCAGAAGTGAGCACCCCCACCTTTACCTTAGCCCCACCCCCTAGTTTCCCCAATCCTGTACATATAGTGTTTTTATAACTGTGATATTATTGAATGTTATCTTTGCTTGCTATTCATTATGTCCATGGATTAAATACTCAGGGCTTTCATCGTAAAAAAGACCGTAAAAGGTCTTATTTGAGATGTTCCTTTTGGGCAGGGTGTTTAACTGTACTTGTACTGTACTACATTTCAATTGTATTGACTATACTTGTACTGTTCTCCATTTTTGTCTAATAAAATAATCAATCATAATGTTTTTCATGTTACTTCAACATGGAGTTTTACTCTCTTGTAAAATGCAATGTAACAATACAGAATCTATAACAAACAGACTCTTTCATTCACATGATCATTGTATGAATATTGTTGTGATTCCAGAAGTGTTGACCACAGAGCAGAGTCTCCAACACCCAGCTGTGTGTCTATGAAGAGTGACGCGTCTATGGGAATACCTCCTGTCTTCAGTGAACCTGGACCTCCACACACACAGTATGTCAATCCTCCTGAGCTTCTTAACATGTCAACACGTACAGAGCAATGAATGTGTTGAGCAAAACTACTCTGCCTGCTCATAACCTTCTGTAGTTTACCATGACTCTCTGGGAGTTTAAATGTCAGAGCAAGAAAGGAAACCTCAACCCTCTTTAGTATAGAGAGAAGCTGGTAGTTTACATACACACCTCTAGTATAGAGAGGAGCTGGTAGTTTACATACACACCTCTAGTATAGAGAGGAGCTGGTAGTTTACATAAACACCTGTCACCCGTCCCGTGGTTCCCAACCTTTTTAGCCCAAGACCCAAAAGAGAAATTAAACGTTTGCCCGGTAGTCCGGGACCAAGCTAGTGAAAATAGTGGATCTACAAGCTCAAAATGTGTCGCTTTGTGCCACGTTGCGAGCTTGTAGATGAAGACATCCCTGAATAAATAAATAAAGTTAGTGCTGTGACCACAGTAACTACTACTTTATACTAATGATAATACAAATAATCTTCATTGTCCCCGAAGTGAAATTTGTCGCTGTCTTTTCAAACAAAAAAACAACACATAACACAACACAAACATATCACAATAACAGACCATCAGGTCCACACTGTACACAGAAAACCATCCTATCGACAGGGGCGGGGCAGTTTGTTTAGTGCAGTGATGACGGAGGAAACAAAACTAATGATAAACCAACCTTGTACCACTTCAGGGTTCTGTATCTTCACCCTGATGGCATGAGGTGGAAGTAGAGATACAGAGGATGATCAGTGTCATTATAGTTATTGATACAGAGGATGATCAGTGTTATTGATATAGTTATTGATACAGAGGATGATCAGTGTTATTGATATAGTTATTGATACAGAGGATGATCAGTGTCATTTAGTATTGAGTGCTAAGCGTGTGATGGTCTTATTGTTCATACATCTCTACTATCCAAAAGCACAAAAGGACAAGAATTGGGCAGAATACCAACAATAAGCCATGGAGAGTATAGGATATTGTTATAACAAACAGTTACAGACCAATAAACAAAAAGATAAATGTCTAAACCAGTCAAACAAAAAGTGCACAATAATATAAGGACATGACAAAGTGGACCCTGTTATTGTCTATTTATACCAACATCAAACAGTACAGAAACATCCATCAATCAGTGAAGAATGATTATGATAATGATTGTATTTATAGCATATTTCCAGACATCACAAAGTGCTTTACAGAGCAGGGTAAAAGAACAACATGATATGCATTTATTGACAATCTACAACAGGGGTGCCCAAAAGGTAGATGGTGATCTACAAGGGTTTGCAGGTAGACCACATAACATGCCTCTAAAAATATATAATTACAATATAAAATATATGTCAATATGACATCAAGAAGGGCCTGTCAGCTCCCTTTATGGCTTCTAAAGTAGGCAAACCTCCAATGCAATATTTTGTTCAAGAGTCAGTAGCATTACAAAGAACCCCAAACTGTACCACTTCCATACGGAATGGGATGAAGACATTTTCCCCAGTATTTACCATTTATTCAGCCTAAAATGTAACGCCAGTGCTGCTATTCCAAAGCCTCCCTCAGGCCCTCAGCTAAAATATTTTGGATGGGTAGATCATGTTGAGCTAGTCATTTTAAAAGTAGATCTCACTTCAAAAAAGTGTGGGCACCCCTGATCTACAACAAACGATCAGTGAATAAAAAGTAGACACACATTTTAAAATAGACACATGCAGATATTAAAAACTAGAAATGGCAGGAAGAATTTGAGACAAGCTGTGCTGTGAGCAGGGGTGTTGCACCAAATCCTGGGCCCTGGGTACAAGCATTCACTGTGGGCCCCCCATGAATGTTCTTCAGGGGAGGGGTTTAACCCATTTAGACGCATTATTACACATTATGTTGTGCTTTAACTATTGAAAAATAGCAGATCTACAGGCTCAAAGTGCGACACCGAGCACTGCCAGCTTGTAGATCTTCTATTTTTGAAAAATCTTGAAAATGTGTGCAAGTCTTTGAATAGTTTCTATGTCAGTGGTGCTCAAACTGTTTCATGTGAAGGACCCCCAAAATGATATGTATTTGGCCATGGACCCCCTTCTAAAAATATTTAGCAAAAGAAGAAAAATTTGAGTTACAAATGTTCGCTTAAAAATACATGTATTCAAAGATTTGCACACATGTTTACAACTGTTCAAAATAAATCTACAAGCTTGCAGCGCTGCACTTGGTGCCGCGCTGTGAGCTATATCTGCTATTTCTCAATAGCTAAAATAATTAAGGTCCCTCCACCTTGGGCCCTGGTAACTCAGTCCCACTTTCCCCCCCTTGTGACACCCCTGTCTGTGGGAGTCTCCAGGAGGCTCTTATCTGATGATCTGATGCTGAGCACAGGCTTGTAGGGTTCTAGCATGTCAGAGATAGAACTGGGATACTGTCTATTTACACATTTAAAAGTCATGAGTAAAGTCTTAAAATCTATTCTGGCACTAACAGGTAGCCTAACTAACAGTGGAGAGCAGATAAGATGGAGAATCTAATCCTAATAAAGTTCTTCATCTCCACAGAAAGAGGAAGAGGACTGAGCAGACGTCCAGATGTTCAGGAGAGACATTCACAACCACACCTGGACTGAAGACATCCAGTCAGACCAGCAATGGAAAAAGTAAGACTGGACACAATTTACAATAGGCTATTTAAATAGCACAAATTAAAAACAGAATAAAAATAGAAAAAACATTGTCAAATAGGGTAACATCTATCAACTCTGGACTAAAACAATTCAGATTAATATCTTTATTATCCCACGAGAGAAAACCAGTCGCCCAATTCAACATTATTATTTGATATTGGTTATGTTTCCCCTAATGTATGATATGATATTTAACACATTAATGATGTGTGTATACTTGTAAGAATGTAAAGTTATGAATGAAGCTGAATGTTTAAAATGTCTTCATTGTCTTCTCATAGCAGGTGTCAGTGTGCAGGAGGATTTAAAGGTTTATAAGATCACTTTGAACAGTCTGGATCGTGTGACAGACGTCACTGAAGTGCCCTCCCTCAGCAGCATCTTCACAGCGCTCTACATCACAGTGGGAGAGAGTGAAGGGGTTAATAACCAACATGAGGTCTACCAGCTTGAGACACTCTCCAAGAAGAACACCCTCCATGACCAACCAATCAACTGCTGTGACATCTTTAAGCCCCTCCTCGTTGGCAGAGAGACACCAATCAGAAGAGTTCTGACCAAGGGCGTCGCTGGCATTGGAAAAACCTTCTCTGTGCGTAAGGTCGCTCTGGACTGGGCAAAGGGTTTGGAAAATCAAGATGTCATTCTCCTGGTTCCCTTCTCATTCCGGGAGCTGAACTTGGTCAGAGATGAGCAGCACAGTCTTCTCTCACTGATCCATGTTTTCCATCCAACGTTGAAGAAGGTCACAGCAGAGCAGCTCGCTGTCTGGAAGGTTGGCTTCATCTTTGATGGTTTGGATGAAAGCAGGTTGTCCTTCAACTTCAACAATGACATCATCTCTGATGTCACAGTGACATCATCAGTGGACGGGCTGTTGACAAACGTCATCGAGGGGAATCTGCTCCCATTGGCTCTCATCTGGATAACCACCAGACCTGCAGCAGCCAATCAGATCCCTCCTGTATATGTTGACCTGGTGACAGAAGTACGAGGGTTCACCGATCCCCAGAAGGAGGAGTACTTCAGGAAGAGATTCAGTGATGAGGAGCTGGCCAGCAGAATCATCTCACACATGAAGACGTCAAAGAGCCTCCACATCATGTGTCACATCCCAGTCTTCTGTTGGATCAGCGCTACCGTTCTGGAGGACATGGTGAAGACAGACGAGACAGGACAGCTGCCCACGACCCTGACTGCCATGTGCTGCCACTTCCTGTTGGTCCAGACAAAGAGGAAGGAGCTGAAGTATGATGAGCCTCATGAGGGGGAAAGAAGAAACAAGAAAAGAAACAGAAAAGAGAGAGAGAATCAACAGAAGATGATGGAGACTGACAGGGATGTTCTTCTGAAGCTGGGCAGGCTGGCGTTTGAACATCTGGAGAAAGGCAGCATCATGTTCTACCAAGAAGACCTGGAAGAGTGTGGTCTGGATGTGAAAGACGCCTCGCTGTACTCAGGAGTGTGCACAGAGATCTTCAAAAGAGAGGGCGTGCTCTTCCAGAGAGCAGTCTACTGCTTTGTTCATCTGATCATCCAGGAGTTCCTGGCTGCAGTCTACCTGTTCCACTGTTTCACACAGAAGAACATGGAGGTACTGAAGACATTCCTGGGACGTGACAAATATGAACGTGAATACACCAGTGACTCCTTGGAGGACTTCCTGTCCGGAGCCAACCGTAAAGCCATATGGAGTAAGAATGGTCACCTGGACCTGTTTCTCCGCTTCCTTCATGGTCTCTCACTGCCGTCCAACCAGAGTCTGTTAGGAGGTCTACTGGTTCAGACACAGAACTGTCCAGAGAGCATCCAGAAAGCCATCAACAACCTGAAGACGATGCCGGGTGGTTCCTCTCCTGACAGATGTATCAACATCTTCCACTGTTTGATGGAGATGAACGACCACTCAGTGCATCAGGAGATCCAACAGTACCTGAAGTCAGGGGACAGATCAAAGACAGAACTGTCTCCAACCCAGTGTTCAGCTCTGGCCCACATGCTGCAGATGTCAGAGGATGTTCTGGAGGAGTTGGACCTGGACAAATACAACACATCAGAGGAGGGCCGAGGCAGACTCATCCCAGCTGTGAGGAACAGCAGAAAGGCTCGGTTAGTAGTCATGTGAATAGAAAACTTAGAACAGAAACAATGTGCTGTACCTTCACACCACTACACTATAACTAAACATGATAGTTAAATCAACAGTGATACGCACGCACGCACGCACGCACGCACGCACACACACACGCACACACACACACACACACACACACACACACACACACACACACACACACACAGGCTGGGTAGAATATTGGGTAGAGAGTGCTAGAATAAATTAAACGTTTAATTGATACAAACTGTGTGTGTGTGTGCGTGCATGTGTGTGTGTGTGTGTGTGTGTGGTTGTGTGTGTAGCACAAATAAAATATTTTCTTTCGGCCCACGACCTAGAGAAAGTAATCCATGCCCATGTCTCGTCAAGGCTGGATTACTGCAACACCGTTTACATAGGGGTTACAAACTCCACCCTCTCCCGCCTTCAGCTGGTACAGAAAGCTGCTGACTGGCACCCATAGACGGGACCACAGAGCTTTTTCTGTGGCTGGCCCAGCTCTCTGGAACAGCCTTCCATCAGACTTAAAACACACCTCTTCACCCTAGCATTTGAGCCCTAGACCCCTCCCTCCCTGTGCCTTTTATCTGTCATTGTTTTATATCTTAAATGTTTTGTTTTTATAGCTGTTCTTACAAGGTTTTAAATGTTTACAAATGTTTCTATTGTTTTTGCTTTGTATTGTATTTGCTTTTACTGCGTTCTCATGATGTACAGCACTTTGGTCAACCTGGTTGTTTTTAAATCTGCTTTATAAATAAATGGACTTGATGTGTGTGTGTGTGTGTGTGTGTGTGTGTGTGTGTGTGTGTGTGTGTGTGTGTGTGTGTGTGTGTGTGTGTGTGTGTGTGTGTGTGTGTGTGTGTGTGTGTGTGTGTGTGTGTGCACGTGGTCTGATTGACCACCTCTAATTACAGACTTGTTGGCTTTGGTCGTTTCCTCTATAAGGAACAAATAGAAGTTGTGTCTTCAGCTCTCAGTTCTAATTCATCCCATCTGAGACACCTGGACTTAAGTTACACCCACCTGGACCTGGATCTACTGGATCTACTCTGTGCTGCACTGAAAAGTCCTCATTGTAGACTGGAGACTCTACGGTGAGATTAATTTACAATCATTATTTCCATCAGTGATTTATCATGTGATTATAATATGAATGCTGTGGTGAGACTTTAAAGGAGCTATAGTCAACTTTTTCATTGTAGGGCCGACACTTTGTTTACATCCTAGTCTATAGATTAGAATGTAAACAAAGTGTCGGTCTGACAATGGCCAAAATGATTATTTTATCATTATTTTACGCTTTTTGTGGTCATTTTTGAATAGAAAAACATATATGAAGCTTATTTTTTTATAAAATATTTTCGAAACATTATTTCTATTTTAGCATCCGTTTTTCAAGATTTTTTTTTACTATAGCTCCTTTAATTGAAGAGTATGAATAAGGTTGATATCATAGTAACACATTGACTGGGATAATGAGGAGGTACAGTAACTACAGTGTGTACATGTTCACTAAATTCACTCAAACCACTCAAAGACTGTCTGTCTGTATCAGGGTAAAAAAAAATCAAGTGGCAATATCACAATGCAGCTCTGTTACTAGTAAAAGTAATAAATACACTTTATTACCAAATACTCATTATGCAGAATGCCCCCTTTTTATGTTTTCAAAATTTGTCGAAATAAAAAAAAGTGTATAATAGGTGATGAAATAGCTGGTTTATTTATATTGCAATAATCTAAATCAGATCTGAAGTAAATGGTTACTAAAGTGTTCAAATAATTAATGAGTAAAAATTACAGTATTTGCCTCTATAGATGTAGTGCAGTAGAAGTATAAAATATACAAAGATGACATAATCAAGCAGTGATGTTACTAGGTTTTCAATGTAATGGGTCCCGGGACCCACAGGTGGTCATTCAAATGGGTCCCAGAAAAGTTTTATGAGTCCTCAATATAAAGTTTACGCGCGCAAAATGGCATCGGACGTCGGTGGAATCAAAACATTGACGTTTCTATCGCCTGTTTAAGACTTTCTACATGGATTTTATTTGTGTTAACGTAGGGTAAAGTAGGATGCTTTCACCCATGAACAATAGTGGTGTCTGTGGAATTTCTGCTGGGGGGTCACTTTGCTGGATCATCTGTTTTCAACCTGTTGCTGTTTCCTGTCTGTTGGAAGATTAAGTAAAGATTATTTAGTTCATGTTACTCTGTCTGGTTTTCTACTCTAAAGCCCAGACAGTCCATCCAGCTGGTTGTAAGCAGGTTCTCAGAATAATGTATTTTATAGCAGACAATCAAACATTGTGTGTTTTATTTCTCATTTAGACTGATGAACTGCTGGTTGTCAGAGAGAAGCTGTGAAGTTCTGGCCTCAGCTCTCAGATCTAATCCTTCTCATTTGAGAGAATTAGACTTGAACTTCAACGTGTTGCCGGTGTCTGGACTGAAGAACTTCTCTGGACTGGAGTCTCTGCAGTGAGTAGACTTGGACTGTGTCCATGTTGGTTAGTGCAGTGATTCCCTTGTTTCATGTTCCAATGGCATAACGTCTATTGTGCTAGTCTGCCCCAACAATCCCCTCCTCCCACCCCATTTATACAGTCATACACCTGCTGAAGATTCATGTTTATGTGTATAATCTGTTGCAGTAAAATATCCAGGCAAAATACACACAATAAGCTGGGCTTGCATGATTTCATTAACCCTGCATTTGTCCAGTGGTGTAAAGTAACTAAGTACTTTTACTTAAGTACTGTACTTATGTACAGTTTTGAGGTATTTGTACTTTACTTGAGTATTTCCAAATTCCAATACTTTTACTTCTACTCCACTACATCTGGGATCCAAATGTTGCTAGTTACTAGTTACTTTGCTGAACTAAATTATAATATGTTAAAACATACATAAACCACTTTAGCCCCATTTTATACCTTGGCTAATTGAAAATAGCCGATCTACAAGCTCACAACGCGTCACATCGTGACACGTTGTGAGCTTGTAGATCTGCTATTTTCAAACATTTTGGACTTTTACTTTTAGTATTTTAAGTAGATTTTGATGCCAATACTTTTGTACTTTTACTCAAGTAAATTTTTAATTCTGGACTACTACTTGTAACAGAGTACTTCGTTCATAAAGGTATACGACAGTAGCCTAGTAAGAAAAGGGTTAGTCACCTTTTCAATCACCTTTTTCTAAATCAAAACACAGATTTTTCTTTTGCAAGTTCCCACAATTTTCGCAAATTACTGTAATTTCACTAGTAGCAGAAACACTGTAGTGTCAGGTAGTGGAGGCGTTGTGTTAGACAGTCAGACATTGATGCATTGTTGTTCTACTTCCTACAGAGTGAAACATGGAGGAGAATTCTGGAATTCTAATCCTAATCCTCAACTCCTCTCAAGATGTGAGTATCTGTCTGTCTGTCTGTCTGTCTGTCTGTCTGTCTGTCTGTCTGTCTGTCTGTCTGTCTGGCTGTCTGGCTGTCTGTCTGTCTTATCCTCTGTTGGCCCCTCCCTCCCTGGATGCTGTCCTGAAAGCTCTTCAGTAGAGCTTCCAGTGAATGCAGGAGGTTTCTCTGCTCTTGGCCTGGTCCTTCACACCAGCTGATGCTTGTTTACAAAACACTCCCTCTACCTGACACACCTTCTGCAATGTTCAACCCTCCTTCTGCCACACATTCTGCTTAATGTCCCCCAAACACACTGGCCCTCATTTATCAACGTGGTGCAGATCAAAATGTTGGCGTACACCGACATTTAGGCAAGTCTCTGCATTTATCATTTCAATGTGACTTTGACGTTGGTGTAGGGCGGGATCAAATCTCACATCAAGTTCAGAGGTGGTGTAGGATTCATCTTACACCTCTTATTCCATTGTAGACATGCAGGGCAGCATTGTCTAACTATCTGACAGACAATGGACACATGTATTCACTCGGAAATGCATATCTAACACACTAATAAATAATCCTGTGAAAATATAACATTTTATAAAAAATATATAACCAGCTACATCATGGACATGTACGCTGATTTTATTTCCAAGTTACAATGACAAGCAATCAAAATCTAGCGATATGGAAGCAATCTACATTAAGTGCTTTAACACTAACAGTCTATTGCAGATCTGGCTCAGAACAAGCATAGATACGAACGCATGCGAGAGCATTTTCGGGAACTGTGAGCCTCCAATTTATAGTGACGTGAATCCTTTATTAAGGATAAAACCGTCCAAACCTGGCTGTGCCCAGCCCAGTGCACACTGTGGATGATTTATTTGAGGGTCCACGGCCCACCGGTGAGATGGCCAGCCAGTGCGGAATACCGGTACATGATTGCTATAGTTTAAGCACTCAAACGTGCCCAAACATAACCGTGGGGTCTCTCAATGTATACAGTAGCTACTGTACACTATGCTGGAGTTAATGATGAAACCCGACGCTCCACCTGTGCCCACAGCGCACCATCTTCCCCGTGGGCGCCGTGGATTTATTTATGCCACCTGGAGATCACTCAACACCAGCCAGCCTTCATCCATCAATGCTTAGAGCCTCATTCATTCTGCAACCACTGCATTCAGATGACCTTTAGTTTCCAGGATATCTGTCATTAATGTGGCGAGCCTGTGAGATCATGGCCATGGGGAATTATTGCTTGTAACCAAATGAACGCGCACGGATATGGTTTAAATTAATATCCCAAAGTATTCATGGCAGTGACTTGAGTCATTCATGTCGGCTGCAGTGCTATAGCCTCCTTGTCAAAGATTGTACTGTTGGTTAATCCCACATTCCCACTGTCAAAGACTGCTGTGTAAACCAAAATGCTGCTGTTCCAAGCCTAGTTGTGTGTGTGTGTGTGTGTGTGTGTGTGTGTGTGTGTGTGTGTGTGTGTGTGTGTGTGTGTGTGTGTGTGAGAGTGTGTGTTTGAGCTTAAAAATTCAGCCCGAGCCCTGTTGTTAGGACGTATTCCACTTGTTCTGGCCGTAAAGTCGGGGCCGTCCGCCGCCACCTACCAGTAGACCCCCACCTACCTGTAGACCCCCACCACCTACCTGTAGACCCCCCCACCTACCTGTAGACCCCCACCACCTACCTGTAGACCCCCCCCCACCTACCTGTAGACCCCCCCCACCCCCCGCCACCTACCTGTAGACCCCCACCACTAGGGGTGTAACGATACATTTTAATAGCGATTCGATACATATCACGATACATGGTTGACGATACGATACATGGACGATATTGGTTCATTCATGGCGATACGATACGATTCGATTTAATTATTTAAAATCGATATAGTAACTATTTAGCAAAGAAATTAAATCTGTGTGAAAGGTGTGGATAATGCAGGTCTTTAGGAAACATGTATTATTATGGATATAAATAAGTAAACACAGTGATTATCTGCCAATTACATGGCATTGTATATTGACAAACCTGCACCTTGACATGAACCCAGAGATTACACACATTTATCGATAGACCAGTGTAGCTATATGGAAAGGAAAAGTAATTAAACCCCTCCTTTTCATTTTTTCTTCTTAAAAATGCTAAATACAATGCACAAGTAGTTAGTATCGATACAATCGATTCTTTGCACTGACGATTCGATACGATACAAAATAAAACGATACGATTCGATTTTAGCTGTTTTCATTTCGATCTACTTCGATTTTTTAAGTTAAAAACGATATTTCGATACAGTTACTATATCGTTACACCCCTACCCACCACCTACCTGTAGACCCCCGCCACCTACCGGCGGACCCCCCCCACCTACCTGTAGACCCCCACCACCTACCTGTGGACCCCCACCACCTAACGGCAGACCCCCGCCACCTAGCAGCAGACACTGCAGCCCAATAAAAAGGCCGTAACTCGGGCACCCCGGCGGACCCTCGCGGACCCCGCAGACCCCCACGCCGCTGGGAAAGAAATATGGGAAAATAGTCTAAGGTAGCCGATCTACAAACTACTGCTCCACTCCACAGCCCCTGGTGTATACATGTGACCTGACGGTCACTTATCTCCCCATTAGGGAGTCTTAAGCTGGTTGCACACTGCTGCGTTTTTCGTTGCAAAATGCGTTTTTCAGGGCAAGGATAGAGAGAGAGATAGAGAGAGCAAGGGACCGAGTGGTGCGCGAAACGGGCGTCAGTGTGCAAACGTGACTGACATAACGTGAGGTTGATTTTTTTATTCACGCGCTCCGAAATTCACCCCGATATTCGGCCCGAAAAACGCAGCACTGTGCAACCTGCATGCTTTACTGGTAGATCTGCTATTTTCAGAGCGCAACACCCGAGCAGAATCAAACATAAAATGACTTGTCTTTTAGTTCTACTGGATCTCGTCTCCACTAGTCCCTCCCTAACATTTTAGTCTACTTTTATTTATTTTTACAAAATTGTCAGTAAATTCAGTCTTAGTCATATTATCTTAAATGTGTGTTTAGTTTTTATTTAGTTTCACACAGTGACAAAAGTTGACAAACATTTTTCGTCATAGTTTTAGTTGACAAAATCAACACTAATAGCCTATCAATCATAATAAAAATACCCGATCTACAAGCTATTTTTACTGAAAAAAACTACATAGGGCATAATAATTCATAATAAATAAATGTTTTCTCTTCCTACAAATGTAGTGGAGTTAAAAGTACAATATGTGTCTTTGAAATGTAGTGAAAGTCACAAGTATCCAGTAATACAAATACTCAGGTATTAGTACCTTAACTACACAACATTAACTTATTGTGTACTCAGTTACTGTAAACCAATGTCTCTCTCTCTCTCTCTCTCTCTCTCTCTCTCTCTCTCTCTCTCTCTCTCTCTCTCTCTCTGTGTGAATATTTTAATACTTTTTAAATATTAAATATTTGTAATGTTTCCTGTCTTGTTCTCTCATCAGACTTCCATCGTCTCACACTGGATCCAAACACAGCGAGCAGAACACTCTGTCTGTCTGAGAGCAACAGGAAGGTGACTCGGCCAAAGGGGGAGGAGCTTCAGTCATACCCCGATCATCAGGACAGATTTGATGATAAGTGGGATCAGGTTCTGTGTGCAGAGGGTCTGACTGGATGCTGTTACTGGGAGGTAGAGAGGAGTGAAAGCGTTGAGATAGGAGTGGCTTACAGAGGAATCAGCAGGAGAGGAGAGGGTCCTAATAGACTTGGGGACAATGATCTGTCCTGGAGTCTGCGCTGTTGGGGAGGCTTTTACTGTGTCTCTCACAATAGTAGGACCACTTACCTCCCTGTTGATTCCTCTGGCTCCAACAGAGTAGCAGTGTATGTAGACCATGCTGCTGGGACTCTGTCCTTCTATAAGGTGTCCTCTGACTCACTGAAACACCTTTACTCCTTCCAGTCCACATTCACTGAACCACTCTACCCTGGGTTTAGGCTTCCTTGGGACCCCTCCTCCTCCTCAGTGTGTCTTTGTGAGGACAGATAATGTCTCTGATGAGTTGACATCAACCAATATGGTTGCTATGGATGTGTGTTTGAACACAGGAAGCATTTTGGACATCCAAGGTTTCCAGCCAACAGCAACATAGTTTATGTATATATTTATATTTTATATGTCTACAGTACAGTCAATACTGCAACATAGAAATACTCTGATAAAAGTAAAAGTCCAGAATTCCAAGTAAAAGTGCAAAAGTATTGGCATCAAAATGTACTTAAAGTTGTGTTGATTTCACCGACTAAAAATATGATGAAAAATGTCTGTCGACTTCCTTTTTTCACTGACTAAATAAAAGCTAAACAAACACTGAGCTATGATGACTAAAACTAAGACTAAATATAGAATTGTCAATTTCGTAAAATGTTAGGAAGGAACTATTAGTGGAGAAGAGATCCAGTAGAACTAAAAGACAAGTCATTTTATGTTTGGTTGCGCTCGGGTGTTGCTCTCTGAAAATAGACGATCTACAAGCTCACAACGCGACGCAGCGCGACAGGTTGTGAGCTTGTAGATCTGCTATTTTCAGCACACAACCAAGTATAAAATCAGGCATGCCATCATGGCCGCCAAATAACATTTTAGTCGACTAAAACTAAAATAAAATCAGATGACAAAAATATGACTCAAACTAAATGGGGGGTAGGGGGGCTGTCTCATAAGGATGCAGCTGCAGTACACAGTTCTCCCTTACCCAAAGTGGTGGCAGTGTCTCAATCGTGGGCTGAAATGTGTAGGCGTCCGTGTGTCTCTATAGAATCAATGTTCAATTTCAATTCAAAGAACTTTATTGGCATGAGAAAACATATGTTTACATTATCAAAGCAATGTAATGTCACACTGCGGTGCTCTAGACATGTTCTCTGTCTACTGTCTCCCCTCTGCTCTGTATGGCTAACACATTCAAGTATCAAATTAAATGTTAAACACTTCATCTATTTAGAAAACAAGAAGGTAAGACAACTGACTAAGACAGTCCATACATTTGGAAACATAGTTTTACTTCAATATTGTCTTCAGTTCATGTAGGATTATTTTAAAAGTAGGCTAACTACAGTTGAATTGCAATTTGACTTCTATGGGCTGGCTTGCAGTGCACAGTTCTCCCTTACCCCAAGTGGTGTCACTGTCTCAATTGTGGGTGTGAATCTGTAGGTTCCCGTGTGTCTCTATAGATGCCTTAACAATGCAGGCGCAGGTCTGCACCAAATGAACCCCACCGCCCATATGATGCAATGGATAAGTGGTCACTGCACTCACCTTTAAAAATGCATTCCATGTTTATATTGCATGTGACGTTGTTGCTTATGTTTAGCATAACTTCCACTGGCAAAACAATTTGTTGTCCAAACAATACCCTGTAAGGCAGGGGTCTTCAACGTTTTCAGGCCAAGGACCCCTTAGTTGAGAGAGAGATGAAGCAGGGACCCCCACAACCCATAGATTCCATATAGTTTCATTGTTTGACGGCACAATCATCAGTGTGTTTTGGTTTCATGACAATTTGTGTTTTCAGATATTTAACCACTTGACCTGTCAATACTTAATAAACTTGACCTTTCCCTCTGTACTTAGTCTGCTCTTTTTCTCTTCTACACCAAAGCTCTTTGCTGCGAGGCGTTGTGAGCTTGTAGATCTGCTATTTTCGGCTAAAGTTATCAGAATATGTATGCTAGGGTTCAAGAAGTGATTAATATATCACACAAAGATTTGGAGGACCCCCTGTAGTAACTCTGAGGACCCCCTACGTGTCCCAGACCTCCTGTTGAAGACCCTTGCTGTAAGGAGTCATGTGACATCTTCATGGACGTGTGTCTGTTAAGAGGTTGTTGTATTTTTGGACGTAGTCCATTATGTATGTTGATGATTGGTCGCAGTCACTGTCAGTCATTTATTTGTATATTTAAGTCAAGACTCTGAACCCCCAGTTGCTCCTGATGAGCAGTAGGTGGCGCTGTATAAATGCACCATTTACCTTTTTATGTTCTATGCAACTTTTATTTACAAAGCCTAAAAGGCAAGTCTGATTTAAATGTTCCAATGTCCAAAGCCAAATACACACATCATTGATTGCAATAATTTGTATGACAATCAATTTGCACTGTCCTAGTGTCTATTACTGTTGTTTTTTATTATTATTATTGCTATGTTTTTGCTTTTACTTATGCATTATTTTAATTTTGTGCGAAGCATTTGTTGCGTGATTTGTTTTTGTTCTTTGCAACAAAGGAAGGTGACTCTGCCAGAGGGAGAGTCACAAATTATTTTACCAAATATGTTTATATCCATCAGACAATTCCAATTTACTGTGGACCTTTTTTCTACTTTTATAAAAAATAAATGTTGAATACAACCAAATCTTTGCAGTTTCCTTTATAGTGGTATACTTTAAAGCTATACTGTGTAAGTTGCTCAACTAGTGGTCAGTAGCGTCTGCGTCTTTCGGCCGTTTTTCGCCGCGGACCGGGCCTCACACCCCCGCGTCACCCCCGCGTCTGCCTCCACCTCGCCGAGATCTATCTTTGGAGGGGTCCCTGGTTCCTGTGCGTTCAGGCATTCCGGAGAAACGGAGTGTTTCACCCGAGTATAGATAGAGACACACGGGCGCCTACAAATATGGCCGCCCTATTGTGATAGCTAGCGACCCCACTTCAAGATGCGCTGTGATTGGCCGGCAGTGTATAACCCTCGCTGTGATTGGCCGGTAGTGTATGATGACGTCATTTTGCCGGGAAATCCCGCCCCTGTCACTGCTAGAAGAAAATATATAAAGAGAAGGCTTCAGAAGCTGAAAATAACGGAGTGGGTGTTCTAAAACTTTAGCGATTTAAGAGTTAGGACAATTTTAAGATTTGTTTTATAAAAAAAGTTACATGGTATAACTTTAAATCCTCAGGTCAAGCTCATTAAGTCTAATCAGCTGTGTGATTAATATGAAATGCATTATGCTGTCTGGGCCCGTCCCCATACACACCCATTGTAACTTCAAACTCCATTTTAACCAGGATAAAGTCATCAAAAACATCCTTTTTTCTGGTGACTCATACTGTCCTACTAATACATTTAGTTTTTAATATTCTTTTGTGGGAAATGGAAACATTCAATACAATCAGATTAACGTTCATGTTCCAGCATGGATTTATTACCTTCTGTTTTTAGTTACTGCAGTATCCCTCTTCAACCTGTAGGTGTCCTACCTGACCACAGGAACATAACATAACATACTCTCTACTCCAGAGTGGTCAAAATAATGTCCAGTTCACAAAAGAAAAAAACTAGAAGCAGTGCTCTTCCGAGCACAGGTCTCCACCAGGTCAGGTTGGTCCTGGTGGCGCGTCCGCCGCGTCGCTAAATGTGAAAAGGGTGTCATGTTTTCTTTGGCCTTTAACGGCAATGTGACATGATTGCATGCATGATTTGAGGCATTTTGATCCAAACATGTGTTTGGCAAAAGGCACAATGTGAAAAGAGTGGCTGTTCCTTGAGCTAGTGGGAATGTGCATGCAGAATGTCTCTGTAATCACAAGCTGCCTGTAGAGATACTGTCTACCGATTTGTGTGATTTTTGGACAAAATCTGCAGGAGTACTGGCAAAAGTTAGTTTCGCAAAGGTCTGCTTCATGGTGGCGCTAGAACAGGCCCATGTGAATTAAAAACGTGGGGCAGAGGTTCTGCATTGGTATCCAGGGAGTGTGTGTGCACCGTTTGGCAGTGACCAGGCCAACGGCGCCAGAGATTAGCTGGTCAAACCTGATGGACGGACGCACAGACACACAGACACTCACACACGGACGGACGGACAGGGTCGAAAACTGAGTCTCTCCCCATGCCTTTCGGCTGGTGGAGACAAAAAGTTAGGGATTGCAGTAAATTGTAATGTTGCTCTAATACATGATTGTCTTGAACTAGCAAGAGGCAGTGTGCAGGTCTAATCTTTCATCCTACTACTTTTTGTCTTTATTTAAAGGCCAGTGGTTCTCAAAGTGGGGTTCCAAGGACCCCCAGGGGTCCTTGAGGGGGTTCAAGGAGGTCCACAGCTAAATTAGTCTGTACATAGTGTATAGCATCACATCAAAGAAGGAAAAATACCAAATTTTATAAGCATCTCTTAATTTAGAAAAAAATATATTGCTTTCTACAAAACAAATACCTTAAATTAAATACATTTGTTCAACCAATGAAAAAAAGGAGAGCACTCCAAATGGCCAGGGGGACAGGCGGGCAGACTTGTGCACTTTAGACAAAACATGTTCAATAAAATATATATTTTTTGCGTGCACTTTTTAACTATCAATACAAATAAAACAATTGTGGGAAATACATATGAATTCTATTATGTTTAGTTGTTTTGTAATAATTTAATTTAAGAGTAGGCCTAGTCATGTCATGTGACATGATTTTCTTTTGGCATTCACGTGCGATGGAATGGAAGACGGAAGTAAGTGAGTCTGCCCTCTTCCTACCTGAACCCACAGACATAAAAAGGTAGACGCCTCTTCCGGCTCTCTGGTACCCGTCTCGCCTTGGTGGGCATTTTTGATTGACAGGCATCTGTGTGCGTAAGGTCGGTGGGCAGGTTTGAATGGAAAAGTCCCGGAAAAGACCCGTTGTGATTGGCCAGTAGTGTTTTTGAGTGGCAGCCTGCCCTCGACACTTCCTCTTTTGAGCCCACCAAGGCGAGACGGGTCGCTCCAATCAACTGCAGTGGGTGGACGAGGTATCTAGCTTTTTATATCTGTGGTGTGTACCTGTAGCGTGACTGATAGCTCAAACAAATTCAGCAGCAAACATGGATATCCGTCCATTTCTGAAGCGTAAAACGCCAACACAGGAGCCGCAGCCGCCTGACGACGGCAGCCAACAGCAGCCGGTCCCGACCATAGCAGCAGATTCTGCCGAGATACCAGCGGCCCCAGCAGAGCCGCCAAGCCTGCAGCCGCTAGCAGCAGCCCCAGAACCACCACCCAGCCCGGGGCCATCAGTTAGAGTGGATGAGGCCCCAGAACCACCACCCAGCCCGGGGCCATCAGTTAGAGTGGATGAGGCCCCAGAACCACCACCCAGCCTGGGGCCATCAGTTAGAGTGGATGAGGCCCCAGAACCACCACCCAGCCCGGGGCCATCAGTTAGAGTGGATGAGGCCGCGGGGCCTTCGGTGGACAAGCAACCTGTTCTATCTGAATTCCCCCAAAAAATGATTGGAAAAAGCAAAAGATATTTTTCCACCATTTATTACAATAAGCACCCATCATGGATGGAATATTCAATTGAAAAGGACGCCGTCTTTTGTTTTCCCTGCCGGCAGTTCCAGAATGACAGCAGCGTCAAGGATTCATTTCGTAAGGATGGAGTGAGTGACTGGAGTAAGCTGGGCTCTAAACTGGACAAACACGCAATATCTGAAGGCCATAAGAACTGCATCATTAAATGGGACAACTTTAAAAAGAGCGCATCTACAGGCTCTATTGCAGCTAAGCTAAACTATCAGATAGTCATAAAGCTACTGTTGAGAAGAACAGATCTTATTTGTGCAAAGTGGTTGATGTCTGTTGTCTGTTGTCTAAACTTGGATTGCCTTTCCGTGGACACAGGGAGGGGAAAGAGTCAGACTCACAGGGCAATTTCAGTGAGTTTTTCAGCTGGTATTCTAAATATGATTCTGATTTTGAAAGCATGCAGTCAAATTATTTTAATTCTACAAGTCCAAAATTCCAGAATGAAATAATTGAAATATGTGCTAATTTGGTTTATGCAGACATTGCAAAAACTGTGCAGGATACTGTTTTTTTTTTCTATTATGGCAGACGAGGCCAGGTCCTCCAAAACGGAACCGTTGTCGATTTGTTAAAGATATACAGAGCAGCTTGAAATCAAGGAGCGTTTTCTGTGTTTCCTTGACTGTTCAGCATCTCGTGATGCGGCTGGGATCGTGGACGCTATAAACACAGGACTGGAGATGGGTGGTCTCAAAAACATCCCAATTGTTGCACAGAGTTACGATGGTGCCTCTGTAATGTCGGGGCACCTGTCAGGAGTACAGCAGCGCATCAAAGAGACCTATCCCTACGCAGCTTATATTCACTGCTTGGCACACAAACTAAATCTGGTGCTTGTAGAGTGTTGCACTGTCAATCGCAGCGTGAAAACATTCCTGAACGTTATTGATAAACTGTTCTCTGTATTTGCACAACCGTCAAATCACCATAAATGTATTGAAATCCAGAAATCACTGCACATGAAAAAAAGGAAATGGTACAGCCCAGTGAGACGAGATGGGCATGTAAGTGGAGGGCCGTGCATGCAGTTAAAACCCACTACTCTGCTATCACTGGGTGCCTAAAAGACATTAGTGATGAGGGAGGGAGATGGGCTGTTGATGCCACTGGCCTAAATGAACACATGACAAGAATGTCATTCATTGCATGTCTCGCAATACATCTTGAAATATTCTGTAACCTAAACTCTTCCTTGATCTTCATTTGACTCTTAATCATCATATATCTCTTGACTCTCAAAACAGCAATAAAAAAGAACAGCAGAGAGCACTGCTGATGTTATATTGCTGTTTTGAGAGTGTGTGTGTGGCCTCAGTGCTCTGTTCAGAACTGTGAACTGCCTCTACCTCAGCTCTAATTAACAGAGCTCCTAAAGCACCCTTGCTCATCAACAGATCTGAATCAGCTGTCAAGAAGTCACCTGGGGTGGTAAAACCTCAGTACACAGGAGGAAAACAAAGACACATGAAATGGACCAAAACAAGAACATTATGAACGTATTCAACCTTATTAAAACAAAAGAAAATATATATCCACAAGTTTCCAACATCCCATCGTGCATTGCGCAGAAATTGGACTGAGCTTCCGGCGCCGCAGCCGAGTGTGATCTACAAGCTCACAACGGCTGCATCTGCAACGCGACATGAGCTTGTATGTCTGCTGTTAACCGGAAGTGTGGTGACACATCTGATGGCGGCTACATTTTGTGTACAATTATGCTGTGCAGCACTGTGGTCTGCCTTTGGTTGTTTTGTGTTTTATAAATAAAACATACTTTTGACTTGTTTTAGCAGCAGGCTGTCTTGAACACACCTATAGGTATATAAATACATTATTGACTTGCTGCCATGCGTTTGTCTTATTAAAGGCGTACCATGTAACTTTCCCAAGTAGTGTTAGTGGTCACTAGCGGTATTGCAGGTACCGGTATTTCCAGTGTAGTTCCTACACTAACCACTAGTTCGAAAGACTACACCGGAAGTAGGAAGCGGGCACAAACAAAACGTGTCCACTCTCTATATTCTGTTCATTCTGTTTTCGCACGGCATCCCTCTGCTACATACACAGTATGCCAAAAATACAACTTGGATGCATACATTATACGTCAAGGTTTACAAATTAGCTCCCTAATAAGCTTTGTTAGGAAGACAACCAATAAAGCTTGCATTTGTAAAACAAACAAAGCAAATACAAAAAAGGGAAAATAATTATGGGGGAGGATAAGCCTAGCTGGAGCTAGACTTCATCCCCACACATGTTCTTAAAACCTATGGTTAAAACATGGAGGGGATCTATAAGTTACTAGTTAGCTGCATAGTATATAGGCTGGCCCCAGGCTAACTCAGCGCCGTTGCCGAGTTATGTGCCGTTATGGACAGAATAGTAAATATTCGTCCCCCCGACTTTCGGCGGGGGGATAGCTAGCTACAAGCTAAGCTACCATTCATAAACATTGAAAGTTTGGGGGAATGGTGCATCGCCGCAGTATTGACTCAGAGAACACAATATGATTGCAAATGTAAGAGTAGCCCAGAGTCAATAACAATGTCTTTAGGAGATTCGGATGTATTCAAATTCAAATACTTGTGAATGAACACACACACAAAGGGCTGCTGAATAAACAGGACGGTCGTCAGAGGGCTACTGCTACAACATCCTTTGACCAGCGTTGCTATCCATCGTATAAATTGACTAAATTCTATACCAACGTATGGTATGCACTTGCACTAAAAGTACAACAATGACAAAGAGCAAGTATGTTTATTTTTTACAAACTTACCAGTTCAAAAGAAAAAGAGCCAGTTTCCAATCAGCGGGGAAGCTTTTTTCTTTCCTCAACTTTTGCCACCTCTCGTGTATATGAAGCAGATAAATCCGTGATTTCTGCCGTAGCTGGTCATATTCTTTTTGTTTTTGAATATAGTCCTGTGTTTTTTTCCTTTTCGTGGGTGGAGGATTAGTTCCAGGGAGCTCAGGTTTTTTCGGCTGTTGCTTCTCCATAGTTCAGCTCCAGAATAACTACAACCAGGCCAGCCTGTGCTAGCGTAATGGCTGATGTTATTTGCAAAGCCTCTAGTTACTTCCGGAGAACACGCGCTGTGATTGGCCAGAAGTATGATCCGGGACAAGGCGGATACGGATTCAGATGCAGATTACGTAATTTTGGCGCGAGATCCGGTCCCCGGTAAGGATCGCAGTTTACATATATAGAGAAGGCTTTACAGGCTGAAATTCACGGAGCGGATCTTCTAAAACCTTTGTGATTTAATAGTTAGGACAATTTTAAGATTTGTTTTATAAAAAAAGTTACATAGTACAACTTTAAAAACATTACATTTAATTAGGTGTGCATTTAGATTTTCCTTCTACATCCTGGAGTAGAATCCTTAGCTTTTCAAGTTAAGTTCATGTTGGGTCTGCTGTCAAGATGTGAATTAACAGAAGAACAAATTACAAAAATATTGCAATTTTTGTTGTAGACATTTGCAATTCTAGTTGTATACATTTTCCCTGTATGTATATGGATGTTTTAGTTTGTTATTTTGACTGGTCTTAGTGAATTCATGTTGGTCATGTTGGTTAGTTTTTGTCTCATTGTTTGTCAAATTAAATGGGACTGTCTTTTGTGTTCACATGTTCTGGGTTGCTCAACCACCTTTATTAGGCAGATTGGACCAAGCCTAACTTCATCTGGTATCTGTCATCCTTGACCTAATATCTAAAAAATAAATTGATAAAAAGGCTGCCGTTCCGGACCTTACAGGCCATCGGTCAGTAACCTTTCCTCATAACAACACCCATCTTCACCCTACAGCAGTTTGGCTCATAGTGGACCAGGGTCAGGCAAACACACTGGAGTATATATAGACAACTCTTAACAGGACACAGCTGAACACTGTGGGCGATTAACACGTGATTGGCTATGAGTCTAATAGGACACAGTTGATTGGCTATGGGTCTAACAGTTACAGAACACCAGAGATGGACAGAGTAGGCCTACTCCAGGGGCGTCAATTGGGTATGGCAGGGGTATGCAGCTGCCATACCCTGGGACCAGGGGGGTCCAGGGGTATGCAGCTGCCATACCCTGGGCCCAGGGGGGAAAATAAAAGTTACTTTTAAATATAAATCCATGAATGTCTCTTTGTCTATCTGTGCTGGTTATTATGTTGTTAAATTACAGTAAAATAACTACAAATGCAAAAGGTTACAAAATGGTCACTTTAACAAGGTATTATAATTATATTCTCTACACTTGTATTCACCCCATCTTGACAAAATGGTATATTCCCAGGTTCTGCAGGTCAGCTGCACAGGTGCAATGCACTTGAACAACCGTTCCAGACCTTAGCTTTTTCTGAACTGACGCCACTGGCCTACTCGACCCCAGTACCTGAGCAAGAGTACAGACACTCTACACAACAAGTAAAAGTAGCTCAGTCAAATGTTACTTGAGTAAGAGTAAAATTGATTTTAAATGTAAGTATTCAAGAGTTCATGTTTTTAACCCATTCAGGCCTAAGAGTAAGAGCACATGTATTAATGGATGAATTATTGTATTTTTTTCACAATTAATTTATGGACCTTGAACTAGGGCATTAATGAACTGTGATTTTTGCAAGTCGACTCGACTCAGTAAAAAGTTGAGTTGAAGTCTGACGACATCACATCACACAGGACCCCCCAATTATTTTGGGGGGGTCCCCAGATGATTAACTTAATGTGAAACATTGTTTTCTCACTCAGCTGTAAACAAACCAACATAAAGTTTAAGTGTATAGAGGGTATCTTCACATTTCTAAAGTGACAATTTAAGGACTTTTTAATACCTCTAAAATGACAGATTAAACAGTCAAAATTGTCAAATATATAGAGCCAGAAATTGTGAAAATAGCAGATCTACATGCATGTAGATCTGCTATTTTCACAATAGAACGTTTTTTTTTGTGGCAACTTCGACTTTCTTTGGTGGGTGTCAACTTGTGTAATGAAGTTGACTGAGTCGACTTGTCGACTTTTTCGTTAATGCCCTACTAGTCGGGGACCCAGTCCCCAAAAATGGAGAGGACCTGTGATGTTCTGCCGTACTTTTTATTTCTGTTTTATCTATTAGTTTGGCAATTAAGGTCCACAGAATGAGAGGCCTGCTCTGCCGGAAAGTTCGCGAAAAAAGGTTAGAGGCATTTTTGTGTAATAAAGCCTTCATGTTTCTTAAAGTGCTCTTTAAGTTGTGTAGAATGTCAATAAATCATTCCCAGATACACAGAACACATGTGTGAACAACACCAAGTCAAGAAATAATCTCCCAAAGCCTTTCCAAATATTTTATAGCCATTTTATGTACAAAAATGTACCCGTTTCTTGCATTTTTCCCAATAATTCTATCTTTACTTCAATTGTAATCAACTTTGCCATGGCTTATGACATCAGGCAATGTTTCATCCTTTTCAGCAATCTTTATAGTTATTCCACACAACATATTATTAAAATCAACCCTAAATTAAAGGAACTGTGGTGATTTTATTACCCTTATGCTCCGAATTCATTTAGACTTTTTTTTGGCAGAAAAAAACCTGTACCCCCTCAAAAAACAAAACAAACATGTAACACAACAAATTCAAGTATTTTTTTTTTATCATAAACAGCTGTTATCTTATACAGTATATGCATTGATAAAACAGGAAATTAAACATTTAGCTGAATAAAATCAAGATTATGATATCTAATATCACGAAAATGAAAATAACTAACGATTAACTCATTCACTGTCACTGTCCTCAATATGAGTTCAACTCGTGAACATTTGTTTGGGTCCCCAGTGCAGAGACATGCAATTACACACTTGACCCCGGCTCTTGCACATGAGCATCCTCTGGTACACTTGCTCTTCTTGCAGTGGCAGTATTTGGTGCGTTTATATTCTGCAGGTTTGGCATCCTTCAGCATCATGGTTGCCACTGACAAGCTCTCTCCCAAAGTTGGTTGCAACAGGGTAAGTTGGCTGAGACGTGTGCTCGTTTACATACAGCCAACTGATGCAGGGCTCTGTAAAGGTGTAATTGGAAGGCATCTTCAGGAGGTGGAAGACAACGTATGTCTCCTTTGATGTTGCCAAAAAGATGAGCTCGCAGTGCTCGCAGTACAACATCTGCACCACGAACGGGCTGTAGTTGTTGTGGCTACTGACACAGATGTGATCATGATGTGCATATACTACATCACACACATGGATGGCCTACATGAGTTATGGGTAAAGAAGATGGACACTTACCTACCTGCTCATGCAATTGTGGATGCCCTGGCAGTGAAGTATGATGTTGAAGCTTTAGATCTTTCATGCATACTCCTCAGCAGCTACATACTGACTGGATGTGACACAGTGAGCTATCTTTACAGAAGACGAAAAAGGCGTGCCTACAAAACTGCTGTTGAGCACCCAAAAGTCCTTCTGCCTCTGTGCCGATATGGAGACTCTGGGGAAAGTCTGGAAGTTACAGAAGATGTTGTGACGGTGGCTAGACGATACATGGTTTCACTGTATGAGAGGAGTGATTTCAGTGGTAATCTGGATGCACTGCGAGCTCATCTTTTTGGCAACATCAAAGGAGACATGCGTTGTCTTCCACCTACTGAAGATGCCTTCCAATTACACCTTTACAGAGCCCTGCATCAGTTGGCTGTATGTAAACGAGCACACGTCTCAGCCAACTTACCCTGTTGCAACCAACTTTGGGAGAGAGCTTGTCAGTGGTAAGCTAGTGGCAACCATGATGCTGAAGGATGCCAAACCTGCAGAATATAAACGCACCAAATAAGAAGAGCAAGTGTACCAGAGGATGCTCATGTGCAAGAGCCGGGGCCAAGTGTGTAATTGCATGTCTCTGCACTGGGGACCCCAACAAATGTTCACGAGTTGAACTCATACAACAAATGTTCACGAGTTGAACTCATACTTGAGGACAGTGACAGTGAATGAGTTAATCGTTAGTTATTTTCATTTTCGTGATATTAGATTTTATTCAGCTAAATGTTTAATTTCCTGTTTTATCAATTCATATACTATATAAGATAACAGCTGTTTATGATAAAACAATACTTGAATTTGTTGTGTTACATGTTTGTTTTGTTTTTTGAGGGGGTAAAGGTTTTGTTTTCTGCCAGAAAAAGGCTATATGAATTCGGAGCATAAGGGTTATAAAATCACCACAGTTCCTTTAATTTAGGGTTGATTTTAATAATATTTTGTGTGGAATAACTATAAAGATTGCTGAAAAGGATGAAACATTGCCTGATGTCATAAGCCATGGCAAAGTTGATTACAATTGAAGTAAAGATAAAATTATTGGGAAAAATGCAAGAAACGGGTACATTTTTGTACATAAAATGGCTATAAATCATTTGGAAAGGCTTTGGGAGATTATTTCTTGACTTGGTGTTGTTCACACATGTGTTCTGTGTATCTGGGAATGATTTATTGACATTTTACACAACTTAATGAGCACTTTAAGAGAGGAAACCTAGTTCATATCACAGGGTCAAAAAATGAAGGCTTTGTTTGTTACACAAAAATGCCTCTAACTTTTTTTCGCGAACTTTCCGGCAGAGCAGGCCTCTCATTCTGTGGACCTTAATGACCAAACTAATAGATAAAACAGAAATAAAAAGTACGGCAGAAAATCACAGGTACCCCTCTTTTCTTTGAGCTTTTGGCCATGTGGGTCCCCGACTACTACCTTGAAACTCTTGTTTCAGAGAATTTTAAGCCACCTGTACTGATGTACATACGTTGAGCAACTATGTTATACAAAGCCTGCAGAAACACCTCTAAAAACTGTAATAAAATGAATGGGATCATAAAAAAGGACAGTTGTGTCATTCTCACGTTTTATTAAACACCCCCCGCACACACATCACATCAGGCAAGGCATCGCTATCTCCCCCTCACACAAGGTCCATTCATTGTTCTGCATTTGAGCCACGGACCACCATTATGAGATTTAGCCTCTCAGAGCCAAGATTTGTCTTGTCCACACCAGGGCATAACGAAAAAGTCGACAAGTCGACTCTGTCGACTTCATTACACAAGTCAACTCCCACCAGAGAAAGTCGAAAGTCGAAGGTATATATAGTTATATATAAAAAAAATCGCACTGTTTCCAGGTATGTCAAATATCATTGTGTGATTAAAATGTGATTAATTGAGATTAATGTATTACAAAGCCTGCCTACTGGAATCAGTTTTAACCCTGTCATCGCAAGCGCAAGTAGTTAGCGCATGCACAAGTAATTTAGTTTTGGGTTAAAACTGATTCCGGTTTGGTAGTTCCAGCCAAAATGTAGTCCGTTTTTACTACAAAATAACGTAGGATATCATCCGGTCTAGACCGGATCAACCGACCTTTTTAGTAAACGAATACCAGGCTTTCCCCAGAAAGCCAGGTGACGCGAGGTTATCTCTTAAAGACACTGATCACTATAAGATAATCACAATTATTTTACATATTCCTCAGAATCCTTTCCCTTCATCTGTATGAATTAATCTGTTGAAAAACAACATTGGTTTTGCTTAAAATTGGTTTTGGTCAAAATTGGTTTCTAAAAGTCCACAAGGTCACAAGCTCACTTGCACTATAAACTATTTGCACTATAAAAGCATATTTAAAGTATTAAAAACGTAATATTGCCCTACAAATGATGTATTAAGATTATTGTTAACGGACATTGTCATTGTCATTAATTTGTGTATTTAAGTCATCATATCTTTCTTCTAGTGCAATGTTTGGTAACAAAGTCTAAAAGGTCAACGACAGAAATGTAATTTCTATTCTATTGTTCCAACGTTCAAAGCCAAATACTAAACAATATCATTGTTTGTATGAAAATGAATCAGCAACTAAAATGTAATGATGGAGTCACTCCTAGAAGTGTTCAGTAGTTGTGGATGTTTCTCGTTTGGACAAAAGAGTTCTTGGCTGCTGAAGACCAAGAACTAATTATTTATGTAAGAACAACCTATTTTAAACACTTATGGCTTTTTATATGTATCTGACTGTGCCTGATTGATATGAACTTTTTCTATTTTCATAAAATAAAATGCTTTGTAAACATCCTAATCGTACTCTGTCTTAATAGATGTAAACTTTAATTAAATCTTTAGCTCAGT
Source organism: Nannobrachium achirus (assembly GCF_963921795.1). Lineage (NCBI taxonomy): Eukaryota > Metazoa > Chordata > Actinopteri > Myctophiformes > Myctophidae > Nannobrachium > Nannobrachium achirus. The sequence goes on from NC_137810.1 coordinate 89,229,978, forward strand.
CTGTGATTAATAAATGCATTATGATGTTAATAATAGGACATTATTTGATGCTCTATCAACAATACTATTAATATTTTATTAAATGGTTCCAGTGTAAATATATTAAAAATGTCCTTGACATGAAACAGTTTGAGCGCCAATAAGACACCAGACTCATCTTACCAGCTTTTTTAATCTTGCCATAATAGACTGTCATTCAAAAGTATGCAATATTACAGAATACTAAGATATTATATTGTACTGTCATCAGGAAACTCTGTGCTATTCTTCTGCCATAAACACAATGATCAATACATGATGTCATACAACGTCATACTGTACTATAATACTGTATATCGTCCAAACATGTAAAAGAAGATTAATGTTCCAATGTTCTGATTTAACATCAGCCTGTTTTACTGCAGTACCTTTGTCAACCTGTAGGTGTCCTACCAGACCACAGGAACATAACATAACAACTATTATACTCAGAGTGGTCAAAATAATATCCTATTAACACAACATAAGAAAGGGGAAGGTCTCATGACCCAAACCTTGATCTAATAAATTATTCTCTTGAACTTACAAGATCGAGGCACGTTTGTTTTCATTCTTTTCTCTATGAACTATACGCAAGGCCAGTGGTTTTCAAAGTACCCAGGGGTACGTGTATTTTTCATTCAGTAGGTGTGGGTAAGTGGGGAACATAGAACCTGGGGAACATAGAACCTTTTTTTGCGGGGGTAAATAGGGAACATAGAACCTGGGGAACATAGGAAATGAGCTCAGTACGGTGTTTCTCAAACTGGGGTCCAGGGACCCCCAGGGTTCCAGTGGGTTCTAAATGGACCCTTACAGGTCCATGTGTTTCCATTTATTCATTCTCCAGAACCAACCGTCTCAGTTCAGTCAGTGTGTTGGTGTTTGCATGACTTTCATCATTGACTGATTATTGTTGTTATCACTGAAGTGTAGTTACCCAATGTGACCACAGGGTGGCATCTCAGTGCAGCATCATGTAGCAAAAAAAAAACAAAAACAAAAAAAACATTATATTTAGTTTGCCTGTTTGTGCATGTTTTTTGTTCTTGAAATTACTTAAAAAAATAGCACATGTACAAGCTTGTGATGTGCTGTGAGCTTGTACATCTGCTATTTGTGAATTATACAATAGGTTACAATTATTGTGGCTCTAATGTTCTAAGCCATTGGTTCTCAAAGTGAGGTCTGGGGACCCCCAGGGGTCCTTGGGAGGGTCCCCAGGAAAAGTAGTTAACATAGCATCACAATCAATTGAACCACTTTATCCATTGTTATGTTGGCTATCCAAAAATAGCAGATCTACAAGCTCACCACAGCTTGTAGGTGTTTGAAGATATTTGAAAAAAATATCGAAAATATTTAGAATATTTAGAATAATTGTGAAAATTGTTTAACACAAATGCTCTCTTCTGGGGGTCCCTGTTCAAAATCATTTTCAGATGGGGGTCCTCGGCCAAACATACATTTAGGGGTCCTTGGCATGTAAAGGTTAGAGAACCAAGGCTTAAAGGACATCCCTCATCTTACAGGATGTCATTTGTATAAACTGTAGATCGAGTGGACTAGGATTTTCTCACTCTTCTGCCAGTGTGCCAGTGATCAGTGATCAGTGATCACCCTCCAAGGCTTATTTTTAGTTTGGGTTTAGCTTATAACTTTATATCAATTTCACCACTTTTGCAGTAAAATGTTTTTATACTAGAATCCATGTCATGTATGGGAGGCCTTAGAGAGGAGGAAAAGCTGTGTTGTGTTTGGTCCTGTCTTTCTGTGTGTTTGTCTCTGTGTGTTTGGTCCTGTCTTTCTGTGTGTTGTCTCTGTGTGTTTGGTCCTGTCTTTCTGTGTGTTTGTCTCTGGTCTGTTGCTGTTGGACTGGTTTGACTCACAGAGAGATGGGTGCAGTCTGGCACCATGCCAAGAGCACTTGAGGACGTTTAGGTGTGTGTGTGTGTGTGTGTGTGTGTGTGTGTGTGTGTGTGTGTGTGTGTGTGTGTGTGTGTGTGTGTGAATGTAATGAATGTGTGTCAGTGTGTGAATGGGTGAATGTAATGAATGTGTGTCAGTGTGTGAATGGGTGAATGTAATGCACAATCTCTGTAAAGCGCCTTGGATACACACACACACACACACACACACACACACACACACACACGCACGCACGCACGCACGCACGCACACGCGCGCACACACACACACACACACACACACACACACACACACACACACACACACACACACACACACACACACACACACACACAGGGTGGGGATGGTGTTACGTTACAGCACACACTTGTGTTTGTCTTTCTCTCCTGATTTCGCCCCACTCCCAGTTCTAATATGATGATGTTGTGGATTGGTTGAGAGGTAAATCTAAATTTATACCTCATAAATTCAGAAACTCTTCTCTAGACACCTACTGCCAGTTGGTAGAAAGGGATGTCGCTGCCATCTGCAGTAAGAGAAAAGAATACAAATTGGCTGACAACATGACAAAAGAGGAACTGGAGGAACTAAATAACTTAAAAAAGGATAAAACATTAGTTATCCAGAGTGCCGATAAGGGGGGTGCCATAGTGATTCTTAAGAGGGATGACTATGAGGGGGAAATATTGAGACAACTGGCAAATAAAAAATTCTATAATAAATTGGAGAATAGCCCTATTGCAGACACCAAGAAATCTATCCACGATGGTCTGAATAACTTATTAGAACAAGGGATCATCACCAAAGCTGAACATGAATTTATGAAGGTGGATTTTCCCATTACGCCGGTTTTCTATATCCTTCCCAAGGTACATAAAAAAATCACAGAGATCCCTCCAGGCAGACCCATCATTTCGGCCATATAGGCTCCCTGACTGAAAATATGTCAGCCTTTGTGGACTTTTTCCTCCAACCTCTAGTAACCACTTTGCCCTCGTATACCTGAGACTCCATGGATTTTATTAATATGATAAAATCAATCCAACAGGTGGAGGAAACAGACATTTTGGTAACAATGGACATTGAGTCCCTGTATACGAATGTACCCTTTGAAGGGGGCCTACAGGCTACTAAGACTTTTTTTGATCTGAGAGCTGACTGCAACCCAAGCACAGACTGCTTAGTGGGTCTCATTAAAGATGTCCTAATATCCAACTATTTCTTATTTGGCGATTCCTTCTATTTACAGACGTCAGGCGTGGCCATGGGATCCAGGATGTTCCCTAGCTTTGCCTCCCTATATGTGGGACTCTATGAGCAGGACATCATCTTTAATCACCAGGTAAATCCATATTTAAGATACATCTCCAATTGGAGGAGATACCTGGATGATATTTTCCTTATCTGGTCAGGAACAGAGCCCCTGCTAAAGGAATTCCATGAATTTATGAACGCTCAAAATAGACATCTACAATTTACTATGGATGCAAGTGTCAAGGAAATGAATTTTTTGGACATTCTAATAATCAAGGAAAACAATGGCCTGAAAACAAATGTATACAGAAAACCCACAGACAGGAACTCTCTTTTACATGGTGACTCATATCATCCTCTCCCTCTCAAAAGGAATCTCCCCATCTCCCAGTTCAACCGCATCAGACGGATCTGCAGTGCCAACGAAGACTACAATACCCAGGCCAAGGACTTGGAGGAACGCTTCCGGAAGAGAGGTTATAAAGAAGCCTGGATAAAGAATGCAGCATCACGGTTCTCTGGCACTACACAGGCTGAGTGCCTTACCAGTAAGCGGCCTAAGCAGACCGAACCCAGAGTGTTCTGTGCTCTTGACTACTCACCTGTATCCAACAATATAGAAAAGGCCATAAAGAAACATTGGTATATTATCGACACAGATCCCGTGCTAAAAAAATGTTTACCCCAACCCCCCCGGGTGGTACACAAGAGGGCCCCCAATCTGCGTAACATGCTGGTGAGGGCTGATTTGCCCCCCCCAGCACCCTCACACTTTCTTAGTGACAACCCAGCTGGAAATTGCCCCTATAAAGCCCTTTGCACACAGGCGCGTTTAACCGCACGGATAAAACGGACAATATAATTTTTTGAAAAAGAAAACAATGATTCTCTATGACCTCATGCACACCGGCTCCGAATTAGCCGTGCGACGAGTGGCTGCCGCCGTGCGTTTTTTTCTCGATCGAAACCAGTTCGATTCGTGCGTCTTGTCGCATGCGGTAAAAAACTCATCACTCCTTTTAAGACTCCTTTTTGGATCCGCAGCGCCGATTCCGCACAGCCCTGCACACCAAATCCAATGCGTTTTATTCATGCCGCAAACGAAAAAAAACGCAGCTGTCCTGTGTGCAAAGGGCTTTACATGGTGGCCATATCTGAAGTCCAAGATGGCCGCCCTCTGCCATCTTGATGACGTGGCCCCTCTTCCAAAATGAAACGTATGGTGATGGAAAGCATGTGGAAAACTTTTGTCGCTTTTGTCAGCCGCATCTGCTAAGCTGCCTGACTAAATATATTGGCTAAATCACAAAAGCTGCCTGACTAAATATATTGGCTAAATCACTAATAAAAACATAATTTATATACTGTCAACTATTTGTTTACATACATGTGTAATTATATAAAGGTAAATAGTTCCATAATACTTGTGAATAAACTTCTTAAAACACATACGCTATTGCAAGCCTGTGGTATAAACTGAAGAGGCCTAATTGAAATATCAGCTCAAACAAACACCTTGCTTTTTCTCTCTAGCCTCACAGAAACGTTGCTGAGCTGAAGCGTAGGGAAACAACTGTACACAACACAATTATAATTGAATGGCACAGTCTGGCCTAGTTTTGCACAGCGGTGGAACAAGTAATCAAATGTTTTGCTTACGTAAAAGCAGGGGCGCTGGAACTCCCAAATCCCAAGGGGAGCTGAGCCTGGAGGAGTTCATGCGCGAAAAATTCACGTTTTTTATCCGGTTTTGGGTTATTTTTATTACGGTTTCGGGTGCTTATTCCCCGCACAACGGTGTAACAAGGAGCTATATAGTTACTAGTTATTTTAGCACACAGTGCAACACACAGCACGCATGCACACACACAGTCACTCACGCACACACTACAAAATCGGGTATTATTTTTGTAACAGTTTTCTACTGTTTTTTATTCCCCATATACAACGGTGTTAGTTTGCAACAATGAGATGGTGTGCCATCAAAGCGGGATTTAAATTTGACTTCCCTTCTGACCGGAAGTGGCAAGGTGACCATGTGATTAGGTCACCATGTGATAATCAAATACCTTTTTTCCAACATATTTTATTCCCCAAAGTCAAATACATTATTGTTTTAATATAGCTCTGTGTGTGTGTGTATATATAGGCTTCTTTTTTTTTCTCCCCACCACCAGGGGAGCTGCAGCTCCCTCAGCACCCCACTTCCAGCGCCCCTGCGTAAAAGTATCATTACTGCAATATAGAAATACTCCATTACAAGTAAAAGTCCATAACTCAAAAACTTACTATAGTAAAAGTACGAAAGTGTTGGCATCAAAATGTACTCAAAAGTTTTTTATTTTTATTTTTATTTTTTTTTAATAGCAGATCTTCAAGCTCACAATGCTTCACGATGCAACATGTTGTGAGCTTGTAGATCGGCTATTTTCAAATAGCCTAGGTATGAAATAAGCTAAAGTGGCTTAATGTATGATCTATAATATAATCACTTACGGTATGTATGCAAAGTAATGAGTAACTAAAGTTTTCAAATAAATATAGTGCAGTAAAAGTACAATATTTGGATGCAGTGGAGTAGAAGTTAAAGTATTGAACATTGGAAATACTCAAGTAAAGTACTAATACCTCAAAAATTTAAATAACAGTACTTAAGTAAATCTACTTAGTTAATTTACACCGCTGGTTGTGTGTGTGGGTGTGGCTGGAGCTTCTGCCTGCCAGAGCAAACACACCTGGAGACCATCACCTGTAATCAGGCCAGCCTTATTTAAGCCACAGCTTCCTCTCTGTTCAGTTTGCCAAGTTGTGTGTGTGACTTACGCAAGCTCTCAAGACATTTGGCTAAGCCTTGTTTAAGAACAGAAAGACAACTCATTTTACCTGCACATGTTTTTGTTGTGGGCAGGCAATATCAGATATCCAAATACGGAATCATGCAACTTAAAAAAAGCCTGAATGACCCAAACATGTTTGAAAGTGAAATGCCCTTTAAGTCATGACAATCTTGATTGATTAAGGAATGACACAACAATGGACTAATGTCTGTTGAGTGACCCATTAAAACTGACCAATCTTTTCTTGACTGTGGTGGGTTAGGCTATTTACTCCCACTGTAAGGGTTTTATTTCCTTTTTAGTCCCTTTTTAGACCCTGGAAATGGTTTTAACTATGGAAAAGCTACACTGGGAGAAATGTAGTTTAACAACATACAAGCCACACACTTGAACCCAAAGTCCTTTGTCTAGCTAGGCCTAGGGGCACATTAGACAAAAAATAGCAAATCTAGACTTCACAATACAACACATTGTGAGCTTGTAGATCAGCTATTTTTGGTGAGCTTGTAGATCGGCTATTTAAGGCAAAGACAAGTCTAGACTAGGGTTTAAGTGGTTAAGCATAACATTGACAAATTGAGCAAAAGCATAGGCCTATGTCTCTGAATTGAGTTTATTGCAATAGTTGATACCCAAATATTCAAGGTCAGATTTCTGTGTGATACTGATCTGGGTTCTGTTTAGCAGACCAACATCTAGGGTAACAGCAGCCCTCCCCCTCCCAGGGGTGGGCAAGGTTTATTTACAGAGGGCCATGAGTGAAGGGCCACACATTGTACACTTGAATTGAAACTTGAAACACATGAACGCTGAAAATAGGATATATACGCATGCATATGCGTATATAAGTATGTGCCATTCACTTGCGTATATACGCAAGTGAATGGCAAATCGAGTGGCAAAGTGAGTTTAATGTTGTTTAATGCAATCAGATAGGACTTTTCTGTTTGGATGTATGGTCCACCCCTCTCACCTGCTGTCAATCACTCAACCCCCAATCTCACCTGTCCTCACTCAATCCTCATTAGTGGCCTGCTATATGTACTGCCTGTCCCTGCTGGCAGATCTTGTTTGGCAGCAGCAGCAGCAACAACTCCAGCTGATGAGAGCCTTCTGACATGGAGTGCCATCAGGCCTGGGTTATTATGTGTCACTGATAAAATCCATGACCGGTGAAGCCCAGGCACGTGCACACAATGACACAGACATCAAAAGGGGCTTGAACTAGGGGTGGGACGATATTGGTATCTCACGATACGATATCTATCACAGTATTAGGCTCTGGATAACAATAATATCAAGGTATTCGATATATTGCCATATTCGATATATTGCAAGAAATGTCACCAACGATATATCACAATATATCTAACTGAAAATGAAAAATAACCATAAAAGGCCAAACTCTGGAATTATACATTTATTCCATTAATTTTACAAGATTAATTTATAAATTGGCTAATAAGTAGATGAATTTTGCCTCCTCAAACAACAAACACTGCAACTTTGTAACCTGCCCAAATGTGTCTGTCCACAACAATGGGTATGCCTAACTAAAACATCCATAACTAAAAATCATGTAGTGAAAATGTAATTGACAAGAAACATGAAATAATATTGACACATGTAAAAAATGTACATGCATAGTGCCTGGAACCTTTAAAATAGCCTCTCTAAAACAGGCTATAGGATTGTGCCAATTATGGAGGAAAATGATTTCTTAATAGTGACAGTGCTTTGCAAGTATAACCAATTTGTTTCATGTTCTTATTGCTTTGATAATAATACAATGAAATTAAATTAAATCCATATCAGTGGTGAGGATGTATGAATAAATACAAAAAAATGAGTGTGTCTGTATGACTTCCATTCATATTAACGTGGGTGTGTCGTGTGTGTAATTGTGTGTGTTTGTATATTGTAATGGTGGCTGCATGTGTACAGTAGCCTATGTGTGTGTCCACTGAACACAGACAGCGCTGTTGCTCAAATTAACTTAACCTTGTTGTAAACTGAAGACAAGATGCAATATAATCCTCCTCTCCATTCCTCCTCTCACCCTCTCTCTCTGACCGTCAGACTCAGAGTGAGAGAACCACAGCATAACGTTCTTCTCTCTTCCTCACTGTTGCATAATCCGGCCGATATCTCACTAGCGCCCCCACTACAAACAGTGCAGGCGGCTGAGGGTATTGCACTATAGTATCCCTGGTGTTATGAAAACTCGATATTTGCCGCCAACATATCGATAATTATCGCGAGAGATAATACCGCGGTATATCGAAATATCGATATTTTGTCCCAGGCCTAGCTTGAACCCCTGCCCTTTTATCCGTCTGTAAAAAGTGCCCTCTCCAGACCATGAATTCAGTTGTTGCTATGGTGAAAGAAACACAAATGCCCTCTTTCCATGCCATATCTGAAGGCAGCATCCAATAGAATTGCCTTGTCCCAACTCTCCAAATTGAATGCACCATCTTATTAAAGAATATCCCTCTCTGTGTAGAAATCCATGCCGTTATGTCACATCTCCAGTATTGACTTGATTATGCTTAGTATTTTCGATATTTTCACGAAAAGTGCCCTTTTAGAAATGTCAGCCCCTGCCTCTCTAACATACTTTGCACGTCCCTGGTGAAGCCTCATTACTTCCTTGGCCCAATACCAAATGCTCAAGTGTGCAATGGAAAAAACAAAATCTTAAGCAGAAATCAGTTGTTGCTGCTTTGTCATGGATGATGTTCAATATCCTGTGAACCAAAGTAGAACTCCCCCTTACAAACTAAAGACCTGAGACCATTTAAAAATGATTTGTCATCTTACCAGTTTTGTAACATTAAATTTTTTGTTTTTTGTTTTTAACAGAAAGGGGCAGTTTATTGCAACAAGAAACAACATTGGTTATAAAACAAAAAAATAAGTAAAACTAACTAGAAAATATTGTTCCTTCGAAACAATTGTGGGCTCGCTTCAAGCCAGAAAACAATGGCTATAAAAGTACAAAATGTCAAGATCGCAGGCAGTGCTCTTTGACATTACTGACGCAATCGGACACTGCATGCATGATTTGAGGCATTTTGTTCCAAAAATGGGTTATGCAAAAGTTGACCCGCTGGTGGCGCGAGCCCACAATTAGTCTTCGTGTTTTGATTGTGTTTCAGTCTGAATACAGGGTCATTTGCCAAACGCCTATCAATATAAGTCTTCGTGTTTTGATTGCGTTTCAGTCTGAATACAGGGTAATTTGCCAAACGCCTAGCAATATAAGTCTTCAGGTAGGAATTTTCTGTTTCTTTGAAATCAGCTTCTTCTCTGCGCCTCTTGGTTATGTAGGACCTTTTCTGTTTTCCATACATTTTATTTTTAGTATAGTTTTCCCTTTTTCGTCTTTTGTTTTCTTCCATTTGTGATTTAGCTTTTAGTTTGAAGTCATTGTGTGATTTCATAGCTTCATTTTCAAAAATCATTGCTCTTCTCTTTTGTTTTCTCCTTCGCTCTTTGCAATATCTTGATGTGTTAAACATTTCTTTGTTGAGGTTTTGCATCTCTGACGTATCCAAGTGTGCATTTGTTTCCATCATGTTTATGTTTGATTCATTGCAAGTAGTGTCATGTGTGGATAACAAGATTGTGTTTGACAAACTGGGTACATCGGTTTTAGCTTTGATGGCAACCTCCTGCTCACACATTGGTTCAACATCAATGTCAACATTATGTTGTTGTGACATGTCTTCCAGGTAAGGCATGTCCTCATTCTACAGGCATCAGCTCATATGACTGGTGTTTCAAAGATTCTGTGAATTTCAATGATATGATTATACATATCAGACAACTGTGGGAAAATACGCATTACAGCTGTTCCATGTCCACCTATGAAATGAGGTAGTCCATTAGGTTGTCTCGAGTGCAGGTCAAATAAACCAAATTTACCTAAATTAATCTACTGGTGCTATTTTCCGGACTAGCACCAGTAGTTTTCGGGGCTAGCAAAATCTGGAGAGAGACAGTCAGACCAAAAAGGCCCCCCACCGCCCCTCCTCTGCAGAAAAGAACGCACCGAACTGTCTTTTGACACCAGCGCTACTGCCATCTTAGCCTGAATGAGACATCTCTGATAAACCTCGCATAGCCAGACTTACTCGTGTCCCTGATTGGCTCTCACGGCTCTTTGCCGTTGTCCCATTGGCCAAAAAGAAAAAGCAGACAACATTTCTTGACTCCAGAACTCTTTGGGAGTTTCCGCCCCGCCTCCCTTTCAGAGGCTAGTGTGTGTTTACTTTCGCTTTGACAATGCACGTTTATCTTTCTGGATATGAGAAAAAGAAAAAGCGTAAAACGGGACTGCGGCAACAGCGAACAGGTAAATAAACATTCTTGCACTGTCAGTTGTAACTTGTGTTGTGCGATGGAGCCACGTTGCTGCTTTAGTGGCGATAAGGGCTGAGTTGCGTTAGCCAGCTGCCTTGCGTGTCACGGATAGACACTTGTAATGCTGCTGTTTTGTAATCTCTCCTACCTCGCTGTCTGTCGCTGACAGTCGCTACAGTCTTCAGTGCAAGCAAGGGCTTTGAGTTGTGTGTTAGCCTGGAACTCTTTCCTATGGGGAATCGTTAAACACTTGTGTTTTTGGTTCTGTTTGTTGTTGCTAACTTGCTGCTGTGGGTTCTTGACTTGTTGTGTGGTGTGTGGTAGCCTATAAAGTAACCAAGTACATTTACTTAAGTACTGTAGGCTACTTAAGTACAACTTGAGTTATGTGTTGCTGCGTTTACTTCTACTCCACTACATCTGATCTAAATATTGTACTTTTATTCATTTGAAAACCTTAGTAACTTTACTATTCATTATGATGATATTTTTATCATTATGATATTATAAATCATACATAAACCCCTTTAGCCCTATTTATGTTTTTGGGGGGCAGAGGATTTAGTTCTATATGTACATTTACAAATTATAGCCTAGGACCACTGCAACATGTTTGTGTGTTGTTAAGAGAGAGGGGCTTTTCATCAATCTTTTTCCAAAAACTGGGACAAATGGATAAACAGGATAAAATATACTGCTCTGCTGTTGATTGTTGTCAACTGGTTTTGGAATCTAATTCTTCTGGATGGTGAGTACACTTGACTGCTGCTTAGGGCTGCAAGCGAACCTTCGGGGATTCGAACGTTCGTTCGTTACATTGGCAATCGAAGTTCGAAATTAATGGGTTCAGGTTTTTTCTTCTTTTTTTTTACACAAAAAATAATTATCAGAATGTGATAGGCCTATTCAGAATATCACAGTAGTAGAGATAACCAAATACGAAATAAGTTAGGCCTACCGGTAAACACTAACAGTTAATGGTGACCGTTAAAGTAGTTATAAAATGCACCAGAACAGCTTGGAGCGATCAAGGACCGTCCTCCGCTCCAATTCCGCTCCTGTTTGGGGCCGCGAACCATTACAGCGCCTCGCTGACACACGCTAGTTGACAGATAGTAAAGTGAGAGGCAGGACTCTGAGCTGGGCAGAGAGAGACTTGTGTGTGCTCTGAACAGCGAACACCCATCCACGCACCCAAAGATTAAACAGCCTTTCTCCTAAGCATGAGCAAAGATGGATTTCATTGCAACCCCCTAAAGGATCTATAATGCGATTTCTGGGGTTGTTACATCGAAACCAGTTCAGCCCGAACGCGACGCGCTCCGACGCATTCACCAAGTCTAATCATCATCCGTGCGACTCCGCTATACATTGAGCCTGTTCGTCAACAAACTGTGCAACATTTTCTCCGATTGGGTTGGATTTTCCAAGTGTTAGCCTACGTGTTAATGCGGCCACGCATCCACGCGTTTTCAATGGTTAAAACAGCGCATTTAAAACATTTCCTACACTGTTTTAGCTGGTTAAAGGTACAGTACGTTCGATGGTTCGGTGAACCGAACGAACCATCGAACGTTCGATGGTCCGTTCGGAAAATCCCCCCGAAGTTCGAATCCCTAAAACAGGGCTAGATTACAGCCCTACTGCTGCTGCAGCTTGCCTAACTCTTTTCTTGATGTCAAAAGTTGTCCGCTGAGACAAATGTTACTTAAATCATCAGTTGTTTTGCTTAACCTAAGGGGTGGGTGGGGACTGGGAGACTGCTGGTGAATAGGGCAAAATGACTGCAAAACTTAAAAAATAAATTAATAAAACTGCGGTCACAAGCGCCCGCGGCAAAAGCTCCCTTTAGCACCCCCTGCTGCTCAGAGCTAGATCCGCGCCTGCTTATAACACCAGATTGATTGATTGATTCATCATTGTGGTATCGGTAATTATCCAAGTGATCTTGATGAAATACTTGATCCATTTTATATCTGTCACATTCTTTGTCATTTGACAATTCTTGAATATTTCTATTTTTCTGTATTTTTCTTGATTGCGTTGTCATTTTTTTCTCCTGCTGTATTTTTACACATCCCTGCACAACAAAGTGGGTCATCCTTTCTCTTAACACATGTTACAACATCATAATGATTTCATTAGTGTTATTTAAATATACTGCTTGACATCTCTGTATACCTGTAGTTACACGACAACTAGAGAAAATACAATTCCATCCAATCCATATACCATTATTACATGTCATAATAATTGTTTGCAAGTCAGCAGCTGCAAAGATTTCAAGCTCAGTAGCCCATGTTCCTGAATAATACATTTGGGATTTAGTCAAGTATTGCAGCATAGATTCATAGCCTTTTCTCAAATACTGTTGAAATGCTGATGTATTTTGACTAAGATGTTTAAATATAGCACGACAGATTTTTAAATGGTTATTCTCATTACCAAAGTTTGCAAAAGCCAATGCTCTGAAGAAGCAGTTGCCATCACCTTTGATTAGTTTATTCTCACAAGGATCACCCATTGGTGCAAAGTCTTTGCTTTGCTCTACAGTTTGGGCACTTTCATTACAAACATTTAATTGAGAACACAAGATGTCCTGATCCACAGATCTAAGTGGCTTGAAAGACAATTTAGGTGTTAAGACATCAGTAATGATGACATCTTGTATTTCAATATCATTTGCTGTAGTAGATGAGTCAACATTCAAACAAGGCTTTGGGGCATGAACTGTTGAATGTGTACTTTTCAACACATCACTGTAGAGTGATCGACTAGTATATGAAGTTGTACTCATCATAGATGGCTTATGTGCATAGTATCGTTGCTCTGTGTCATCTATCACAGTTACTTTAACTCCAGTCACATCAAATTGCTCACCAACTGCACGCAAAGACTGTGCAAGATTACATATATTTCTGTATAATTCTGCAATGCCAGCATGATATACCAGAACACTTTTTCCATTTCCATCAACAAGCCCTTAACAATTACGTGCATGGGAATCAATTACAGCATATCAGTCATTCTCTCTAACAACTGCACAGGTAGTTCCTTTCAAGGTGAACAAACATGCATCAAAGTCTACAAAAACCCTTTGTATCGCCTCATCCAATGGCAATGCCATGTCCTGCAATCCTTCATCATATTCAGAAACACCAACTTCACCACAAAAGGTCTCCCCATATCACTGATACAGGAATATTACACAGTACATGTCTGCTGGGCAATTCATTAACTTCAACATATCCACTTCTATGACCAATTTTACCTGCTTGACTCAAAGCAGCATACAACACATTCCCATGGTGTAGGATCTCATCTAGGTCCTTTGACCCCCAGGTAAAGACATTTCTAACTGTACTCATGATTATTGCCGTCAGACTATTTGGGACACATTGCTTTCCAGCATATGAACCAAATTGTTCATGACCTTGATGGAATGAACCATGAACAAAAGATCTTGAGGGCAATCAGTAGTAATGCCTTGTATCAAAGTTGAATCCAAAGACTCATGATCAGAAGTATAGCCAGAGTTTTTTTCAGCATAGGTTTCAGCATAGGTTTCAGCTATATTGCTCTGAAATTCCCTCTCTCCAACAAAGGAGAATCCGAGAGGGAATTCCCCCTCCTCTGCAGAGGATTTGCCGCCATCTGCAGAAGGCATATTATTGCTCTGAAATTCCCTCTCTCCAACCAAGGAGAATCCGAGAGGGAATTCCCCCTCCACTGCAGAGGATTTGCCGCCATCTGCAGTAGGCATATTATTGCTCTGAAATTCCCTCTCTCCAACAAAGGAGAATCTGAGAGGGAATTCCCCCTCCTCTGCAGAGTATTTGCCTTCCTCTGCAGAGGGATTGTCAACCATTTTGGCTGAGGGTTGACCCTCATCAGGACGAGGGCAACCATCCCTCTTCCTTTTCAGCAACTTGCGTCGACGTACTCCTTTTTTCCGAGGCATCTGAGAAACATGCATTGACAGTTCAATAAAGGTTTATACATTTTTATTACACAAGTATACTAAAAGAAACATATGTTTGAACACTGACATAATAGGACATTGTATAATAACATTTTAGTCTTTGTCTGCACCTCAGACAAGTGACTAACAACCTGCTTCAATGTGCTTAAGTTTGTACACTATTTAATCTTTCTATCTTTAAATTTTGAATATAAAAATATACAAAAAGTTATACAACAATATGCAACTTGTACTCTAATATACAAGACGATATTTCAAATGTGAAAACAGTTGAATAGTCAAATAATTGACAAGTCATTTTGGCACACTGAAGCAGGTTGCTAATCCTTTACCAACTAATGTCCCATGGTGTTAATTTTTAACCCTTTGAAGTTCGCACCAAGAAAGAAGCTGTCAAAAAAATCTTTCTTTGCATTTTCTATTCCCTTTAGGCATTAATAACAACAATCAATTGTTTTTTTACAATACACCCACCAGTTTTTAAAATATAAGCCTCTACCAAACGGTAGAGATGTACGTTAATGTTAAGGGTGCATTTGATAGAAAAACATTTAACTGATAGCTAGAACAATGAAACTTCTCCAGTTGATTACTTACATTAAAACAAACAAAAAAATGTATTACAAGTTTTCTGAAACTTTATTTTTAAATATGCAAATAATGCATTATATGCGCAAAAATGCCTAATTTTCATGTATTTTGGGGGCATATATCTGAAGATTGGATAATGGCAAATTCAAAAATATTGTTTCATTTTCTTGACATATTAGTGACAAAACAAATATCAGATGATGAACTTTAGATAATATGTTTAACTTTGATAATTAGGGTTGAATAGGTGAACAGGTGTACTGTTTATGTTGATTGGACACTACTCTTTTACCACTAACAGACATCTCAACCGTTTGGTAGAGAATATTTTTTAAACAAGAATACAATCTTACTTATAGAACTATTTCAGCATATATTATAATGAAAAAACATTCAATGTATCATAATAACAACAATGAATTAGAAGTTGTAATTATTCATAGTAAATAGAATGTTTTAATACTTAAGTTTTACTTGCACTACCTTTACCATCAACGGACACATCTACCGTTTGGTAAAGCATGTTTTCAAAAAATTATTTGACCATTATTAAATTTATTTTTATTGCACTTTGTTACATATGCATGTTCAGTAACATCTCTGAGATGATAATATGTAAAAAGAATCATCCTAGGTTGAGTTCATTTCACTATTGTTTTCAATGAGAAATATGGACTTAAAATGTGCTCTACCATTTGGTTGAGAAAACCATCAGATTTGTTGCACCTACCCATTCACTTATTATACAGAAAAAGACCCCCCCCAAAATAATCTTCTGTAAGTAGCATGTGAGGGTTTTTTTCAGGATTCTGACCCCTCACATGCAACCTTTTCCAGTATATGGGGAAGAAAGAGCAGATAAGAGTGAAACATTAAGTTTACTGAGTATTGTCAGCTTGTAGATCGTCTATTTTCAGCAAAGAGGTTTGGTGTAGGGGGAAGAAAGAGCAGATAAGAGTGAAACTTTAAGTTTACTGAGTATAGACAGTTTAAGTGGCTAAATGTCTGATAATACACATTAACATGAATACAACATGATAGTGCTGTCAAACAAGTTTATGAAACTATCTATGAAATCTATGTAAAAGTTCAAACTATTTTATACAGTAGCCTATAGTGGGGGTCCCTGTTTCATCTATCTGTCAACTTAGGGGTCCTTGGCTGAAAAATTAAGACCCCCTGCTGCCCAAACCTGCACACTGTCGTGTGGAAAAAAATAAATAAAGAAAAGGCCAGTAAACATTTAATAGTTAGCTAAATTATGACAACAAACTTTCAACAAATGTTATTATGCCCACAGTAATGTTTTCAACCAAGATAGTCAATATTTCAGAGTAGCTAAAGAATTAGGCTACTGTTAAAACTTACCATCGTTTATAATAAATATTTTAATATCAGGCTGAGATGTCACTTGTGATGCTAACGATGACTGACTGATCTGACGTAGCTCGCACAAACCACTTTAGTTGCGCAAGCTAGTATGTCATGTAAAGTAAATAGCTGATCTACAGTTGTGAGCTTGTAGATCTATTTACCTTAAATGACGTACTTTTACTTTTGGTACTTTATGATGTTAACTAATATCTAATGCTGTGTTATATATTTGGGACAGGTAAATAAATCAAGGCCAAGTGAGTGTAGAGTGCCACAAGATGGCACCATTTCTCCATTGAAATCCATTAGTTGTTTGTGTGAAATAAAATATTCATGCAATAAGAAATAATCAGAGTAAGCATGAGTACTCTGCCGTAGCTGAAGCTGGCCACCTTCTTCCCCTGAAGAAAGTCCAGTTTCTTTGGCATGATGGTGCTCTGGCTCTCCGCTGTACTCAGACAGTTGCTGCAGTTTAACCCCAACCCCGCAGATGGCCTCGGTGCCGCTGGCTCCGAACATGCCTTATGACTTAACACTGCCTTATGATGGTGAACAGCAAGGTAAATAGGCAATCAATCAATGTACTCTTTTCATGTGACTATTTTACAGTTAAACACCCTGCCTAAAAGGAACATGCAGTGTGAAATGCAGTATTAAGAATTGAACATGGGACATACTCAAGTAAAGTAAAATATATTCCTCTAAATGGTGCTCAATTAGGCAACAGCACTTACTTACTAGTTGTTACTTAGTGGTATTAGTAGTTACTTTCCACTACTGGTAGTTGTACTGAAGTGGCTCTGTCCAAACCCTCTTCAGAACCACCCTGGTGTTCCTGGTGCTGTTGGGGTCCTGGATCAGTTCAGAAGTCCAGGTGAAACTGCAGATGCAGCATCCTGTGTGAGAAAATGTTGAGTTTGTAAATTAAGTTTGGAGACTAGAGAGTCCATCTCCTCCACTGTCTCATATACCCCCCCCCCCCCCCCCCCCCTTCTTTTTCACCAGGAAATATCTTGAGTAAAAACCTTTCTGAGCTTGAGACACCTCTCTGATAGCACCCTTGTTCATCAGTGAGCATGTTTCCCCCCTCAAATGGCAATCTTTAATAAAATTAATGATTTATGTACATAATTATTTTTGTACATTGACATTCATTTAAAAAGGGTTAGCAGGTGGAGGTCTGGTCAGGTATTTGTAGATGAGGAGGAGCTTGTCTTTGCTTCTCTCTGACCGAAGCTTTAGAAGCCTTAGAAAATGCAGATCTGACCAAAGGTATCAATCGCAAAAAGCATAACAGAACGAAGATGTTAGCCAGCCAAGGTCAACTTGTGACCAGTCCATTCACCCTTGATGTACAGTGCGCTGCGCTCATGAAACATGAGGTCAGCCGTATCGCTGTGTTTGAATTGAATTGATTTGAATGGAATTTCCCCCCCCCCCCCCCTCGTGTTTGCAGTGCACGTGAACGCAACTCCGATGATTACTCCATTTGTAAAATGAAGTGACCTACAACTCCTGTTAATAGCTTTCATTGGTTCAATATTTACCGTACAACCACAAGACACTCAAACACTTTGAAAACATAAACGAATAATAACAACAGTAACAACAGTAGTGCTATCAAGGCCGGACTCTAGGGATGGGACGATAGGCGATATTATTGTTTATCATGATGAAAAACACTCAAAATAATCGTATTGTGTATCGTATTGTGTAGATTTAATTTATTGTGATAACACCATGGATATGTCGACTGCCTTCTCAAAGCTGAACGTTGACGGTGAGGGCAGCAGCTGTGCAAATAACAACCAATCATCATACTCCTACCATGTGCCTGATGGACTCAATGGACTGATTTTGTCATTTGAGGCTTTGACAAAACACTTTTTCAAGCAACAACGTTTTTTGTGTCTTTATTGTTTGATATGCCAAAAAGGTAAAGATAAACACTGGTCGATTTGGGGCACAAAACAACTAAACATTGACAATGTAATGACAATTTAATATACATTGTAACAATTTACAATCTTTGGGCAACTTGACGATTCTGTTATTTTTAATATGGGTGAGCCTGTATGACATGTTTTTCATGTTATCTTGGCGCTCGTATACTCTATTACAGCCTGCAACTGCAGGCATGACTTTATTTTACATTTGCATGTACGGTCTCTTTGTGTCGCTTCAGAAGATCTCTCCTGGTGAAGGGCCTGTTACATTGATCACAAGTAACAACTGGAGGACTCACGTGACAATTTATTTAATAATAAATTACTTGTTATAATAATAAAGTATTTTTATTGTATTATACCAACCTGAAGGTAGTAGCCTTTCCATTTTGTCCATTGGTGCACATTAGATACTGTCCATATGTGTCATACAAAGACTTGATGTCACCCAGGGGCGTCACGGGGGGGAGGGGATTGAGTTACTAGGGACACCCAAGGTGGAGGGGCCTTAATTATTTTATACTTTAGCTATTGAAAAATGCCAGATCTACAAGCTCACATTGCGAGCTTGTAGATCTGCCATTTTTGAAAAGTCGTGAAATTGTGTGAAAATCTTTGAATTATGTATTTTTTAAGCGAACATTTTTAACTCAAATTTTGCTTCTGTGGGTCCCTGGAACTAAATATTTTGAGATGGGGGTCCGTGGCCAAATACATATCATTTTGGGGGTCCTTCACATGAAAAAGTTTGAGCACCACTGACATAGAAACAGGGTTTTCAAAAAACCTTAGAAGGAATTGAAATATTCAAAGACCTGTACACGTTTTCAAGACTTTTCAAAAATAGCAGCTCTACAATCTATTTTTCAATAGCTAAATCACAAAATAATGCATAATGAATCTAAATGGGTTAAACCATCTCCCCCTAATGTATGAAGAACATTCATTGGGCCCCGCAGTGAATCCTTGTACCCAGGGCCCAAAGTTTGGTGCGACACCACTGATGTCACCATTTGGCTGACTCAGAAAGTCTGACAGAGATGTGGAACTCTTGAAGGGGCACTTGATCTCAAGGAGCTGTGTTGCATCAAGAATCCCATCTGGGCTGGCTCCCAACCAAGGATGTTCAGGGTGCACAACCAGTCCTCTCCTCCCCACAACTTGCCCTCTGCTTTCCAGAAGCACAATTACATTGGCCTCGTTATCTTAGCCGTGTTTTGTCGCTGCATTGCCAGTGAAAGTTGGGTACAAATGCTAATTTAAAAATGTCTTTGGATCCGTGGTTTGTCTTTTGGGAACTTGTTTTGCTGTGCTGTTAGACGCAGCTTCCTAGCATCATGCCAGTTGTGAAGCACTTTGTTTTTTGTTTCTTCCATCAGTGTACACTCTTAAAACTGCTGGGTTAAAAAAATAACCCAGCTGCTGAGTCACTATGAGACCGTCCCAGCATTGAAGTGAAGATCATTAATGCTGACATACTGTAGTTGGATGGATGGATCGGTACCCTCGCTAGTGTCACCCTGGGATCCTGGGGTCTTCGACTGAGGTGCTCGTCCAGTTGTCTAATTTCCTTCCAAAAAATTCAACTGTAGGAAATTGAATTACATTGAATTTTATTTTTTATTTTTTTGTAATATTTCTTACCACAAACTCATAGATGCTTACAGAGACAAGAACGTTTTTCACCTTTACTTCCCCCTTCCCCCCCCCCCCCCCCCCCCCCCTTCTTTTTTGTGTTTTATAACACTTTATTATTCTTTTCCTGCTTCAATAATCCAAATCATCCACGCGGGGTTATGTGAGGTCAAAAACTTCCAACTCAGCTACGTAGTGTCATCATCATGTGGCAATGTGGCTATAAGGGTGATGATGCATATAGGCTACAATAGCATTATAGTCCTGTATTTTTCTTCAAAATATTAAAATAAACATAGGCCACTTAGAAAAGGTGTGTGTGTGTGTGTGTGTGTGTGTGTGTGTGTGTGTGTGTGTGTGTGTGTGTGTGTGTGTGTGTGTGTGTGTGTGTGTGTGTGTGTGTGTGTGTAGGTCAAGGTCACTTTATTTGGTCTCCGTTGGAGACATTTGTCTTGGACACATGGACAGTCCAGCAGCATACAAAAACACAAGTACAAAAAAGAATACAGTACAGTACACAACAACAGGGGTGCTCAGTGACATACATATACAGCCATATCCCGCAAAATAATAAAACACCATTAAAACCTTCTCTCCCTCCGTCTGCCCTCTGGCAAGGGTTACATTGAGGAGTGAGATTGACATTGAGACAAAAGAATATTTGTACCTGTTGTACTTACAAGTAGGGGTCTCGTACCTCCTACGTGATGGTAACAGTCTATATTCAGAATATAGTATATAATGCAGACTGAACGCTCTGCTTCTCATTTGGTCACCAAGACGAAAACACTGGCACTTCATCAGTGTAACCGGCATTAATTGCGATTGTAGAGCGTTTGTTCGGCAGAATCGGCTCTGCACAGCACGAGCTGCCGAGCTCTGCCATGAGTCTGATCTGAACAGCGACGCATCTGAACGAGACAAGCTGAGGGAGGGAGGGAACGCAGCTGGACTCATCATTTCAGTGAAGTGTGTAACACAAACGAAATACAAGAGCAGAGTTTTCCTGCGACACCATGCATAAATGTATGTGGTAAGTTCATGTTCACTTTTACCGTAAGAAAATAATACATGAAATACAATTTGTTGTTTCTCATGGTTATTGCGACTCGCCGGTGGCCAAGGTGGCCCTGACGTGGATGATGCCGTTGGCGTGGATGTAAAAGGTGACCAGAATCTGAGGCATGCCATGCGGGGCGGGCGGTATCCCCACCAGGGTGAACATGCCCAGCAGTGTGTTGTCGACCGCAATCTCTCTCTCTCCCTGGTACACCTTGATCACCACCTGAGTCTCTCCGTCCGCCATGAACACCTGCCTGTTCTTGGCTGGAAGGAGGCTGTTCCGGCCGATGATTCTGGTGAAGACTCCGCCCCGGGTCTTGCAGCATTTTATAGAGTCGGACAATTACCAAGGTCCTCTCCGACAAGGACGCACAGAGGTCCACTTTCAACAACAGGTCTTCCTCTCTTTTGTGCACCTCCCTCTTTGACTGGGTGAAGATCTGCACCGCCTTTATTGGGTTCAGCTCTGTAACCCAAGCTTAACAAAACAGGTCAACATAAATTAGTTGAGAAATGTTTAATTATGCCTTCGATCAAGCAATTTTAGAATCAGGATTATACAAATTTTGAACAGAATGGAAAAAAAGTGTTGTTTTAATGAAAGGTGTACTCGTTGGCTTACCATTCAGATTTGGCAGGGCCTCCGCTGTGGCATATGATGTACTTGCTGTTTGAATATGAAAAAAGGATATGCAATACTTAATGTCTGTCATCTGAGAATGTGAGTGTTGCCAGAACTAAATTTTACAGGTTAAAGTATTGCGGAAGCTGTAATTCAACTTAAAGGGACTACACCATGAATTTTCATTTTTCCAATTTTTATGTATTTTCTTGGTGTCCCACCAGCAACTTCTATCCTCACAAAGTCCTATTTCTGACCATTGTGTCTTTCTCAGTTTATGGGCAGATCTATGTTAGCATGTCTCAGAACGGTCCTGATTGTGAAAGGTCAGATTTGTGACGTCACAAGGCCTGAGAAGGAGGCAGGAGGAGCTGGGAGAGGGTTGGGGAGGGGTGGGCAGGCCTGAGAAGGAGGCAGGAGGAGCTGGGAGAGGGTTGGGGAGGGGTGGGCAGGCCTGAGAAGGAGGCAGGAGGAGCTGGGAGAGGGTTGGGGAGGGGTGGGCAGGCCTGCTGAGCAGGAGGTGGGGAGGAGTGTGGGGCCAAAACTGGCTCAATAGCGCAGTCCTCCCACTCAGGACAAGGTGGTACTGCAGCTGAAAATGCTCTGAAAGCCAGGCAGAAATGACAGGGGCTCTGTATTCAGAAGTGGTTATTTAGCCTCAAACCTTTTCAAAAACGTTTTTGGGACACAAACAGTGTTATATAAATTATCTTTAAATGCATGGTGTAGGACCTTTAAAGGTGGAGGTGGAGTTCCCACTGGTGCAAGCCCCAACCTCGTCTTCCACCAAATCTATCGTCTCCAGTGGGGTGGGCGCACCACTTGTGCCAGCTGCATTGTCATCCCCATGTGAGGCGGAGGGAATACCTATCTGTGATCGACTAAAAAGAAAGTGAAGAAAGTGAGTCAGTACGAGTTAGTAAAATGGAAAGCATATGAGTAAACTGGGTAAAAGTTTTTTATAACCTAGTACTAAGGGTGTAATGATACATTTGAACAACGATATGATACGCATCACGATACATGGTTGACGATATATGGCGATACGATTCAATGATTTAAAATCGATATCTATTTAGCAAAGACATTAAATCAGTTAACCCTAACATAAAAGCAGTTTTTGACGGTAACAACAATCCATTATTATTATTAAATAAACACTGATTCTTTAGCAAATGTATGAACATTATATTACAACACATATGGACAATCCGGTCTGCAGAAGGCACTTTATGTGAACACCTACTGTAGGTGCAAGAAAATGTTATCCTATAAAACCTGGTTTCACTTTGTAACATGCTCTGATATCCTTGAATAAACGTCCAAGAATGCCCTCCCTATGCTTCTTCCCGAGCCAGTAGTTCCACTCAATGAACCTTAAGTTCATCTTCAATGCCTTTTCTGTCAGGTTCCCCCTGTTCAGGTTCAGGTTCAGGTTCAGGTTTATTGTCACACGCATATCCATACAGGTACAGACATACAATGAAATGCTTGTGCCAGGAGCACTCTCAGCCTTATTACACACAAAAACAACAACCCAACAACAAGACAACAAGTCACCCAAGACAACCCAAAAACAACAAAAACCATACAGTGTAACAGTGTACAGTGTAAAAACTGCGTACAGTGCACATGACTACCTACGTCTCGCTTTCATCTCTTCGTTAAGCAACCTGATTGCTTGAGCATAAAAACTATTACTGAAACGAGTGGTGTGCGATGAGATGCTCTGGTAATGTTTTTTGGATGGGAGGAGATAGAACAGGGAATGGGCGGGATGACTGCTGTCCTTTAAGATGTTCTCTGTCTTTTTCTTACAGCGTGTGTTATAGATTGTGTGTAGCTGTGGTAATTCTATGCCAATGATTTTGGCAGCTTTCTTCATAGTCCTCTGTAACTGTTTACTGTCTTGAACAGTCACGTTACCAAACCACACTGTGATGCATCCTGTCAAAACACTTTCTATGGTACAGCGATAGAAATTTACAAGAGCCTTGGTGCTCAGGCCAAATCTCCTGAGGCGCCTCAGAAAGTACAGTCGCTGCTGCGCTTTCTTAACACTTTCAGTGCCAGGGCGTCATATGACGTCCGACACGACCTTGGCAATGATGCCAGAAAATAATATTGGCGTCATATGACGCCAGATGCTTTTTTTTCATATTACAGTAGTACAGTGTTGGATCTATGCGGTAACCAAGATACAGCCCTTTTGGACGATGGGACGGTCGTCATGCATGACAATTCAGTGGCGTCAGTTCAGAACAAGCTAAGGTATGGCAACATGACTGGTGTCTGGTGAAGACACCAGTCATGTTGCCATACCTTAGCAACAGGCACGATGAAAAGTACATTTTTATTATTTCCCCCTGTCAAGGTATGGCAGCTGCATACCCCTGCCATACCCAATTGACGCCCCTGCATGCCATCACACGCTTATGTGACCAAATTCAAGCATGCTGATTGGCCGGTTCCCCCCAGAAACAAGGGTCTCAAAGAATTCAGTGACTTTTACCGTAAGCGGACACACAGCAATCAGAGGGAGAGAGAGATATATTGAGAGAATGAGCTAGAATTAGTTATAAAATCATTAGATGTAGTATTATTTAGAGAGATAGAGATAGAGAGAGAGATCGGAAGGTTTTACCTAGGAGGAGTGGGGGAAGGGAAGGGCTAGTTTCTTTGTAGGTTGGGGTCCATTTTGTAGAAAAAGAAAACGCCGTCCCAGTTACTGGACCGTTGCTCCGCTGATCAGAGAGCAAGTCATGGCCGCACATGGAGACCAAGCAGGCAGCCGAACCATGCCCCGTGGCCGTGGACACCAAGCCCGCAGCTGCCCAGCGCCGCCACCGACCATAATCAAAACCCGAAGCACCAGTTGGACTTTCGTTTGTTGCTGCGCGGCTGCGTTTGGGACTTGACTGAGGCGACGCGTGAGGATGAACGGTGATGCCGTTGAACGCTGATGCCGGCGATTTGAAGAGAATTCTGTGTTTTTGCTGCTGTGTCGGGGGAGCCAAGGAACGTCGCCAGCCATCCACAGTGGACGGAGGAGCTACGGCGGTGATCCGGACCGGAGGCAGGCTGTTTGGAGCAGTGTATCATCTTACGGCGCCCACCGGCTGCACCGATAGGTATGGCCCCGGAGAGCGGAGTTGCAGCGGGCGCTAATACACCCAAATGAGGCCGTGCGTGGACTTAGCCCTAGCCGAGGAGGACGACCCGGTCGCTGCGGTGCTGTCTCGCCCCCTGCCCTGAAGGAACTAAGGAAGCACTGCTGAGGTGTGCTGCGATCAGCGAACCGGGTAAGCATTATAAAGCTATGCTTTTTACGTTTCAATATGTTCTATACGTCTGTCTGTCTTTCAATGTTATATGAGATCAGTGCTGTGTTCTGGGGACTCACCGGGGACTACCCTCCACACCTCGCCCGATACCTCCGTGATGGAGGAACAATAAAATATGAACGGCGTCTGCCCTCGTGAACCTTTCAAAGTAGCGTATTTGATAGGGATTATGTACTATAGCGTCTGCCCTGGCCAAACGAATAGTAGCTGATCGTATGCCCTCAAAAAAAGTCTAGAACAACACACCACTGTATGATATGCATAAAGTGTGTTCCTGTGGAAATGAGCCATGAATCTGTAGGTCTACTCTAATGCAAGCTTGTAATACATTCTTCAATCAATCAATAACCGATGTCAATAAGCCTGACCTGCTATTGTTTTTTTTCCACGTAGGGTGCATTTGGTAATATACAATTCAATTCAAAGGAGCGTTATTGGCATGAGAAAACATACGTTTACATTGCCAAAGCAAGTATCACACATACAATAAAACTAGACCAGGTCAACCTGGTTGTGCCAGACCCCCTGTCTGTCATCATCATTTATGACATCATGCCTTTTGTAGGCATGTCATCATCATGTCATCATCATATATACCCTTTATATAGAAAACCAGGACAGACAGACCGGCATTTGCTTATGTAGGCCTACCCATTTCATGGGTCTGGCAAAAAACAGTTGAAAATGCTATGTCGCATTGTCATTGCCAGACCCATGAAATGGGTAGGCCTACATAAGCAAATGTCGGTCTGTCCGGTTTTTCTCCATAGATGGTCATGATGATGACATGATGATGACATGAGGGAGGGATAGACCGACAGACAAAGCCTTCATGTCATCACAATGTCACAAATGATGATGACATGAGGGAGGGACAGACAGCCTATAAAGGGACAGACAGCCTATAAATGTACCATTAAATTTATAGGCCCAGAGGGTTGGCAGAACCGGGGTCTGGCACAACCAGGTTGACCTGGTCTAGTTTTATATATATACAGGGTACAAATAGCAGCATTATTTTCCTCATAGTACATAAAGGTATCAGCTCTGTTTCATACTGTATGTGCAGTAGGTCTAGATGTCAATCCATGGTTTGTAGTAGGTGTATGAAGTTCCTCCAACTTCTTCCAGTAAGAATACATTTCTTTATAGTTTAGTTTTTTATTGTGTGTGTATACCTAGATAGATAGTTTAGTAATACAATCAGTGTGTGTGTGTGTGTGTGTGTGTGTGTGTGTGTGTGTGTGTGTGTGTGTGTGTGTGTGTGTGTGTGTGTGTGTGTGTGTGTGTGTGTGTGTGTGACATAATAATCTATCAAATCGATCTCAAATCTGTATCAAATTTGTATCAAAGCAGAGCCTATAGAATTCAGTGGCCACGTATATATACATATATACATTTGAAATTATTTAGACTAGTGAAAACAGCCGATCTACAAGCACACAACGCCTCGCTTGTAGATCTGCTGTTTTCACTACTTTTGTGCGACAGCCTTTGCTAAAGAACATACAAATTATACAGAAGCACGTTCATTTAGTATTTTGTATTTATTTCTATCATATACAGGGCCCGTGGAGTCTGACTGGATGGAGGAAGGATGGGAGCCCGATCTGCAACCAGACCAATGACAACGCAGAGGACAGTATGATGGCGGAGATAGCGAGAGCGGAGGAGTCAGCCATAGGTCATACACACTGTAGGTTCGCTGCCTGGACCAATGTCACTCTAGGGGAGCTGAAGAACTTTCTGGGACTTCTCTTCCTCACAGCTATCGTTCACAAGCCGGAGATTGCCATGCAGTGGTAAAAAAAACATTGCCATGCCGTACTTTCCCAGAACAATGGCAAGGAACAGGTACCAGGCCATTTTGAGGCACCTGAGGTACACACACACACACACACACACACACACACACACACACACACACACACACACACACACACACACACGGTGAACAGTACCATCTTTGACCTTTATTTGTGGTGCCTTTGACTCCTGAATGTTGGCTTGTTGAATGCCTTTTTTTGAGAATACAGTACAGTACAGTACTGACTTTTATATTATTTTATTTATTCTTTACTTGCTGCACATTTATTTTATTTTACTTTTATCCAGTTATATTTTATTTTTGTGAGTCATATTTGTGATTTCTTTTTTTTTGGAAATATTTGTAAATATTGTTGAACATAAATATGTTCATGCTGGATGTGTGAGGTACTCACCAGGGTTAGGGTTCGATGTTGCCATAAAATAAAAGGTTGACATCGCTTTTCTGACTTTTTGTCTTCCTGACCTTCTAGACCAGGTAAAAACACAGTGAATTCACAGTGCATAGTTCTATCAAAATGTAAGGCAATTTCTACCTTCTGAGTCATTTCATACTTTTTCACTTTGCCCCCTTGAAACTAGACGATGGTACAATATTTTTTTAACTTTTTTTACACATAATGAAAGTAGGCATGTCATTCTTTCTGTCAAGGGTACTTGTGTTCCGTTACCATTTACCAATTTGTTGCTATGGCTTCCTAAAGTTTTTTTTCTTTGAACTCA
The DNA here is from genome assembly GCF_963921795.1 of Nannobrachium achirus. Lineage (NCBI taxonomy): Eukaryota > Metazoa > Chordata > Actinopteri > Myctophiformes > Myctophidae > Nannobrachium > Nannobrachium achirus. Next base: position 89,257,490 of record NC_137810.1, read on the forward strand.
AATATCTCAGAATCTAGATTTCTGAGGTTATTGACTGGTTTGCGCAGTGCGCACTCTCGAGCACCTATCTCCAAAACCGCTCACCGAAATCACTCCAAAATTTTTTTGGTAAAAAAGAAAATCCTCTTTTACCAAACCTCCCATTTTTGTTCCGATGTGAATATCGGATCATTTCCAATTTATTCCCTGGAATTGGGGCAGAAATGAATGGGACCTAATGGTGGCACTGGTAAGGGACGGGGGGCAGGGGGGGCTGGCACTCAAAGTGTTAAGGATACCTTTGCTGTTTAGAGACCATGTGAGTGAGTTTGTTATGTAAACACCCAGGAATTTGAAACTGTCCACTATGTCTACAGGTGAGCCATTTATGGTTAGGGGACTGTGATTGACTTTAGAGTTCCTAAAGTCAACGATGATCTCTTTTGTTTTACTGACATTTAGAGAGAGATTGTTATTCTGGCACCATAGGGTTAGCTCTTCAATTTCCCTCCTATAGGCCCTCTCATCATCGTTGGATATTAGTCCTATAACCGTGGTGTCATCTGCAAATTTGAGAATAGAATTATTGCCACACCTGGCAACACAATCATAGGTGAACAGACTATACAACAAGGGACTGAGGCAGCAGCCCTGGGGCGCTCCAGTCCTGGTCAATATCTTGGATGAATGCTTCTTCCCTATTCGCACAGATTGTGGCCTGCCTGTCAAAAAGTCAAACAGCCAGTTACAGATACTACTGCCAAGACCAAGACCCCTGAGTTTCAACACAAGCTTAGATGGTACAATTTGTGTTAAAGGCAGAGCTATAATCTATGAAGAGTAGTCTGACATAAGAGTTCTTTTTCTCCAGATGTTTCAAGGCAATGTGTAGTGCGAGAGAAATAGCATCATCGACTGATCTATTAGAACAGTATGCAAACTGTAATGGATCAGTATTGGCAGGGATAATGTGCGTTATATGTGATATAACCATTTTTTCCAGACACTTCATAAGAACAGAGGTCAGAGCCACAGGACGATAATCATTAAGACAGGCGACAGGTTTTTTCTTTGCTATGGGTACAATTATGGTTTCCTTGAAACACAACGGCACCACACACAATGACAGGGACATATTAAAATGTCAGTAAAGACCCCCGAAAGCTGGTCGTAGCACAACTTAAGGACACGTGAGGCTATCCCGTCAGGGCCGGCCGCCTTATGAGTCCCAACGCTTTTAAAAGTTTTACTCACATCTCGCTGTGTCACCTGAAGCTCCACCGCACCGGGTGTTCCCCGCACCGATGTAACTGGGTCCGTGTTGTGAGTTTCAAAGCGGGCGAAAAAGTTATTCAATTCGTCCGGTAGAGAGTCCGAGGTGTTAATAACAGCAGGCTTCGGTTTGTAATCCGTAATCGCCTGCAGCCCTCTCCACATACACCGTGAGTCACAGCCGCTGTAGTCGTTCTCCAGTTTGTCCCTATATTGTCTCTTAGCGTCTCTGATCGCCTTTCTCAGGTCGTATCTGGATTTTTTGTAGCGTTCCTCGTCCCCAGATTGAAAGGCGGCTCGGCGCTCTCTCAACTTCAGACGAGTGTCATAGTTCATCCACGGCTTCTCGTTGGGATAGGAGCGAACGGTTCGCGCTGGGATGCAATTATCCACACAGAATTTAACGTAGCTGGTGACAGTGTCAGCGTAGTCATCCAAACTTGTGGCTGAGTCTTTGAAGATGGACCATTCTGTCGATTCAAAGCAGCCCTGGAGTTTGGATACATTATCTGTGGACCAGCACTGAACAGACCTCACCTTGGGTTGCTCGCACTTCATTCTCTGCTTGTAGGCAGGTAGCAATAGCACAGCTCGATGGTCAGATTTCCCAAAGTGGGGCCGTTGGATCGCTCTGTAGGCAGCCTTGATGGTGGAATAACAGTGATCAAGCGTCTTGTCTTTCCTTGTTGTGCACTTAACGTGCTGATAGAAGTGTGGCAACACCGATTTCAAGTTGCAGTGATTAAAGTCCCCCGCCACGATTGATATGGCCTCCGGGTGCTTATTCTCCTGCTTGCCGATGACATCGCTCAGCTCGTCCATAGCCTCCGATGCACTCACTTCTGGTGGAATATATACAGCCGTTAGCAACACACAAGGAAATTCCCTGGGTAGGTAGAACGGTCTACACCGTAGTGTTAGATGTTCCAACACCGGCGAGCAGTGCTGGGAGACTATATCCACATTAGTACACCAAGAGTCGTTGATGTGAAACAGAACGCCTCCCGCTTTAGTCTTCCCTGTGTTTGCCGTGGAACGGTCTGTGCGGAACACAGAGAAGCCGTCCAATTGTACCGCCATGTCAGGGACGTCGGCGTTCAGCCAGGTCTCCGTGAAGCAAAACACACAGCAGTTCTTTATATCCCTTTGAGAGCGCACCCGGTTTCGGAGGTCGTCCATCTTGTTGTCGATAGATTGGACGTTGGCCAACAACATACTGGGAATGGGTGGTCGCGTGGGGCGTCCTCGTAGTTTCACCAGGGCACCACCTCGCTTTCCTCTCTTCCTCCTGTGGCTACTCCTCCATGGTGGATCCGGGTTGTTGTTGATGAGTAGCTCTCTCTGCAAATCCCGAGGCATCCAGACGTCTGGAGCAACAAATCTCATGTCCAGTAAAGTTTGGCGATCATAGGTCATCGTACAAGACGCGTTTTGTGCAAAGACAGTGACATACAACATTAAGACAAGCAATAAGGCGAGAGCAGCTCTCAGCGTGTCGCCCTGATACGGCGCCATCTTCGTCCCCCCGACTGGGCTGTACCTGTATATGTCCTCTTTACAACTCTGCCATGCCCGTTCAATGTGTTGCGTGTGCGCACGCGCACCAGTCCCAGGGTGGACAAAATATCTCCTATAATAAAATAATAATAATAAAACTTTATTTATATAGCACCTTTTAAAACAATGTTACAAAGTGCTTAACAACATAAAAAATAACATCATACAGTGAATCATCATCAATTTAACAATAGGATAAAAAAATAAAAACAACAATCAGTGAGAATAGATGCAGTTAGGAGGTTAAAAAGGCCTTTCTATAAAAATGAGTTTTTAGTTTAGATTTAAAAATGGTTACAGAACCAGCAAATCTAAGATCCACAGGGAGGCTGTTCCAGAGTGTGGGGGCCCTGACAGCAAAGGCCCTGTCACCTTTGGTCACTCTGTTTGATGTAGGAACCACCAAAAGTGCCAAATCAGAGGACCTCAGTTGCCGGGCAGGCACGTAGGGTTCCAACAGGTCTCTTAAGTATTGTGGTGCTAGGCCATTAAGAGCTTTAAAAGTCAACAATAAAATCTTAAAATCAATTCTAAAAGTTACCGGCAGCCAGTGCAATGTGGCCAGGACCGGGGTAATGTGCTCTGATCTCCTAGTGCCTGTAATGAGTCTGGCGGCGGCGTTCTGCACAAGTTGCAGGCGGTGTATGGATCCTTTCTTGATATTGGCGTAGAGGGCATTACAGTAGTCTAGGCGAGATGATATCAGTGCATTAACGACTAAGTGGAGGTTGGGGGTGGAAAGTATTGTTCTAATTCTATAGATGTTCCGTATATGGAAAAAACAGGTACGCACCACACTTTTTACCTGGGCCTCGAGACAGAGGTCGGAGTCAAGGAGTACACCCAGATTCTTTGCCACAGGTGTGACATTTTCTGACATAGTGTCAAGACTGTTTAGTAGTATGA
>NC_137810.1:89261403-89543903 GCF_963921795.1 Nannobrachium achirus
TGGGGTCGCTATGGCGGCCATATTTGTAGTCGCCCGTGTGTCTCTATACTCAAAAGGTAATCTCGCCTACCAGACAGGGTGAAGGAGTCCGTTTCTCCGGAATGCCTGAACGCACAGGAACCAGGGACCCCTCTTAAGATAGATCTCGGCGAGGTGGAGGCAGACGCGGGGGTGTGAAGGTACGAAAAACGGCCGAAAGACGTGGACGCGACCGCGGTTTGCTATAGGGCTACTGACCACTAGTTGAGCATCTTACACAGTATAGCTTTAAAGCATAAAATAATGGTTAAAGTTCTTCCAGGTGTTATTTCAAGTGTGTGTGTGTGTGTGTGTGTGTGTGTGTGTGTGTGTGTGTGTGTGCGTGCGTGCGTGCGTGCGTGCGTGCGTGCGCACGTGCGTGTGCGTGCGTGCGCGTGTGTGTGTGTGTTGTGTGTCAGTCAGTGAATGATGTATTTCATGTTTACTGTGTTGTTTTCTCATCAGATTTCCAGCGTCTCACTCTGGACACAAACACAGCACACAGAAACCTCTCTCTGTCTGAGAACAACAGAAAGGTGACATGTGTGTGGGGACAGGATCAATCATATCCTGAACATCATGACAGGTTTGATGGATGTTGTCAGGTTCTGTGTACAGAGGGTCTGACTGGACGCTGTTACTGGGAGGTAGAGTGCAGTGGAAAGGTTGAGATAGCAGTGACTTATAGAGGGATCAGCAGGAAAGGAAATGGTGATTACTGTAGTCTTGGATACAATAACATGTCCTGGAGTCTGTACTGTGATGGTCTTAGTGGTAACAGCTACAGTGTCAGACACAATAGAGAGCAGACTGTCCTCCCTGTCAGTGCCTCTAGGGGCTCCAACAGAGTAGCAGTGTATGTGGACTGTCCTGCTGGGACTCTGTCCTTCTACACAGTGTCCTCTGACTCACTGACACACCTGTACACCTTCCACAACACGTTCACTGAACCTCTCTATGCTGGGTTCTGGTTATACCCCTCCTACCCCTCCTCAGTGTGTCTGTGTGAGCAGAGATAGTCTCTATGTGAGGGTGACATCAGGTCGCCATGGTTACTCAACATGTTTGAGTGAGTGCAGGTTGTCATATTGACTCATGGACTCCATATTGACTCACGGTGACATCACAGTGACATCATCATGATGATGTAATCAGCAGCACAGTGGCATCACACATTACAGCTCCTTTAGATTCAGTGTTTCTCTGATGTTGTCATGACAAACCCCCCATGTGTTTGACCTTTGACCCCTTTTTCAAAAGTTCATGGGGGAAAAAAACAGATCTACAAGCTGTGTTTGTTTTAATAGTTAAAGCATAAAATAATGGTTAAATTAATAATGCGTCTAATCTAAGCAATCCCATAAATATATTACAGAAAAAGGGGAAGAAAAGATCTGCATTGTTTGCTTGTAGATCTACTCTTTTTGTTACCCCTGTGGGTCAATCGGACAGGTGGGGGCACAAAATGACACGCTGTGAGCTTGTAGATCTGCTATTTTTGAACAGCCAAGAGACAGCAGAATGTGGATAAAATGTTGCATTAACCACTGTGGACCCCCTGTTAAGCCCCCAGGGACCCCTGTGGGCCAACCAGACGGATGTGGGTCCAGGTACTATTTTTGAATAGCTAATGGTGAGCAACGAGTGGCACACTGCTAGTTTGTAGATCTGCTATTTTCCAATAACAAAGTAACACATGGGTAAAGTGGTTATATTTAATATTTTTGCTTTAGGACCCCTTGGAACCCCCTCAAGGACTGTTCAAATGGGGGTCCCTGGTCAAATCCATATTAACTCATTCGTAGTTAACGGCCGAGGAGCCCGAAGTTTTTTCTATGTCTTTCACTGCTGGCTTCTCCTAACTGTTAAAGCGGCCGCTAATCCAGTTCCCATCGTGCGTGATCGAACACTGCTATGCATGGTGTGTTCGCGTATTCCATCAGCTTCTCAAATCCTTTTATTTTTTTTCAATTGATCCATAAGTTCTCCGTCTGTAAGCTGCCGTGTTTACACAGAAAGCCAACGGGCCAAAATAGAGGACGGACCATCAGCTTCCGGTTTACGGTCTCAATGTTAACTGGTCCGCTCAATAATGTGTCCGTGTAGAAACCGATCACGGAGCATTAGTTCCGGCCTATTTTAGTTCCGCCTCGATATATATATATATATATATTTTTTAATTAAAGCTTATTAAATCTTCAGGTTCCTCGGGCATGGCAGGGAAGGGGTACAAAGGGGTATTTTTTTTGGCAGAGGTTGAGTTAATGTCAAACTTTGATATAAAATGAGTCGTCACCACAGGGAGCTTTAGATCTTAGATTAGATCAGATAGAAGTGCACAGACCTCCACTCCACACATGTATAAATATGTATCATAAATACTGTCCATCAACACTGATGATGATGATGTAAATATCAGTGTCATACTTGTGTCTCTTATGTAGATACAAAGTCAAACTCATATTTTATGTATATTTTATTTGTATACAATAGACAGAGATAAAAGTGTATATTTGACCATGTAATTGTCACAGTAACACTATTGTTTCTTGTATATAAACCTTTATACTGAACCACTTGAACCCTATATGCATTATTGACTGGGGTTCCCCAGGGTTCTGTAATTGGTCCCCGGCTTTCCCCCCACCTCTACACCAGATCTCTTGGGTGAACATACAAGCTATCTAATAGCTAAGATCTACATCACAAAGTGACACATTGTGAGCAGTCTTAATTAGGTTTGGAGTGGTATGGACATTGTGTTATCGCGGTTATCGTCTTCCCATTACCAACGGTATTGCGGTAATTACCGCACCCCGTATCTATCAATTAAGGTTTTGCGATAAGCCCGACTTCCCGAGTTATACATCCCCGTACAGCACAGCGGGTCTGGTTTGAAAGGAGCAGATCTACAAGCTCACAACACGTCGCATCCGCAACACGTTCTGAGCTTGTAGATTTGAGCACTGTCGGGTTACTATAGTAACGTAGGCTACTGGGGCTTTTCAGACACAGTACGCGGTTGTGTGAACAACAACCAGATGAGAGACAGGTAGATCATGTACAGTGATTCTGTAAACTCACGTCTCAAATCGCATCGATTGAATGGTGATATAAACATAGACAGCTTTTAGTTACAAGACTGTTGTCTTGACACGTTGTGCCGACGGGGCACAATTACTTACTTACTTACTTACGCCTATTACCCCTTCTGGGGTTTAGGCCGCCAACAAGAGTTCTCCAAGCATCTCGGTCCTGAGCCAACATCTCAAGCTGTCCCCAGGTGTGGCCCATGTTCTTGGCATCTGCGTCCAAGTCTCTGCGCCAGGTGTTTCGTGGCCGACCTCTCTTTCTTTTCCCTTGGGGGTTCCACTTGAGGGACTGTCTTGAGATATTTGGGGCTGGTTTACGGAGAGTATGGCCTATCCATCTCCAACGACGTTGGAGGATCTCTTCGTCTGCTGGCTTTTGGTTGGTACGTTGCCATAGTTCTTTGTTGCTGATGGTGTTAGGCCAGCGGATCTGGAGGAGTCGTCGCAGACAGGTATTGATGAATGATTGTATTTTGTTTGTGGTGTATACTGTGGTCCTCCATGTCTCAGCGCCATAGAGTAGGACTGACTTCACGTTGCTGTTAAAGATCCTAATCTTTGTTGTGATGGCTAGGTCTTTCGTGTTCCAGATGTTCTTTAACCCTTAAGTGCTGTTCGGGTCATTTTGACCCGTTTTACATTTTCATTTTGAAAAAAAAGGTAGAAGTTAAAAATGTTTCCACCTGAAACTCACTGGCCTTAAAGATTCTTCTGAGATGAACATGTAAAAAAAATATTTTTGCACTACACCCATGCTACACCCCCCTCATATTTTTTGAACCTTAAGTGCTGTTCGGGTCATTTTGACCCGGAAGCACAGAAATACACAGTATTATGCCAAAACACAGACACACAGTCACCCCCACTTCTAACACCCCCCTTCCGAAGCCCCATTCCGAACCCTCCCCCCCTTCCTATAAGCATGAGCAATATTGCCCAGTATTAAATGAGGTCGTTTTTTTTACATGGATTTCAGCTAAATCAGTAAAAACGCCTAGCTCTTTCAGTGTTTAATGTGATATAGCAAAGCAGAAATGCAAACATTTACCAAATATATCATATGAATTGTTTGGTATTGAGTCAAAGTCAATGTATCATGATGATTTGTTAAGTAAAAATTTATATTAGTGTTGTTTTTTTTAAACCAAATATCCACCGGGTCAAAATGACCCGAACAGAACGAAGGTGTAGTGAATCTGAACAGAACTTAAGGGTTAATTGGAGATAAGCTACCCTGGCCTTGCCAATCCTAACTCTCACATCGGCATCTGTTCCGCCCTGCTTGTTGACAATGCTCCCGAGGTACGTGAACTCGTCAACCTCCTCCAGTGCTTCTCCTTCCAGCATGATGGATGCAGTGCAGGCAGTGTTTACTCTGAGGACTTTACTCTTCCCTCTGTGGATGTTAAGGCCGATGCGGACTGAGTTTGCTGCAATGGTGCTAGTCTTGTCTTGCATTTGCTGCTGGGTGTGAGAGAGAAGGGCCAGGTCATCTGCGAAGTCCAGATCATCAAGCTGGGTCCACATTGTCCACTGTATGCCGTTCTTCTTGTCTGCTGTGGATTGCTTCATTACCCAGTCCATTGCCAACAGAAACAAGAACGGCGATAGCAAGCACCCCTGCCTCACTCCTGTTTTTACGCAGAAGGCATCAGTGAGTTGGCCCCCATGGATCACTCTGCAGGTCATTCCCTCGTAGGTGTTTCTAATGATGTTGGTTAGCTTTTCTGGCACTCCGTAGTGCCTGAGAAGCTTCCAGAGGGTCTCCCTGTCCACGCTATCAAAAGCCTTCTCATAATCGACAAAGTTCATGTATAGCGGTGAGTTCCACTCTAGAGACTGCTCCAGGATGATGCGCAGTGTGGCAATCTGGTCAACACACGATCTGTCCTTTCGGAAGCCACCCTGCTGGTCTCTGAGCTGAGGATCCACCACGTCCTTCATCCTGTCCAGTATGATCCTGTAGAAAACCTTTCCTGGGATGGATAGTAGTGTGATCCCCCTGTAGTTCGCACAGTTGCTCAGGTCCCCCTTCTTCGGCATCTTGACCAGGTAGCCCTCTTTCCATTCGGAGGGGATGTTTTCCTCCTCCCACATTTTCTTGAAGAGAGGATGGAGCATCTCTTCCGTGGTCTCTGTGTCCGTCTTTAGTGCCTCAGCCGGGATGCTATCTGGTCCTGCGGCCTTGCCGTTTTTAAGCCTTTTAATGGCTCTTCGGATCTCCTCCCTTGTTGGTGTACTGAGGTTTATTGGTAAATCCCTGTCTGCTTGTTGGATGTGTGGTGGGTCTTGTGGGGCTGGTCTGTTTAGCAGTTCCTCAAAATGTTCTATCCATCTTCTCTTTTGTCCTTCCTCTACAAATATCGAATTTCCCTCTTTGTCTTTTACAGGTCTTTGAGGTTTGCTGGTCTTTCCTGACAGCTTTTTGGTGGTGGCATACAGGTCTTTCAGATTCCCGTGTCTAGCTGCTTCTTCTGCTTCTAGTGCAAGCGCCTCTATGTAGTTCCTTTTGTCTGTCTTGATACTTTTTTTCACTATCTTATTCGCTTCCCTGTACAGTGCTTGAGCCTTCACTTTCTCTGCCCTTGTACGACTGCTGTTTAGGGCTGCCTTCTTTTCTTTCCTCTCCTCAACCCTCTTCAGGGACTCTGTTGATATCCACGGCTTGTGGTTGTCTTTCTGTGGGCCCAGTACTATGCTGCAGGTTGTGGTTACAGCTTCCTTTACAGCCTTCCACATCCCATTTATACTTCTTTCCTCCTCTCTTTCATCTAGCTCTTGCAGGGCCTGGAACCTGTTTTTTAGTGTAATCTTGAATGTCTCTGATATTGCTGTATCTCTTAATATTGCTGTGTTGAATTTTTGCCTCTGGTTCTTCTCACCAGTCCAGTTTCTCTTCAACTTCAATTGAACTTTGGCAACAAGAAGATGGTGGTCTGACGCTACGTCGGCTCCTCTTCTGGCCCGTACATCTTGAAGGGACCTCCTGAACTTCTTTGAGATGCATACATGGTCTATTTGGTTCTCGGTGAAGAGGTCCGGTGATATCCATGTGGCCTTGTGTACTCGCCTGTGGGGGAAGACGCTTCCTCCAATGACGAGGTTGTTGTTGGCACATAGGTCTGCGAATCTCTCTCCATTCCCGTTCATCTCTCCTAGACCATGCTGCCCCATGATCCTCTCATATCCTCTGTTGTCGCTTCCAATTTTTGCGTTGAGGTCTCCCATTACAATGGTGATGACTCTTCCTGAGAAACTCTGGATGATGGTTTGCAGTCTGTTATAGAAATCGTCCTTGCTCTCTTCGTCACAATGGGCACAATGCGCTCCTGCAATTGGAGTCAGCGACGTGGTGGGAAAAGTAAAAGCTAGTTTCATTTTTGGTTTTAGTCCTCGCGGCTCGCGCTCTGACCGTATGATTAAAAAAGAAACTGCCACAACTTAGGTATGTATAAACATACTTGTGTCGTGTGGATTATAGTCTAGAGAAAGTTTAACGCTGCTCAGAGAGGCTCCTGCCCCAGTGTGCGAGCTTCCAAACGTGTGGTACGCGGCCCAGAGCAGAGCGTCATGGAACGCATGCGGTCCTCGCTTCTACCTGCCGTTTTAAATCTCGCTTGTTCTCAATAAAAAAATGCCTATTTTTGGTCTTTTTTGACCGCGGTAAGGATCCTGACACCGCGGTATACCGCGGTACGGCGGTTACCGTCCCCAACCCTAGTCTTGATTTTGACATGAACATTTGTGTCATTCTTTTTTATTTCATTTTTATTTCATTTTTCATTGACTAAATGTCTCTGTTTATTTAGTCGACTAAAATGTATTCTTGGAGGATTGTGATGGTGTTGTAATGCCCGTGTGCCAAAAAAATTGAACTTGTAGATCGGCTATTTTCGGAGAGAGCTACACCCGAGCTCAACCAAACATGAAATGACTTGTCTTTTAGTTCTACTGGATTTCTTCTCCACTAGTACCTCCCTGACATTTTAGTCTAGTTTTTATTTGTTGATGAAATTGTAAATATATTTTGTCAGAATGTTGTCAATCACTCTGGATTCAAACATCTACTAAATGTGCTGTTAATGAACTCAAATCAATCATTGTTTATTCATTGATTCAATATCAGATCATTACTCCCTCACCCATTCCATTATTTTGCTTTCATTGAATATTAATGTGATGCTGTTCTCATTGTTCACGTTCATGTTATTGTATGATCATGCGTAGAAGTAATCATTTTTAAATAAATTGATTATTGACAGTCTGTCGTCGTTTTAATATTCGTAGTGTTGTCATGACAACATGACCACAGCTCATTGGTCATGTATAATAACTAGGTTGGATCTGTTGGAACAAATTAAGGTTATTTTATTTTTCCATGTGTTTTATCCTGGGTTCTCATGCTGAGATCACTGCATTACAAACATGTAATGCCTTCAAACAGCTATGATAATATTTTCTTTATTGTTTAAACTTTTTGTTAAGGATGAACTGCTAATGGTGGGACTTGAGCTCAGGACCTTCGACACATTGATCAGTCAAATAGATTTAAAATATTCATCAGGCCTGTTTTCCATAAACTTTCAAAAGAAACAACACTGATACTTATTATATCCACAAGTATATCATTGTGTATTAGAATAGATTTAGAGAAGTGAGGGACCTCCTGATCTAACAGAATAAATGGTTAAAATGAAGTTATTCCTGATTCAAACTTACTTTAATAACTAAGTTAACTCCCTGGGTGGACCAGAGTCTCACACCCCCTACTGTTTTCTTCCACAGTATTGCAAGCTGAGTGAAAAACCCACCTTATATTCAATAAGATTGATTGATTACATTGTTTCTCTCTCTCTCTCTCTCTCTCTCTCTCTCTCTCACTCTCACTCTCTCTCTCTCTCTCTCTCTCTCTCTGTGTGTGTGTGTGTGTGTGTGTGTGTGTGTGTGTGTGTGTGTGTGTGTGTGTGTGTGTGTGTGTGTGTGTGTGTGTGTGTGTGTGTGTGTGCGTGCGTGCGTGCGTGCGTGCGTGCGTGCGTGCGTGCGTGCGTGCGTGTGTGTACTACCCTACAGGTCTCTTTATAATGAATATTATTTATATAACAGTGTTAAATAGCTTTATATTGTGACAGTAATCATTGCTATAGAGTGTTTGTTCAGGAGGATTTGTGGAGGATTTGTCCCTGAAATATAGGTTTGGGCTACATAGATTCGAAGGCTCAGACTCACAGATAAAGGCATTTACAGTGTGAGAATAACTTGCATAAAGCATAGCAATTTCATATGCATTGCAGAGCCAATGCAGAGCCAGTCATTGCAATTTTTTTCATTTTCATGTTTTCATTTCATTTGAAAGCTGGGGATCATAGCTACAAAATGATATATTGGTTGTGGAGATTGACCCAACAGTTTTGAAGATATGGCTTATAGAATGATGCCATGCTGAAATAGTACTTTTGAGATATTCAAGTTTTAAATAAATTTCTAACCTGCAATGACCTGACTCCGCCACATGGGGAGCAATCTTCAATTCAATCTTCAATTCAAAGAAGCTTTATTGGCATGAGAACACAAACGTTTACACAGTGGTGGAAAAAGTACCAACATTTTATAATAAAGTAAAGTATCAATTCTGCAATGTAGAATCACTCTGTTACAAGTAAAAGTCCAGAATAAAAAATGTACTTGAGTAAAAGTACAAAAGTATTGGTATCCAAATGTACTTAAAGTACCAAAAGTAAAAGTACAAAATGTTTGAAAATAGCAGATCTACAAGCTCACAACGCGTCGCACCGCAATGCGTTGTGAGCTTGTAGATCGTCTATTTTCAAATAGCCTTGGTATAACATAGGGCTAAAGTGGTTTATGTATGTTTTAAACTTTAGTTATTGCTCTCTAAAAAGATAATGCCACAACAGCATCTCAAGCATTACTGGGCTAAATGTAAAGACGCTACGCTGCGCCAACCGTGAAGCAGTTTAACCAATTTGCTACATACGTCTACACAAACGGTCAGATTACAAAGATAAATTGCTTAGTGAAGGCTCACAGATGTCACCATAGGGTACGCTCCAGCAGAATGTCCCGTAATGATCGTATTATTTAATGAGGAGCATTTTAATCCGATCGGTCGTCGTTTCCTTAAAAAGGTATTAATGTATCTAAGTGCAGTACACCTCGCAACCGATGGGGTCGCATGGCTGAAAAACAACAGAAAATGGCATCTGATCGGATTAAAATGCAGTTTATTAAACAATACGAAAGATACGGGTAATTCTGCTTGAGCGTACCATACTGTGACATCTGTGAGACTTCAGTAAGCACGTTATCTTTGAAATATGAAGGTTTTTGTAGACGTACGTAGCAAATAGGATTAACTGCTCAACACGAGGTTGAAGTGAATGTATTACGTGCGCAACAGGGCTAACTGTGCTAAATGTAGCATAATCAGTGTTTGTGTAACTTCAGTCAGAAGGATTATCTGACCTGATAATAAAACACAATCTACAGGCTTAACCGCCCGCGTTGTGAGCTTGTAGAAGAGAGCAACAATAGAGTTGGGTCACGTTTTATTTGTTTATAGCCTGCAGCTAGCGCTGCAGCTAGCGCTAGCTAACGCTAGCTAGCGTTAGCCGTTAGCCACTCATAGCCAGTCAACCAGAATAGTCTACTCTAAAGTCAACTTTCCGACGGCGAGTGAACGATTGCATTCCATCCATGTTTTCTTGGCTGTCAATTTATTGTCCAAAAAAACAAACACCCTGAACGTTAGAATTAGATAGTTTAGGACGACACTGATCTATTCAATGCTAAGCTAACTCAGTGACAAAGGAAGCTTCCGCACCGGAGCTTCACAGAAGACAAACGCATACGTCACAGACGCCTCCAGGCAGGAACGGATCATTTTCACCAGCGTAGAAGAAGAAACAGCGGAAGAACGACGGAAGAATAATAAATAATAATACACAAAATCATACATTACGTGGTTAATAATTGTTCATTTGGAACACACGTGGCATTAAATTAATGGGATAAATACTGTGGGTTGCCTCGCTAAGTAATGGAGTCCCGATATTACCGCATTTGGCTACAAACGGCTAACAAAGGCTGGCTAGTTAGCATTTTAGCTAATATAAACTGGGAGGACTAACAGAATTATGTACCGATCTCTCACATTAATTAAAAAAAGTCTTATTTACATGCAGAGTTAAGCTCTGGCGTTTAAGTGAAATGTAGCCTAGATATTATGAGATGCTGTTGTGGCATTATCTTTTTAGAGAGCAAAAAAAAAAAAAAATCATTTTGGCTGCAGGGAATAATGACAGTCCCCGAGATGACTGGCTCTCAGGGGTGCTGGGACACAAATTTGTCTTCAAGATTTGCTACCTATGAGCACCTGATGGCATTTTGGAACCTGATCGAAACATCCACAGCCAACATGATCACAGTCACCCGAGCACGGGCAGCCATGCAGAGGAATGAGGAAATTGTTTTTCCATGTACTTACTCAGTAAGTTTAGTCAGGCTTTTTTAATATTTTGTACTGTGTTGTACACTATGTCTTTTATAATTGCTAAACCAGAGGGGTAGGCAACCTTATGTTTTGCACATACTGGTGCAAAACATTGGCACAAGGGAGGGGATGACTGGTATAAGTGTGAGAGGGAGAGAAGATAATTTAAAATGATAAAGAATATGTAGTCCACTCACATATGTATGCAAATGACATCACACATATTTCTATATTAATTAACACTCTGGCTACTCTGTGCATCTAATGATCCTCGAATGATGTAAGGGATTTATTGTATGAGTTGAAGTGCCCTTTGGGCAGATCTTTATGCCCATACAAGGTGTTCTGTGTCCAGGCCAGTCTGATGTCAGTACTATGACTCCAGAGTATGACGTCAAGAGTAGCATGCAGACAGACGGTTACCATGGCGGCTAAACTGTAGTATCCGTGATGTCAGCATGCAGAAGGTCAGGCGGAAGGACAAACAGACATTCGCTAAATTAACTCACTAAATGCCCTCGTGGTGTAGAATGGGCAAAGTATGATCCGCTAACACTATAGCTTTAGGCTATACAGGGTGATTTCTCACAACATCCTGTCTACGGTCATGTGACATGCAAACGTCATCACGCGCACACGCACACACTGGGGTGTTGCGTAATACAATAGAGCTGGATCTGGGCACTTAGCTGGGGCTCTGGTGC
Source organism: Nannobrachium achirus (assembly GCF_963921795.1). NCBI lineage: Eukaryota > Metazoa > Chordata > Actinopteri > Myctophiformes > Myctophidae > Nannobrachium > Nannobrachium achirus. The sequence continues at coordinate 89,272,728 of NC_137810.1, forward strand.
CATCGTTTCGGATCCACCAAGCAACGGTCAGCCGGATCATAACCATGTGGACTTATTATTTGTATTTCCTGCTCGGTTCCCTGACCATCTGGATGTCCAAAGAGGAAGTTCAAGCTGTGTTGCCGATGGAGTTCAAGCAGAGAAAATATGCTGACACACAGGTAAACACTGTCACTTGTATTCGTGTAGCCTAGATGGAAAGGGGGTTCCACCAGCATGTAGTGCTTGTTTAGTTTTATAGTCCTTACCCGTTCAAAGATATGAGCTCCGAAATGATGTGCAGTGTGTGGGTTATGGGGTGTGCACTGTGCACACAGTATATGAGGGATGGAAAGTAACTTTCTGGTGCTTGCATGATAATATGTAGGATCATCAATGTAAGAAATACCCGTTTCGTTTAAAGGCTACACACAGAGCTGGTTAAACATGTTGCCCCATGCTAGATGCAGAATAGACATGCCTCATGCTAGATGCAGAATAGATAGTAGTTACACCATAAAAATGCTATTATACAGCATATGATTTGTGAAAGTGACAAACGGGCTTCACAGTTATGTCAGGTGTGTTCATATGCTAATGGTGATGCGATTTCAGATCAATTGCTCCAGCCACTGAGGAGAAACGCTGTTTCAGACAGACAGACAGACAGACAGACAGACAGACAGACAGACAGACAGACAGACAGACAGACAGACAGACAGACAGACAGACAGACAGACAGACAGACAGACAGACAGACAGACACTCACTCACTCACTCACTCAGACATTGCAAAATTATAGTATAGATGTCCTACAGAATACTGCTGCCAGCGGTCAGTAGAGGGCAGTGTACTCTTAATGTTGTGTGAGCATGTGCAGATAGATCAATGTTGTGTGAGCATGCCCAGATAGATCAATGTTGTGTGAGCATGTGCAGATAGATCAATGTTGTGTGAGCATGCCCAGTGAATAGTAATTTCTGATGTTACTTTGTTTTGTAGGTGATTGTCGACTGCACAGAGCTTCGATGCCAACAACCAGACGGTTTGCCTCTTCAGAGTGAGATGTTCTCATCCTACAAGTCCCATTCCACCCTGAAGGGCCTTATTGGTATGGCACCTCATGGAGCGGTCACATTCATCTCTGAGCTGTATGCTGGCTCCATCAGCGACAAAGAGATCTTTAAGCAGTCATGCGTTGTAGACTTGCTGACAGAGGATATGGCTGTGATGGCAAACAAGGGTTTTTTGATTGATGACTGTATCCCAGGTAAACTGTACCGTCCCCCATACCTCTCAAAGCAGAGCCAGATGCCAGCAGCACATGTGAATAAAACCCAGGAGATTGCACATCTTCCAGTCCATGTTGAGAGAGTAATTGGAAGAATTAAAATGTGCCAGCTCTTCCAGTCAGATATCCCTGTGTCATTGATGGGAAGCATCAACGCTTTGTGGACTGTGGCCTGCTTACTCTGTAATTATCAATATGGACCTCTTGTTAAGGCTTGGGCACAAAGGCCCTGAACATTATTACTGAACTGAAGATTGTGTGTTGCTGTTGCCCCATCTTATTTTGTTCCTCAGACCTCTGTGTAAAAATATAATCATAGTTTATCATCACTTTTACCCATTAAGAATTGAGAACCAGATTCTGACAAATGTTTTCTAAATTCTAACAATTTTCTGATGTTTCTACATATGTCGTGCTTAAAAATGTTCATGACAAGAAACCCCAAAATTACAAGTATTTATCCATGGACCCCCATCCCAAAGTATGTTTTTCCAGGGACCCTCAAAGCAAAGATATGAGTTGAAAGAATACATATTCAAACATTTGCACACCCTTTCATGATTTTTCAAAAATAGCACATCTACAAGCTCATAGCACGACACTCAGTGCCGCATTATGAGCTTGTAGATCTGCTATTCTTCAATAGCTAAAAGTATAAAATAATGGTTCTAAATGGGTTAATTTCCTAGAGAAAGCATTGCAAAATATGGACGCTAAGGTTCAAGTTGTTAAAGGATTGGAAGATTTGGAGGACCCCCTGTAGTAACTCTGAGGACCCCCTAGGGGTCCCGGACCCCCTGTTGAAGACCCCTGGCATAGAGGGTATCTTCTAGGGATGTGAATCTCGACCACTGAGGCGATACGATACGCATCACGATACACTCCCAGCGATACGATATAATTGCGATACATTGAAATCTTGCCGATACGATACATCACGATACACCCCTGACCCCGATACGATACGATATGATTCACGATATTTTGCGATACACCCCTGGTGCTTACGATGCGGTGCGATTCAACACAATGCAAAGGATTTATATTAAAGCCCATGTAAATTTCCCCCCCAAAAAATTACTAAAAATGCATTACATTTAATTTCCAAACAATTTATTGTTTCACTGGAGTACTAGGCTCTGTCTAACAATCCAACTTATTGAAATCTGGGAGAACACTCCTTGCTGGCTGGTAGAATTGTTTGATTAATACTATATCATTATATCATTATTATATATCATTACATCCTCAACAGGTGGTCAGGGACCCCTAGGGTCCTCAGAGTTATGTGAGGCGGCAAAAAAATAATAGTTTGTTTTTACAGTAACCAATTGAACCCTAGCAAGTAGCAACCCTATGGGGGAACATTAGCCAATACATTAACACTTATTGAGGGTTTAAGAGATAATAATTCATGGATTATAATGAATAACATAAATCCATCATATTAATAGAAAAGATAATGTGTGAACAAATAAACACAACATAGTAATGTATTAATGTCACTGATGAAATAGTGCTGTCAAACAAGTCTCTGACAAGTTTTAATCTGCAACAGTTTTATATAATAGCCTACAGTAGTCTAAAATAGCCTACAGTGGGGGTCCCTGCTTGATCTCTCTCTTCTCAGTTAAGGATCCTTGACCTGTATTATTATTATATTGTATGAATATAATCTAGGATTTTGCCATTTCTAGCCAAAATGTTTCAAAACGTAGATATTTGAGTCACAACGCGTTGCGTTGTGAGCTTGTAGGTCTGCTATTTAGGTGCGTGCGCGACACCGTCGAGCTGCCAAGTATAAATCAGGCTCCAGCCTCTCTTTGCAGAGGGAACAGCAGCAGCAGAAGAGTGTTCTGCCTGCTACAGTAACAAGTTGTGAAACAGTGTCAAATACTTTGTTTTAATCGCTAGCTGCACACCCAGTATCGTTGTTGTAGTTCATACGTGTGTGTTGCGGCTGATATTAACCCCCAATAAGTTAACCAGCCGGCAGGCTAAGCCTGGGAGATAAAAACTGTAATGACGCGCATAACTAAAATCAATCACATGGAAACAATTGCTCATAAGTTTAAAATGATTTACTTAATTTCAGTGACCAATCATTACAAGATACAATTTCCAATAAATTGATTTGCAGTAAATATGTCAATTAGTAAGTTTAACAGTGAGTAAATAAGACAATGTGAAAGTGCTATAGTGCGAAAATGCGGTCAACAAAATATGTCCCTCCCAGCTCACCCTGCCTTCCAAATGAACAAACCAGCCATGGATGTGAGCAGGTGAGAGACATCAATTTATAGCCGCTGGAGGCCACCCACAGCGACACACCCATAATGAGGTGCCAATGTGGTGCCTCTCTCAATCACCAATTAATCAACCTATTAAACCAGTGCAAATACCAAATAAACCATGTTTGGCTCCTACATTCCGGCCCCTAATTATGCCTGGGCACTAATTACACATAATAATAATAATATGTAGGAGTCAGACTTTAGCCTTAGCAAAATTCAATAATTCAAAAATAGAAAATCAATTCAATGCAATTCAATTCATTCATATGCATAACTGTCTTCATCAATAGAATCATCTTCATCCATATTCTCCCCTCCTTCTGCAAAGAAGAGAAATAAAGAGAGCAACAGAGAGAGAATAAAGTTTAAAGAGCTCAAGAGCTCCAAACGACAAAGGATTCACAGAGCATGGTTGCTCCAAGTGAGACTTCAAGGCCCCTTTGTCTCCTGAAGTCATGGCAATCTGCATCTCTTCTCCAATTTCTGAAGCTACAGAGGTCTCCATGTCCTCATGCGGTCTCTCATCATCCAGACCAGACTGAACAGGAAGCCTCCTATTCCAAGCCAAAGTCTTCTTGAACCGTTTCGATTCAGGCACAAATGTAGGACCTGACACCCCTCTACAGGACATCTCCACCACTGCAGATGTCATCTCCATACAAGGAATTGTGATTTGTTTCGGTTCCTTACCCATCCCAAAAGCACAGTGGGCCTGATGAAGTTCCCGCAGCCAGACTCCTGTCCACTCCTGGGCAGCGCTGGCTGGTAAGGCATCATCCCAGCCCATCTGACCTCTGTACAGGTAACGTAAAACCGGCTCTGCATTAGGCACCACAGGTGCAAGGAATCCCATGGCAGAGTTTATGGAGCTCACAGTGGAAAAGTTCCCTCTCCTTGTCAGAGTCAGCGCACACTGTTCAGGCTGAATGTATCCAGGGACGTCAGCCTTCTGCTGCTCCCACAGCTGGTCAGGTTTTGTGACAGATATCCGATTGACGGTGACATCATGACTCACGCTAGCGGTGCCAGTTGTGCAGTCTCCTCTCAGGGGGCCATTTACGGTCCAACCCAACATTGTTCTGACCGCATAAGGACCACCACCCACACTTCTCACCACCTCCCACGGCTCCAAAGCCTGGGGAACATTGGTTCCAATAAGAAGATCCACCCCCGAGTCGATCCCTGTGATCTTGAGGTGCTCCAGGTGCGGCCATCTCCGCAGATCTTCTTGTCTAGGGATGTTACCTTGGTGGACAGGCATGCACTTCTGGGTGAACATGACAGGTAGCTCACAGAAACCATCTGTGTCCAGACCAGCTACCTCCAAATCCATCACAACGTGACTGCTGACCACCTTCTCCTGACCCATTGTCCTTAGGAGAATGTTAGACCTTCTTCCTGAGACATTCAGACGGTCCATGAGCCCTTCTGTGCAGAATGAAGCCGAGCTCCCAGGATCAAGAAAAGCATAAGTGACCACTGTTGTCTGACTTTCCTTCAACTTCACCCGAACGGGGAGTATGGCAAGAGAACAGTCACTCTCTCCGGCCCCAGTAAGACCACTGGACTGCACCGAGATCAAAGCATTTCCATCTGCTGCACCTGCTTCTCCTTCAGATTGCATTGAACCTTCGTCTCCAGAGTAGACATGCAATATGGTGGGATGTCTCATACTGCACACTTTGCACACAAGGCGTTCGTAGCAGTCCCTGCTTCTGTGCCCAGTGCACATACAGCCAAAGCACACCCCTTTCTCTCTCAAGAAGGACATCTTATCAGCGTGCGTCTTCCTCTCCAATAGACGGCACATGTCCAAGGAATGCCCAGCTCCACAAAGCAGGCAAGAATTAACCGAACCATTTTCTCTCTTCACTCCAGCATCAACATCCGTGTCTGCTGTAGCGACAGTAGTAGCGAAGCTACTTTTGGCTTCTGAAAAGTGAGGTTTAGCAGGCCTCACCTCCTTCCTCGGTACTGCAGGGGAAGACTCCTGGAGATCCCCAAACAGTGGGTCGCTTGCCATTTTAACCTGCCCTTCAATGAATGCCACAATATCACGAAAGGTGGCCCTACGGTGGAACTTTTCCTGCAAACTGTAGGCGACCTCTCTCCACTTCTCCCTGAGCTTATAAGGCAACTTCCTGACAACCGTTTGCATGTTACCAGGGACATCCAGCTCATATGTGGCCTCGAACTCTCCCAGAGCATTACAACAAGCTCGCAGCAAGAAGCTATATGACTGAAGAGCCTTAACATCTTCTGACTTCAGCGCTGGCCACAAGAAAACCTTGTCCATATAAGCAGAGGTGATCTTCAGTGGGTCCCCAAAGTACTCTTGCAGCAAGGATTTGGCTCTGGCGTAACCACTTTCAGGTGACATGAACTGACAGCTTCGAACCATGTCTTTGGGCTGCCCTTTAGTATATTGCTCAAGATAGTACAAGCAATCCTTGGCACTTTGAGTCTTCTCCTCAATGCAATGTTCAAAGGCTCTCATGAATGTTTGAAACTCCAAAGGGTCACCATCAAAGACCTGAATGTCACGCCGTGGAAGGAAGAACAACGATTGCTGTTCTGCAAGCAAGGATGTTATCTGGTTTTGTTTCTCCAAGATGGCTATCAGCTGACCATGATCAGAGCTGCCTTGCCTTGGTGCAGGTTGGTTCGACTGCAACTGAGGTCGTGCTTGAAGGTTGTGCATTCCACTTTGTCTAACCCTAACTGTCTCAGGCCTAGGCTGCGAAGGCAGCCCCACACTCTTCACCCCAGGTCGAGAGCCCAAGAATTGTGGACGTGGCTGTTCAGGCCGAGCATCCAAGAACTGTGAACGTGACTGCTGTTCACCTGTCAAAGTATACTGAGATGGCTGACCTACAAACTGCCCCACTGACACAGGCACAAACGTCTCAGCATCGACACTCAAAGTGTGAACAACATTTTGTCTTGTTTTCTCAAAGTAGGAATTCATGCCATCTGCCCCACTAGCTGCAGCACCAGACACTCGAGACGTGCCGGAAACTTTCAAGACACCTATTTTAGCTGCTGATGCCGCTATATCCATCTTCAAATCCAACTGCTCTCTCTTCTTTCTGAGCTGCGTCTCTTGCTCTTCCAGAGCATGCTTCTCTTTAAGTAGCTTTTGACGAGCAAGGAGTGCCGCCATGTCAGCCTCTGCTATTAAGCGGGCAGACAAAGTAGATGAGGCAGTAGACCTACACTTACTACCTACAGAGCTCCTTTTCTTAGGTGCTTCTAGAACATTAGAAATACTGTCATCTGGGTCAACATCATCTACAACAGTTACCTCCTCATCCCCAGGATGTTCTGAAACACAAACAACATCATCATTATTCACTGCATCAGGTGTTTCAAAATGAGGTGGGTGTGGCTTAGGTAAAGTAGAATTATCTTGGCTTTGAATTTGGCCATTAATGTCTGAAAGCCATTTATTTGCTTTTTCAATTAATTCAACCATGCGTTTGTGCAAGTTTGAAAAACAAATATTTTGCCTTTCTTGTTCAATTGGAGAGAGCAATGGAATGACTGAGTGATGAAGCTGGCGTGCTTCTTCATACAATACAGATACATTGTTAAGATGAGATTGAACAGTTTGAGCATTGTCAGGACTTTGCATAAGATCATTAATTACTTTTGCAAAACCATCAATTTTGTTAACCTTAGCTTTTCGTTCCTTTTGAAGATGTTCAATTTTATTTGCTAATGCTTTGGCAGTGGGCTTTGATTGTCTTGCCTGTTCATTTGCACCAACATTAGAACCGGGCCTTGGCAAACTTGAATCCATTGTGCATTAAATGAACAAACAAAGGCAATACAAAACACATTCACACCCAATTCAAAATGGTATAGACACAGCATTCACAGCCCTAGTAGTGTGTGAAAATGTAAATGTAAGAATAATAATGAAATCAGTGTTATTCAAAAGACAGAACACTTGTGCAAGTAGCCTAAGCCTACTGTTCCCCATTAAACTGCCTAAAGAAATCTAAGCTACCAAACAACCCTATGGCTTCAGCAGAGGGACGATGGGTATTTATGTACCTGTATATCTCTTTTCAGAGACGGCACTCCCGGGCCAACCCAACCGGGCCTTAGAATGCGGGCCGAACCCGTCCATGCACAGAAAATAATAAACCAATAGCACGTACGGCCGAAGCTGTAGGCTAGAGCAGCTTTGCCTAGGGGAACAATAGGAACCTACAGTGCGCTTGTTTGCAAGCGCGTGCGTGTGTGTGTAAGTGTAACAGTGCTGTGTTTCGGCTATGCCTATACGTGTAACATGGACAGTGGGCATGAATGAAATGCATGCGTGAAAGCAACCTTACGCTGCCGGTGGTGCGCATCCATGCGCGTTCCAGTTTCCTTTGTTTGAAGCGACAGAAGCCAGAAGTTCAACATCAAGTTCAGGTTCGGCGCTTCAGAAACATTTTGTTGACTATGTTGCGGCTGATATTAACCCCCAATAAGTTAACCAGCCGGCAGGCTAAGCCTGGGAGATAAAAACTGTAATGACGCGCATAACTAAAATCAATCACATGGAAACAATTGCTCATAAGTTTAAAATGATTTACTTAATTTCAGTGACCAATCATTACAAGATACAATTTCCAATAAATTGATTTGCAGTAAATATGTCAATTAGTAAGTTTAACAGTGAGTAAATAAGACAATGTGAAAGTGCTATAGTGCGAAAATGCGGTCAACAAAATATGTCCCTCCCAGCTCACCCTGCCTTCCAAATGAACAAACCAGCCATGGATGTGAGCAGGTGAGAGACATCAATTTATAGCCGCTGGAGGCCACCCACAGCGACACACCCATAATGAGGTGCCAATGTGGTGCCTCTCTCAATCACCAATTAATCAACCTATTAAACCAGTGCAAATACCAAATAAACCATGTTTGGCTCCTACAGTGTGTGTAGTTAAAGCGTGGAAGCTTCTGCTTTGTTTAAATCAATTCCGTCGCAGACTCGACAAGAAGGACAAACGGGTGTGGAATGTGGATCATAATATCACGCAGCGTGCTCCAGTCCAGTGACACTGACACAACAACGGATCACATCAGCGAACATTGGACAGGGATGTTATAAAGCTAAACGTGGTACTAATCTTGCATGTTTAACCAGTGGGCTCACGAGTGCTGTCTGTCTGTCTCTGCATTCCGTCGGGTCGGGTGTTCACTGCGCTCCGCTGAGCAGCCAGTGCTGCTGCTGTAAAAGACGCTGTCTGTAGAGTCGCTACAAGTGCTTTTTGGGGGGAGGGCTGATGGGGCATTCAATGCGCCTCGGAAACACAGTATAGAATGAAATACTATTATGCAAAAACCGATCCAACCGTGGAATGTACCGATCCAAACACTCACGATACGATACATCACGATTCCAGCCGTCAATTGTACCGATCCACCCTGAATGAACCGATTCACTCGTATCGCGCACGTTTGTATCGCGATTACGATCCGTACCGGTATATCTTCGCATCCCTAGTATCTTCACATTTCTAAAGTGACAATTTTTAAACTTTTAAATACTTCTAAAATGACAAATTAAACATTGGCCAAATTGTCAAATATTAGAGGCATGCAGAAATTGTGAAAATCTACATGCTCACAACACCTCACGTTGCGAGCATGTAGATCGGCTATTTTCACAATAGAACCGTGTTATACAAAATGTAATGCCTTAGTGCTCCCCAGTAAAAATATGATTATTTTGGGGGTCGTGACCTGAAAAGGTTTAGAACCACTGCCTTATGAGACATTGTTTCACAAGAACTATGAATTACAGTTTCCATTAACATACCATGAAAATATTTATTACTTGACATTTAAGCTCTTGGACCGCAGCATCCATATTCTGTGGGAAACATTTTCCCCAAATAGCCGATCTACAAGCTCATTAAAAGTAGTTTGATGTGTTGTGAGCTTGAACTGCTATTTTTGGCGAGATTTGGTGGCAGATTTGAGCAGCAAGAACCGTGGACTCTCTGCGTCCACGTCTGAGACGCGTCTTATGACGCGTCTGATGACGCGTCCGTGCTTAAATAGCGGTCAAGACGCAGCTTTGCGTCCAGGACGGAGCTCCCACGGCTCAAGACGTGAAACCGCGGCTCAAGACGCGATTCGAGTCAAAGGACGGGGCTTTGACACTACAATCGCGTCTTTTCGCGTCTTTTCGCCAAAAGACGCGGCTTGGATCGCGTCTTTGAGCCCAAAGACGGAGCTGGGACACTACAATCGCGTCTTCCGTCTCATGACGCGTCCGTGCTTAAATAGTGGTCAAGACGCAGCTTTGCGTCCCTGCACGGAGCTTGCGTCTTCTAGACGGCTCAAGACGCGATTCGAGCCGAAAGACGGGGCTTGGACACTACAATCGCGTCTTTGATCCCAAAGACGTGGCTTGGAGGCTACCGCGTCTGTGGAACTCGGAGCGGAGTCAAGTTCATTGAAAATAACGGGGCCGTATGTTTTGACGCGGCGCCTCCGTGAGGCCGATGAGGCTAGTGTGTGTTCCCCTTCAGACGTCTGCTGTCTGCTCTCCGTGGAAAAAAAAAAAAAAAAGGGTGTCTATTGTATGTATTTTTTGATGGAGAATTCAAATATGACCTTCTTTTTTGCATAGGACAACTCTAACCTGCATCAATTGGTATTTTATGATTGCCAATTGTACCCTATCCATCTAAAAAAACAAATTGGATCTCTATTGTATGTATTTTTTGATGGAAAATTCAAATATTACCTTCTTTTTTTAGATAGGACAACTCTAACCTGCATCAATTGGTATTTTATAATTGCCAATAGTACCCTATCAATCTAAAAAAACAAATTGGATCTCTATTGTATGTATTCTTTGATGGAAAATTCAAATATTGCCTTCTTTTTTAGATAGGACAACTCTAACCTGCATCAATTGGTATTTTATAATTGCCAATAGTACCCTATCAATCTAAAAAAAACAAATTGGATCTCTATTGTATGTATTTTTTGATGGAAAATTCAAATATTACCTTCTTTTTTAGATAGGACAACTCTAACCTGCATCAATTGGTGCATCAACCTTCTCTCTATCTATCTATCTATCTATCTATCTATCTATCTATCTATCTATCTATCTATCTATCTATCTATCTATCTATTTATACTTCACCTTTAGTCAAGAAGAGAGTTCAGCCTCAGGAACTTGCACACCTGGAACTGTGTCATGACTGTGTCATGGAGCTAAGCAGAACTATGTGAAATACTCACAATGAGTCTGATGGACCAATCATAGTGGTGGTGGGGGGAGGGATCAACAATAGACAGAAACTGGATAATGCTTTGTTAACTGTCCCACCTAAGTCCCTGCTAGTCTGAACAAATCACCTTCCCTCTCAGAACACTACTACTACTACTACTACTACTACTACTACTACTACTACTACTACTACTACATTTATATAAAGCTGCTCTTGCATTTGAATTCAAGTCTGACACAAGTTAAGGTTAACTTAGGTAGTAGTTCATTTTGCTGGCTTTTGTGTGTGAGTGTGTAGGCCCACAAATTATTATAATTGTCTGTCATTAAGTGACTCAAAGGGAGACGTCTAATGGGTGTTTATTATTTTAATATTAACTGTGGGAAGATTATATATATTTTATTTTGCACTTAAAGTGTTGATATTATTCCTGAAGGAAGAGGGGTATTTTCACAGCCCAGGCTTTGAACCTAAATGCTGTTTACATGCTCTATAAATATTTATTTCTATATAAAACTCAGTTGTGTGGAGTTATTGTGTGCCTTTTCTTGTAGCTAAAGAGTCCATTTGTTCACTAGACATTAAGTCAAGGTTACTATTTTGAGTTGAAGCCAAGTGTTTTATTACTTTGTGGTTTAACATTATTTAAAAGGCAAATTCATTGTTATGGTTACTTTAGAAGACTGCTTTTGCATTCATGAGTTATAAAGAGAGCCAAGCTAATTCAAAGAGTTAAGTTAAAGGAACACAAAACGTGACTTAACTCACAGCTGCCATTGGACAGACAGTTATAACATACTCTTATCTTTCACAGAACAGACAATTATCATTTAGTTTATCTATTTGAGACATGTAGCTGCTCTAGGGGAAATAGAGCATTAATTTGGGATCAGCCTATTCAATTGATAATGACCAATGGGTGCCAGTTTCTAAGTAGTTAAGCATATTACCATAACAATATATGTGGCCTAGACATGGATATTGCCCACTCAACTCGTAATCTACAGAAATGTCCACCACATCACACAGTATAAAACCTAGTAGAGAAATCTGCCTTCTCCTGTATTGTATTAGTGACATTCATTAATAAATAGTAAAATAACAGGACAGAGCAGAACAGGCCTCTGCTGTGTCTTTATTATGGGTGCATTCCAATGCAAATGGATACTCTGGAACAATCTGAAACAATGTATCTTTCCTGTGGCTGTTATAATGAACACAAACAGATCAGAACGTAATTTAACATTAACCAGTTACATTTATCATACAACAATGTAAGGGATGGATTCCTTTCTATTGTGTGAGTTACTTAAATGCTGATCAATATGTGAATCTGGCTCTTATCAGGTGGGTGTTTTCTCTCCCTGGCCTGTGCTGTCCTCAGTTAAACCAAGACAGTGCTGTTGTCACCAATGTGGAAAAAGCTTCAGCTCAATTTATTATCTCAAAGTAGACCAGAAAATACACACAGGAGAGAAACCATACGGCTGTGTCCAATGTGGGGAAAAGTTCAGTTTAATGGCTGCTCCGAAAGTGCACCAGAGATTTCACACCGAAGAAAAGCCTTACTGCTGTGAACACTGTGGCAAACGTTTCACTGTAAAATCTAGCCTCGTACAACACAAGAAGATTCACACTGGAGAGAGACCTTACTGCTGTCACCAATGTGGGAAAAGGTTCACTCTGAAGACGGCTCTGAAAAGACACCTGAAAATCCACACTGGTGAGAAGCCATATACTGCTGTCTCCAGTGTGCGAAAATGTTCAGTGATATGCATCATCTTCGGTGTGAAATCTCTGGTGCACTTTCGGACTATCTTTTTATGGTTTCTCTCCTGTGTGAATTCGTTCATGTATTTTGAGATAAGACAATCGAATAAAGCTTTTCCCACACTGGTCACAGCAATAGGGCTTCTCTCTAGTGTGAATTCTCTGGTGTTCTTTTAAAATCCCCTTTTGAACAAATCTTTTCCCACACTGGTCACAACAATAAGGTTTCTCTCCAGTATGTGAACGCTTGTGATCTTTTAGCAAAATACTTCCCACAATGTTCACAGCTGAATGGCTTCTCTCCTGTGTGTATTTTCTGGTCTACTTTGAGATAATAAATTGAGCTGAAGCTTTTTCCACATTGGTGACAACAGCACTGTCTTGGTTTAACTGAGGACAGCACAGGCCAGGGAGAGAAAACACCCACCTGATAAGAGCCAGATTCACATATTGATCAGCATTTAAGTAACTCACACAATAGAAAGGAATCCATCCCTTACATTGTTGTATGATAAATGTAACTGGTTAATGTTAAATTACGTTCTGATCTGTTTGTGTTCATTATAACAGCCACAGGAAAGATACATTGTTTCAGATTGTTCCAGAGTATCCATTTGCATTGGAATGCACCCATAATAAAGACACAGCAGAGGCCTGTTCTGCTCTGTCCTGTTATTTTACTATTTATTAATGAATGTCACTAATACAATACAGGAGAAGGCAGATTTCTCTACTAGGTTTTATACTGTGTGATGTGGTGGACATTTCTGTAGATTACGAGTTGAGTGGGCAATATCCATGTCTAGGCCACATATATTGTTATGGTAATATGCTTAACTACTTAGAAACTGGCACCCATTGGTCATTATCAATTGAATAGGCTGATCCCAAATTAATGCTCTATTTCCCCTAGAGCAGCTACATGTCTCAAATAGATAAACTAAATGATAATTGTCTGTTCTGTGAAAGATAAGAGTATGTTATAACTGTCTGTCCAATGGCAGCTGTGAGTTAAGTCACGTTTTGTGTTCCTTTAACTTAACTCTTTGAATTAGCTTGGCTCTCTTTATAACTCATGAATGCAAAAGCAGTCTTCTAAAGTAACCATAACAATGAATTTGCCTTTTAAATAATGTTAAACCACAAAGTAATAAAACACTTGGCTTCAACTCAAAATAGTAACCTTGACTTAATGTCTAGTGAACAAATGGACTCTTTAGCTACAAGAAAAGGCACACAATAACTCCACACAACTGAGTTTTATATAGAAATAAATATTTATAGAGCATGTAAACAGCATTTAGGTTCAAAGCCTGGGCTGTGAAAATACCCCTCTTCCTTCAGGAATAATATCACAACACTTTAAGTGCAAAATAAAATATATATAATCTTCCCACAGTTAATATTAAAATAATAAACACCCATTAGACGTCTCCCTTTGAGTCACTTAATGACAGACAATTATAATAATTTGTGGGCCTACACACTCACACACAAAAGCCAGCAAAATGAACTACTACCTAAGTTAACCTTAACTTGTGTCAGACTTGAATTCAAATGCAAGAGCAGCTTTATATAAATGTAGTAGTAGTAGTAGTAGTAGTAGTAGTAGTAGTAGTAGTAGTAGTAGTAGTAGTAGTAGTAGTAGTAGTGTTATGAGAGGGAAGGTGATTTGTTCAGACTAGCAGGGACTTAGGTGGGACAGTTAACAAAGCATTATCCAGTTTCTGTCTATTGTTGATCCCTCCCCCCACCACCACTCTGATTGGTCCATCAGACTCATTGTGAGTATTTCACATAGTTCTGCTTAGCTCCATGACACAGTCATGACACAGTTCCAGGTGTGCAAGTTCCTGAGGCTGAACTCTCTTCTTGACTAAAGGTGAAGTATAAATAGATAGATAGATAGATAGATAGATAGATAGATAGATAGAGAGAAGGTTGATGCACCAATTGATGCAGGTTAGAGTTGTCCTATCTAAAAAAGAAGGTAATATTTGAATTTTCCATCAAAAAATACATACAATAGAGATCCAATTTGTTTTTTTAGATTGATAGGGTACTATTGGCAATTATAAAATACCAATTGATGCAGGTTAGAGTTGTCCTATCTAAAAAAGAAGGTAATATTTGAATTTTCCATCAAAGAATACATACAATAGAGATCCAATTTGTTTTTTTTAGATTGATAGGGTACTATTGGCAATTATAAAATACCAATTGATGCAGGTTAGAGTTGTCCTATCTAAAAAAGAAGGTAATATTTGAATTTTCCATCAAAAAATACATACAATAGAGATCCAATTTGTTTTTTTAGATGGATAGGGTACAATTGGCAATCATAAAATACCAATTGATGCAGGTTAGAGTTGTCCTATGCAAAAAAGAAGGTCATATTTGAATTCTCCATCAAAAAATACATACAATAGACACCCTTTTTTTTTTTTTTTCCACGGAGAGCAGACAGCAGACGTCTGAAGGGGAACACACACTAGCCTCATCGGCCTCACGGAGGCGCCGCGTCAAAACATACGGCCCCGTTATTTTCAATGAACTTGACTCCGCTCCGAGTTCCAGCCAGACGCGGTAGCCTCCAAGCCACGTCTTTGGGATCAAAGACGCGATTGTAGTGTCCAAGCCCCGTCTTTCGGCTCGAATCGCGTCTAGAAGACGCAAGCAGGGCAAAGCTGCGTCTTGACCACTATTTAAGCACGGACGCGTCATGAGACGGAAGACGCAATTGTAGTGTCCCAGCTCCGTCTTTGGGCTCAAAGACGCGATCCAAGCCGCGTCTTTTGGCGAAAAGACGCGAAAAGACGCGATTGTAGTGTCAAAGCCCCGTCCTTTGACTCGAATCGCGTCTTGAGCCGCGGTTTCACGTCTTGAGCCGCGGGAGCTCCGTCCTGGACACAAAGCTGCGTCTTGACCGCTATTTAAGCACGGACGCGTCATCAGACGCGTCATAAGACGCGTCTCAGACGTGGACGCAGAGAGTCCACGGCTGTCTCTCGATTTGAGTGTGGACAGTTAGTCCCAAATATCAGATTTACTGTAATTAATAAACATTGCATTTACAAACCTTCACCTATATGCAGTGGTGTAAAGTACATTTACTACAGTCCTGTACTTAAGTACAATTCTTATGTATTTATACTTTACTTGAGTACTTCCAATTTCCATTACTCCACTACATCTCGGATCCAAATATTGTACTTTTACTCCACTACATTTATATGAAAACTTTAGTTACTAGTTACTTTGTGGATTGATTATTATTACAAAACAAAACTATATAGCCTACATACTTAAGTTGGTCACAAAAAAAATAACTACTTCAACCCTATATACATTTCAGGCATTTGAACATAGCCGATCTACAAGCTGACAATGTGTCACATTGTGAGCTTGTTGGACATGGGACATTCTGCATAATGAGTACTTTTACTTATGGAACTAAATTACATTTTGATGCCAATACTTTTGTACTCAAGTACATTTTGAATTCCGGACATTTACATGTTCCACCTCTGCCTATATCCTACCCAAAAAGCTCTGCATGTACACATAGAAGTAGAACCAGTCACCCTTCACTCTTATCTGTTCAAACACATCTGGATCCCTGTAAATTCTCTCCACAGAGATGTCATTGTGCGCACACACAACAAAATCACACCACTTCAATCCAGATGTCTGGAGCTGGCCTTGAACTTGCCAGTAGTAGGCATGCGTTTTCTTCAAGATGGGTGAGTCGTTCTTCAGAGTTATATATTTGCAGTCCACATAGCTGGGGACGTTGGGACACTTAAACTCTACCAAACCAAAGGGAGGGTTCTCCAATGGGTCAAAGACCTTGCCGTCGGGAGAGCCGCAAGCCAGGGAGCGTCGGGATGGATGACCAGGCCACATGGGAAGTAGTTGACGTTCTTCACCTTGGTGTAGTCAATTGCTGCCTCCATCTCCAGGCCTCTCTTCATGTCAGCTGTCTGTGTCGTACCCCTGAGAATTCGCCCAGCCAAATTACTTGCTGAGGTCAGCCCCCGCACATGGCAAGCCTCTCGGAACCTGGATGTGCAACAGTTAATACAATCACAATGTGATGCCTTATGAGTATGTGGATCAGCTATTTTCTCCATTTTGAAAGTATTCAATACAAAAATAGTTCTTGGTATCTATAAGTAAAAGAATAATGATAGATAGATAGATAGATAGATAGATAGATAGATAGATAGATACAGCACAGCAGTATAAGGTTATTTACAAAGTTACAGAGAAGTATGAAAACGATAAAAAGAAAAAACAAGAACAGAGTACAGTAAGTACAGTAAGAGCAAGGTAATAATAAAGTGTTAACAAAATAATCAATAGTTTTTTCCATACCTGGAAGATGTGAGTCTCTGCATGCGCAGGGTTTTCCACTCAGAACTGGCGCTCTGCTCTTTAGTTGCCTCTTCAATTTTTTGAGCTGTGACAAAAGTGACCTGAAGTGATTTCATGTGAAGTTCATCATGTTCACTTGGGACAAAGCATGGTCCAGTCTGGTCCAGTCTGTAATCATCCAGGGGGAGATGAGGGAACGGTGGAGCATGTGCCGTGCTTTCACAGGGGGCTGTTGGTAGGACAGAACACTTCCTGCCTGGACAGGTCCAAACCGGGAGTCGACAAAGGGTTTGTCTACAGACTTTCCCATGGTGCAGACTAACGGCCTGGACAGAGGATCAAAGTTCTTGTAGGCCTCTTCAACCCTCAACACGGAGAGGTCAGGGAGAGGTCCGACAAGGGCCTTGTAGAGTGTACTTCTGCAACACAGATGAGTGACGCTAGTTGGTTTACTCCACATTTTCTATACTTAACATGTAATAACATTGGAAAATTCTCATTTCAATATCACAAGTGACAGGAATATTCTTTTCAGTGTTTATCCTTGTCAGCAGTCGTACAACAGAAGTACATATTTACAAACCTAATTCCTCCTTCTGATGTCCTCGATGGCTTGGAGAAGGTCATTTGCCCGACTGGACCAGGTTTCAGCCCCTATGAGTTAATTCATGAGTGCTTAGGTCTATGCAAACATATGACATGATAACAAAACAAAAACACACCATTTTGAACTCACCATGGTTCTTGGCTTGTGCCATTGTTGCTCGGCTTCAGTGCAGCTGTGAACGGGGGGGACAACTTTGGCACCGGTCTCTGAGTAGTGGGCTGACTGGAGGAGCAGTGCAACAAGGTGGTTGCAAAATCCAGTTCCCGCAACACAGGAACAATGATGCCGAGTCATTATGACTGGCTTTGAATGTTTCAGGACAACCTGAAAATGAAGAAAAGAAAAAAAAAAGAGGAAAAAAATATCAAAAAAACAAGGGGAAAATTATATTATAACATTTTGAATTTTCACAAATATTATTTTAGGCAACATGAGACAAACATCACTGATAATGATAACCCTAAAGTAACTTACCTTCAACGAAGACTTCAACATACTTACCACCAGCAACTGTAATGATTGAGAAGGCAGAACACAGCCGTGAACAGGCTTTGAACAGAGAACAAGTTAATAAACATGCAATCAACAGAAAATTAGGCCATGAACGGGCCGTAAACAGAAAGTTGGGCCATGAACGAGCCTCGAACACAGGCAGTTGACAAGAGTCAAGAACTCACCCCCCCCAGGGCTCCAGAGTGCACTCATTTGGGTTTGACATGCACCCAAAAAAACTGGACAGTGCAACTACTAATTTCACTTGGTCACACCAGTGCGCCTTACATTAACCTTAAGCAGGTATGTACATGATGAGGTGCAGAACACAGTTATTACAGGTGGGCTGCCATGTTTTATTTTTTAACAATAACCACTTGACCACTCGCTACTGTACTGCTGTACTGTGATGTTTACATCCTGGGCGGAAGTAGTGGCCCGTGAACAGGCGTTCAACTACGCACGTCCGGGGCGTGTCTGCATATAGAGAATTACAACACATGGACAAACCCGTACCTTGACATGAACACAGAGATTACACACATTTATCGATTTTTTTAGACCAAGAGTAGCTATATGGAATGGAGCAATTAGACCCCTCTTTTTCATTTTCCCTCTTAAAATTGCTAAATACAAGGCACAGATACAGTACTTAGTTTCCATACAATTGATTGTTTGCATTGCAAAACGATTCGATACGATTATTTGCATTGTAAAACAATACGATACAATATACAGAGCCAAACGGTATGATTTTTGCTTTTGCATATCGATATAGTAGATCATTGCAAATTAAAAACTATTTTACTATATTGTTACACCCCTACTTGGTTGCGCTCGGGTGTTGCTCTGAAAATAGCAGATCAACAAGCTCACAACGCTACAGTATCAATGCAACTGGCATACAGGAGGCATGTCACAATGTGTGACTAATGTGCAGAAATGCCAGTGAGACGATCAGCTTTTCAGAATACACTGACTGCCATGTGTTGCAAATTATCTGTCTTTCAAAAGTGAAAGGTCACTTCTCTCTGTGCTCATCAGCTGCAAACATTCTAAAAAAAAAAAAAAAAAAAAAAAAAGGAAACTACTACAACAACAATAGAAATGTGTTCTTTTGGAACCAAACCATAGTCTCTAAACCCTTTTCATATCACGGTCCATTATGAATTATTCGGCTCAAGTAAAAGAAAAGTCATTTTATGCGTGGTTGTGCTGGGGTGTCTGAAAATAGCAGATCAACAAGCTTGTACATGTACGTTAGTGATGCGCGGGTTGGGGTTTTTTATGGACCGCGGGCCCCCACAATTTTAATTATCTAACCCAGCCCAGCCCGCCCCGCAACAATGCATCAATTTTCACAGCCTGGTTTTATTTTCAAGTCTACTTACAGGAAGTAATGGACTTAATTAGAATTACATTACACAGACCAGTTTGGCTGACGAGCATAGGGAAGGACACTTGGTGCGCATTATAGACCTATAGTATTTGAACGAGACCGCCTCAACCCGCCCCGCCAATGAAGTGTACATTTCTTGGCCCAGCTCAACCCGGCCTGCGGGCTGACCGCGGGGGACCGCGGGCCGGCCCGCGCATCACTAATGTACGCCTGTTTTCAGCATGAAACCAAATGTAATATCAGCCATTTCGACACCATCAAGACCCATACCCAGGGGGCAAAGGAAGGTGTGCTGCATTTGCCCCGACATAAAAAGTTGTCCACCAGAAATATTATCTATGACCCAGTAGGATCACAACCTATATGGACAACCCGGTCAATTTGTACAACAAAGTCCAATATGGCCGCCTCAATATTAGCCCCTATTAGTTTTAATGGGGGGTGAATAGGGAGAAATTTTAAACTGAGGGATATTTCCACGAAACTTCACAGGTTGATCAATGGTATACATATGAAATTTTTTTGTATTGCAAGTTTCCATGAAATCCAATATGGCCACCACAATATGGCCGCCATAATGTAAGGACCCAGAAAATAGGTTTTGCCTCTAACTTCTGAACCAGATGAGCTAGAAACGCAAACTTGGTGTCTATTTCATGGTGTCTGACCATGGGAGACTCAATGGAATAGCTAATTTTATTATTGGGTGTGTCTGGACCTTTATTGTGCATATTTGCAAGATGGTGGACTCCCAAAATAGAGCTTTAACATAATTTCTACCATGATTGTTGACTGCTTTTGCAAATACAAGCAATATGAATCCATTTGCTAAGATTTATGGCACAGAAGGGACTTATACCTGTATTATTCTTGAGTTTGCATGTTGTCAAAATGGCTGTAAACGAGATATTATATTTCCTGTCCGATTCTACTGTATGTAGTTGTAGCAATGACTTCAGATAAAATCAGAGACCAAAACAATGTATCTTAGAAATTATTTTTTTATTTAAAAAAAAAGAAAAAAAGAGAGAGATTATATATATATATATATATATGCTTTCCAACAACTTCAGCTTCAGGGAAATTATAATGAACACATGATTAAAACAGGCTGCATTATAATGCAAATAATTGCTAGTCACTATCACTGTCATGTGTACCTATCCTGCTGCATCTTGTCTCCAGTCCTTGGCAACGACACCCCAAGTAGCATGCAATTCCCTTCTTCGCAAATGAAGTTCAATCACCCGAGAGAGACTTGGAGTAGAACCACTGCTCCTTCACTTGGAAAGGAGTCAGCTTAGGTGGTTCGGGCATCTAGTACGGATGCCCCCCGAGCGCCTTCCTAGAAAGGTCCTCGATGCACGTCCCACTGGGAGGAGACCCCGTGGCAGACCTAAGACCAGATGGAAGGATTATATCTCCAGACTGGCCTGGGAACGCCTCGGTATACTCCCAGAGGGAGTGGAGGAAGTTGCGCAGGATAAGGAAATCTGGAAGTCTCAGTTGGAACTGTTACCCACGCGACCCGATTCCGGATAAGCGGTTGAAGATGGATGGATGGATGGATGGCACATGAACAGTTTTTCTGGCAGCCTTTGATACAGCTACATGATATTGCCTTGTCCATTGATATAGGCCAGGCTGGCTCTGTAGATGTACAGGGGACTGCCTTCCCATCACTGAGAGACCATCCATATTCAGTGAAGCAAGGGATGTCTGGCTTCGCGATGTGTGCAGTTTTATCTATTATGGCTGCAAGAGCAGCTCTTTTCAGGTGCAGGCCAAAGGCATTTTCTGTAGGTGGCAGCAGCTTCAACAGGGTTGATCGGTTATTTAGGAACTTGCCCAGCCAGCACGCCCACATGGGTCCCGCATGGGTACGAGTTGGGCTACTTGGGTACCACGTGGGCATGGGCTTGATGTGGGCAAATTACATGGGTCCCACGTGGGATACATGTGGGATACCTGGGCATGGGTTGGAAGTGGGCTTTCCCACATGGTTCCCACATGGGCTACATGTGGGCTAACTGGGCATGGGATTGAAGTGGGCTGGCCCAAGTGGTTCCCACATGGGCTACATGTGGGCTAACTGGGCATGGGATGGAGGTGGGTTGGCCCAAGTGGTTCCCGCATGGGCTACATGTGGGCTACCTGGGCATGGGATGGAAGTGGGTTGGCCCATGTGGATCCCGCATGGGCTACATGTGGGCTAACTGGGCATGGGATGGAAGTGGGCTGGCCCAGGTGGTTCCCGCATGGGCTACATGTGAGCTAACTGGGCATGGGATGGAAGTGGGCTGGGGCACGAGGTTCCCGCATGGGCTACATGTGGGCTAACTGGGCATGGGATGGACGTGGGCTGGCCCACGTGGTTCCTGCATGGGCTACATGTGGGCTAAGTGGGCATGGGATGGAAGTGGGCTGGCCCAGGTGGTTCCCACGTGGGCTACATGTGGTCTAACTGGGCATGGGATGGAAGTGGGTTGGCCCACGTGGTTCCTGCATGGTCTACATGTGGGCTAACTGGGCATGGGTTGGAGGTGGGCTGGCCCACATGGTTCCCGCATGGGCTACATGTGGGCTAACAGGGCATGGGTTGGAAGTGGGCAGGCCCACATGGTTCCCACATGGGCTACATGTGGGCTACGTGGGCATGGGATGGAAGTGGGCTGGCCCAGGTGGTTCCCACGTGGGCTACATGTGGGCTAACTGGGCATGGGATGGAAGTGGGTTGGCCCACGCGGTTCCCGCATGGTGTACATGTGGGCTAACTGGGCATGGGTTGGAAGTGGGCTGGCCCACATGGTTCCCGCATGGGCTACATGTGGGCTAACTGGGCATGGGTTGGAAGTGGGCAGGCCTACATGGTTCCCACATTGGTCTACATAGATTTTTCAACTTCAACCGTCATTCACATCGGCCTATTTTTAATTTAATTTTTAATTTTATTTCAGTTATTTTTTGGCTGTGAATTGGCCTAGGCAATGAGTGGAGAAAACTATGTCCTTTGAATGTTTCCATATGGACTTACGAAGTCTAGCCTAGTTATTAACAACAGCTTGACCAACATATCTATTCAGGGGGTTATGTATAAAGAAGAAAAATAATAATAAAGAAAAACATCCATGGCTTTAATGCTATATCAATTCCATGCTGTACTGGTACCAGTAGGAGAGATAACAGGCAAAATGTTGATCAAAATAACACTTCTACTTTCTCTAATTGTGTAGACTTGTTGTAAATTAAGTAATGCAGATGTTTAACAATAATTTCGTGTAAAATGAAAGTGTAGATCTATGAGGGTCCATTTGGTCACCAACTCGCCATCATTTAGCTAGGGACCACCTGGAACGCTCCCAAAAACCACTGGTGGTGTGTGTGTGTGTGTGTGTGTGCGTGCGTGTGCGTGCGCATGCGTGTGCGTGTGTGTGTGTTGTGACATGTCTGCTTTATGTGATAGGTACTTTTACAATATAATGATACATAATACACATTATTTAAAAGTCAGTAGCTGATTATACTTGATGCATTTTGGACAGACAGACAGACAGGCACATTGCACGCACGCACGCACGCACGCACGCACGCACGCACGCACGCACGCACGCACGCACGCACGCACGCACGCACGCACACACACACACACACACACACACACACACACACACACACACACACACACACACACACACACACACACACACACACACACACACAGAGAGAGAGAGAGGGCAGACAGACCAACCAGGGGCAGAATCTCATTACCATTTGAATACAGGGTGAGTTCACACGTCACTGTGAAGTCCATCTAACCAATCACTTTCCTTCTCAGCTTTTGAAAAGTAACTCCTAGAATTATTGACACATTTTCCACTATGCTACTGTACTGTACTGTCTTGCGATTTGGCTTAACCCACGGATGGACCTTAAGTAGTCTCATTATCTACTCTATATTCTAAAATGTTCTCAAACTAGTAGAGACAGGCTGGTTTTAACTCAAGGTTTGTTGTTTTTGTCAGCTTAACTAAGGACATTATCTTAAACAAGTTACATGTTTTAGCTCTAGATAAACAACCACTTGAACCCTAGCGTCCATATTCTGAGAACTTGAGCCAAAAATAGCAGATCTACAAGCTCACAACGCCTTGCACTGCGAGGCGTTGTGAGCTTGTAGATCAGACATTTGGGCAAATAGGTTTTGTAGAGAGGGAAAAGAGCAGACGAATCTATGACTGTCTGATGGTTAATGACTGACACCCTCGGAAACTAAACTTCCTAACTGTGAAGTGGCAAACCGGTTTTGTGGGTACAATAGCCGTCTAACCTCTCCCATTTGAAAAGACAGTTTGATGATAATACTTTCGTACTTTGTATTCCAGACTTTTACTTGTAACAGAGTATTTCTGTACTGCCATATTGATACTTTTACTTGAGTAAAATATTTGACTACTTTCTTCCACCATTGTCCATAGGATATAAGGAGAGATAAAAAAAAAAGATAACTGAGTCTTTAGTTTTCTTTTTTGTCAACTAAATCTCAAGAGACTTTATCAAAATGCAGCTGTACTGTTTTAACTCTGACTTTGTATTTTAACTGTGATTTTTTTTTCTAGGACATATGGAAGCAATGCATTCCACTATCATGGATTTAATTTCATTTTGCACAGTTTAAAAGTAGCTTAAATTATAAAACACCTCTAAAAGTGGATTACACACAAAAATACATTAAATTATAAAACTACAGATTAGGCCTATATAACTAGGCCTATACTGCTCCATAAACTCCCTGCAGTCAATAGACTTCAACAGAATCAGAACCGCCCCTTTCACAGTGGGGAGAGAGAGAGAGAGAGAGAGAGAGAGAGAGAGGGAGAGAGAGAGAGAGAGAGAGAGAGAGGGGGGAGGGGGGAGGGAGAACTGGCCAATCAGATGCAGCCCTTTGTTATTTGAATTCGCAGAGCGGTTAAGTTCCACACAAAGACATACAGACAGAATCTCACAGGTAATGCAGAGCTGCTGCTAGTGTGTGCTATCTTACAACGAAACACTAACTGCATACTGCGTGTCATCATTTTTGCTACTTTTTTCATTTCTTCAATTCTTCATTCTTCGATTGGAAAACTAATTTAAGGTAAGAAACTAGTCTTATTGTGTGTGTGTGTGTGTGTGTGTGTGTGTGTGTGTGTGTGTGTGTGTGTGTGTGTAAAGTGGTTTAAAGTGGTGTAAAGTAACTATGTACATTTACTTAAATACAATTTTGAGGTAATTCTTCTACTCCACTACAACTCGGATCCAAATATTGTAGCCTACTTTTACTACACTACATTTATTTGAAAACTTCAACTTCACTTTGCAGATATAATTATAATATAAAACATACATACTTGTAGCCTACTTTTACTACACTACATTTATTTGAAAACTTCAACTTCACTTTGCAGATATAATTATAATATAAAACATACATACTTTAGCCTACTTTATTTTATACCATGGCTATTTGAAAATAGCCCATCTACAAGCTCACAACGCATAGGCTGTGTGTGTGTGTGTGTGTGTGTGTGTGTGTGTGTGTGTGTGTGTGTGTGTGTGTGTGAGGGGGGGGGGGTCAAATTATTTTAAAGGGATTAAAGTATCTTTATGTGAGACATTTAGAGTGAAAGTCTTTAAATCAAATCTTTGCTTGTGGGGGTCCCTGGAACAAACTATTTTGAGATGGGGGTCCGTGGCCAAATACATATTTTGGGGGTCCTCAATTAACCACTGATATAGGCAGATTCTACACATGTCTTAAATCCTTTTTTTTCCTTTTTTTTTTAACATAATTGCTATCAGTGGTTCCCATTCTTTGTCATGTAGAGTACCACCAAAATGACATGTATTTGGTCACAGACCCCAAACGCAAAATTATGTCATATATGGTATGTTTGAGTATTGAATTGCTCTGTGTAACTTTACTTTATATGTCACTTTAATTAAATGTTTTAATTTTAAGGCATGCCACAGCATGAATAATGGTGTTAGTTTATGCTTCACACGTGAGTCTCGCCCGCCTCAACTGTAACCAGCTGTCAGTTAGATCCTTTTCCTAATCCTCATTCACAGATCTGCTGATCATTACAATCCAATTACAATCAAATCTGAGCTCTCGCTCTGTATGGGTGGCTCCTTTAAATACGACTTGCATTCACTATAGCTCTACTTGGTTTTGATCTTGGATATGCTGCCTCCTCCACCCCAGCATCCACCCAAGCTAACATGTCAAAATATTGCTATTGTACTACTATTGTAACCCTATGGGGAGTTTTGCTTAAAGTTTCCTGGTTTTGCATAGCAAGCAAGCATGAACAAAATTCAGGGAACATCCTTAATGCCAAGTTTAACTGTATTACAAGTGTTGCAATAAATGGTTAAAAAGACTTTGACCTGAGTGTTTCTGATTAAAATATACAGCAGTGGAAACGGGGTGACATTTTTTTGGAATTGATGTCACTCAAAAAGGTTTCATATTCCATCATTCTAACAGTTGTCTTCTTGTCATTTCTTTTAGGGGGACTTAAGAAAAACCCTATCACACAAGAGACCAACCACCAGGCTGCAGAAAAGGCCATCTCCAAGGGGTTCATTGGTGCTCGCGATAGAGGTGGGAACAGAGTCAGAGGTCAGACTGTACAGCGTCCTCAACTGGATGATGCACCTCCCCAGTAGACCAAGTCTCTGTCTCTCTTTCTCTCCCCTCAGCAGCACAATGCTGCCCTGTGGTTGGCTCAAAGAAACACCCACACGCAAAGTGTTTGTTTTTGGACAATTTTTATCCATTATTTTGTTCTGTTTGCAGTCTGTGGAGCAGTTTTTTTCCCATTTTAAGTGTATTTATTTTATATACCACATGTATACAGTATGTATATTTGCTGTGACACTGCTTCTCTTTATGTACATTTGATGTGTGTTCTCTGACTCTTGGCTCATGCAACACCCACACACACAGTGTTTGTCTGTGGAGCTGTTTTTTCCTCCTTTTTTTTCATTTTAAGTGATTTTAAGTGATTTTTTGTATACGTCCTCAACTGGATGATGCACCTCCCCAGTAGACCAAGTCTCTGTCTCTCTTTCTCTCCCCACAGCAGCACAATGCTGCCCTGTGGTTGGCTCAAAGAAACACCCACATGCACAGTGTTTGTTTTTGGACAATTTTTATCCATCATTTTGTTCTGTTTGCAGTCTGTGGAGCATTTTTTTTTCCATTTTAAGTGTATTTTTTTATATACCACATGTACATACAGTATGTATATTTGCCGTGACACTGCTGCTCTTTATGTACATTTGATGTGTGTTCTCTGGCTCTTGGCTCATGCAACACCCACACACACAGTGTTTGTCTGTGGAGCTGTTTTTTTAAGTGATTTTTTTGTATATACCATATGTACATATACCGTATGTATATTTACTCTGACACTGCTGCTCTTTATGTACATTTGCTATTTGTGCCCTTTGACACTGCTCTTGACACTGCTGCTCTTTATTTACATTGTGTTTGTATTAACAACGTTTTTGTTTAATAAACTTTGTCAAAATATATTGTCTACTTTCATCCTTGCAAAAATATTTCATGTGTAGACTGTTTACAATTATTAATATGGTTGATGTCTAGGACCAAAAGGAACCATCGCACATCGAAGGCCCAGTCAGAAACTACTTACATTTGCCTAGGAGCAAGGTTGAGCCCACTTGGATCCCACATTTATCCCCTATGGTTCCGACATAGAATTGCCTAGGTGGGACCACGTGGGCTTGCCCAAGTGGTTCCCACCTGAGTCCTATATAAATTTGCCAAGGTGGGGCCCAGCCAGGGCCCATGTATAACCCATGTAGAGCACATGCGGGCTAGCCCAAGCGGCTCCCACCTGGGTCCCATGTAAATTTGCTAAGGTGGGGCCCACCCAGGACCCATGCAGAACCCACCCAGAGCCTACGTGGGCTAGCCCAAGCGGCTCCCACCTGGGTCCCATATAAATTTGCCAAGGTGGGGCCCACCCAGGACCCATGCAGAACCCACCCAGAGCCTATGTGGGCTAGCCCAAGCGGCTCCCACCTGGGTCCCATATAAATTTACCAAGGTGGGGCCCACCCAGGACCCATGTAGAACCCACCCAGAGCCTACGTGGGCTAGCCCAAGCGGCTCCCACCTGGGTCCCATGTAAATTTGCTAAGGTGGGGCCCACCCAGGACCCATGCAGAACCCACCCAGAGCCTACGTGGGCTAGCCCAAGCGGCTCCCACCTGGGTCCCATATAAATTTGCCAAGGTGGGGCCCACCCAGGACCCATGCAGAACCCACCCAGAGCCTATGTGGGCTAGCCCAAGCGGCTCCCACCTGGGTCCCATATAAATTTACCAAGGTGGGGCCCACCCAGGACCCATGTAGAACCCACCCAGAGCCTACGTGGGCTAGCCCAAGCGGCTCCCACCTGGGTCCCATATAAATTTACCAAGGTGGGGCCCACCCAGGACCCATGCAGAACCCACCCAGAGCCTATGTGGGCTAGCCCAAGCGGCTCCCACCTGGGTCCCATATAAATTTACCAAGGTGGGGCCCACCCAGGACCCATGCAGAACCCACCCAGAGCCTACGTGGGCTAGCCCAAGCGGCTCCCACCTGGGTCCCATATAAATTTACCAAGGTGGGGCCCACCCAGGACCCATGCAGAACCCACTCAGAGCCCACGTGGGCTAACCCACGAGGGACCCTTGTGGAAAACGCGGACATTCCCACATAGAACTCACGTGGGCTAGCCCAAGTGGTTCCCACCTGGGTCCCATATAAATTTGCCGAGGTGGGGCCCACCCAGAGCCCATGTAGAACCCACGTTGAGCCCACGTGGGCTAGCCCAAGTGGTTCCCACCTGGGTCCCATATAAATTTGCCGAGGTGGGGCCAACCCAGGGCCCATGTAGAACCCACGTTGAGCCCACGTGGGCTAACCCACGAGGGACCCTTGTGGAAACCGCGGACATTCCCAGATGGGGCCCATGTAGGGAAGCCCAACTCATACCCATGCGGGACCCATGTGGGCGTGCTGGCTGGGTGTACACTCTCAGCTTTGCCAGGTCAAAGTCCTCCGAATGGTCAGCTTTTGATGCATATACAGCTATTGTGAGGTCTC
Organism: Nannobrachium achirus; assembly: GCF_963921795.1. NCBI lineage: Eukaryota > Metazoa > Chordata > Actinopteri > Myctophiformes > Myctophidae > Nannobrachium > Nannobrachium achirus. The sequence goes on from NC_137810.1 coordinate 89,301,357, forward strand.
TAGCCTGATTCTTGACATCCTCTGAGTGGGAATAAGAGGAATTTTCACCAAACTCCTGAAGTGCAGGGAGATCTAGACCCATGCTGGTCTTGAACCATGCCTTCTTTCCAGTGAAAAAGGGATAGCTGGTGGTATCTCTGCCACTCAGGCTGTGAATAAAGGGCAGGGCACGACACTGTGCGAGTCCAAGGGCTGAGACCATGTGATGTAGGAAGATATGCATCCTGCTCTGTTCTCACCCACAGCTCTGGAAGGTCTAGGAGGTGGGTGGCAGCATGATATAGATGCCTATATCATGCTGCCGCCATGGGAAGGCAGTCCCCTGTCCATCTACAGAGCCAGCCTGGCCTATATCAATGGACAAGGCAATATCATGTAGCTGTATCAAAGGCTGCCAGAAAAACTGTTCATGTGCGAAGAAGGGAATTGCATGCTACTTGGGGTGTCGTTGCCAAGGACTGGAGACAAGATAAAGCAGGATAGGTACACATGACAGTGATAGTGACTAGCAATTATTTGCATTATAATGCAGCCTGTTTTAATCATGTGTTCATTATAATTTCCCTGAAGCTGAAGTTGTTGGAAAGCATGTGCATGTCTATGTGTGAAAGACCCAAAAAGGCAGTTGCATTCATTTCATTGAGATAATCTCTCTCTTTTTTTATTTATTTTTTAAATAATTTCTAAGATACATTGTTTTGGTCTCTGATTTTATCTGAAGTCATCGCTACAACTACATACAGTAGAATCGGACAGGAAATATAATATCTCGTTTACAGCCATTTTGACAACATGCAAACTCAAGAATAATACAGGTATAAGTCCCTTCTGTGCCATAAATCTTAGCAAATGGATTCATATTGCTTGTATTTGCAAAAGCAGTCAACAATCATGGTAGAAATTATGTTAAAGCTCTATTTTGGGAATCTACCATCTTGCAAATATGCACAATAAAGGTCCAGACACACCCAATAATAAAATTAGCTATTCCATTGAGTCTCCCATGGTCAGACACCATGAAATAGACACCAAGTTTGCGTTTCTAGCTCATCTGGTTCAGAAGTTAGAGGCAAAACCTATTTTCTGGGTCCTTACATTATGGCGGCCATATTGTGGCGGCCATATTGGATTTCATGGAAACTTGCAATACAAAAAATGTTCATATGTATACCATTGATCAACCTGTGAAGTTTCGTGGAAATATCCCTCAGTTTAAAATGTTGCCCTATTCACCCCCATTAAAACTAATAGGGGCTAATATTGAGGTGGCCATATTGGACTTTGTTGTACAAATTGACCGGGTTGTCCATATAGGTTGTGATCCTACTGGGTCATAGATAATATTTCTGGTGGACAACTTTTTATGTCGGGGCAAATGCAGGTTTCCTAAAAAAAGGCTGGTTTGCCCCCTGGGTACCACCAGAATCAATTGTAGATTTAGTCGAAAAAAAATCTTAGGATATTTAGTCGACTAAAACTAGACTAAATCTAAAACTTTTCAGATGACTAAAATGGGACTAAAACTAAACAGCATTTTATTCAAAAGACTATTGGCTGGCCTATGTTTGTCCCTACCCTTTATCCCTAAACCTTGTTTTGCTATAAAAAAAAATATATAATAAATAAATACATTTAAAAAATAGCTGATCTACAAGCTCACGTCTCAATGTAGATCGGTATTTGAAGTATTTTAAAATGTTTTTCAAAATAGTAAAACAAGGCAAAGAAGTTTAGGAATGGACAAAATAGAGCCCTGTGACTAAAATAAATCGTTGTGGAAATCTTTTCAAGATGCTACTGAATCAATATACACGGTGCCATGGCATTGGTCCGAAGGTTCATGAGTCCGAAGGTTCATTAGTCCGAATTTGTTAAGAATACTATGCCTAACCCTAACCCTAACCTTAACCTCATTAACCCTAACTAAATTCGGACGAATGAACCTTCGGACTAATATCATTTGGGGGTTTCTGATAGACTGCACTCTATCGAGGTGCCAACTTGCATCCTGTGCACTCGTGGACATGTATGGCCTACTGTACTTGTGCAGAGTGCAAGTATTTAACATTTTCTTTTAGGGTCATTTAGGGATGAGCTGTAATGGCTGAAGTCCACTCTGTGTTGCTATTGGATGTGCTTTAAATCTGTGGTTCTCAACCTTTTCAGGCCACGACTCACAAAATAATCATATTTGAACCCCCCCATGAACTGGGGTTAGGGTTTTCTTGCTTTCTCTCCTGTCTTATTTTTTTCTTGTGGTGACTCATTGCATTGGCCAAGCTGGGCATGTTCTGAGGAACTTTGTTTTATTTGTGTATATAGTAGTTTAGTCTGTGTTTCGTGTTGTTGTGTTTTTCTGATCGGCTGGCGGAAAAGTGGGGGAAGGGCCTTCTGTGCCTTGCGTGGAACAAAAGCATAGGAAACAGCAGCCTACCGCTATCTGTCTAGCCTGTCTTAAGTGTGTGGCCCTGGGGTAGTGCGACTAGCTCGTTGCCTTGGTGTTTTTATGGAGAAACTAGTTGGTGCAGTAGTCATGGAGACGTGTACGTGGACCTTGTTTTGGATGCATGCGAACATGGCGGCGGGAGTTAGATCCGGAGTATACACTGCATCCGCGCGATGTCGCGCAAAGCTCGACGCAGGAGAGGAGGTCCAGACGCGCTGTCGCCGTGAAAGCCCGTAACTTGGGCCGGAGGCGACCCAGAGGTCTTCTTTCTTGTTTGTTTTTGTCACTCGGCTGTACACAGCAGTCCTTTTTCTTTTTCTTACTGTCCTGTAACCTAACTGCTGTGCCGCGTCTGGGTGACTGAATTTCCCCCTTGGGATAATAAAGGTATCTATCTATCTTCTCCAGTGTGGACACGTTGGTACCTCTTCAGGTTACTTAACTGACTGAAACCCTTTTCACACTGTTTATACACAAAGGGCTTTTCTCCACTGTGGACACGCTGGTGTATCTTCAGGTGACCTAACTGACTGAAACCCTTGTCACATTGTTTGCACACAAATGTTTTTTCTCTAATGTGGACACGCTGGTGCTTCTTGAGAGAACCCATCTCACTGAAACCCTTGTCACATTGTTTACACACAAAGGGTTTTTCTCCACTGGTGTATCTTAGGCTGGACTCACACATATGCGTGAAACATCTTCTCCGTATCGTCTGAGAATGGCCACTGGGGGCGCCGTACTAATGCATTGTCAATGGAAGGTTGTTTGGTTTTTTGTCGTTGCCGTGTCTCAAGCTCAACCGCAGCCTGTCTTTTGGCCAAGAGACACGGCAACGACAAAACACCAAACAACCTTCCATTGACAATGCCCAACCCCGGAACTCCCCAGGGAGAGCCCCCGCGCATAATCCCAAAGCATCGCGGAGCCTCCTTTCCAAACCTCATAGAGGCCTACCCTTGGCACAGTCCCCTAGGACGGAGCCCTCCCCGGGCCCGTCATCTGGACCGACTTATAAACCCGTCCACGCAGGCCCAGCAGGGCATCAGGAACCCCGGGACCTACCATCTGACACCCAGTTCAGAGGCCCCCCACTACATACCACACATCACCATAACAATGATAAAGCCTCCTGGTCCCTTACCCCCACTAGGCCTATCATCCTAATGGGCGACTCCAACAATAAGCTAATCCCCGAAATCAGAGACATCAGGGTCCAGGTCGACTCATACCCTGGCGCGACCCTGTTGCATGCAATCAACATACTGGAGAAGATCCCCCACCCATGCCTCCACACGGAGAAAGTTGTCTTGTCCTTTGGCTTGAACAACAGATCCAGGGGAACACCTTCCACCCTGGACGGATACCTCAGGACCTTAACCCGCCAGGCCTCCAGGGCCTTCCCCAAGGCCTCCATTTATGTCCCCTTGATCGCTTGTTCCCCCAACCTCCCCGGCCTAGAGGTGGAGTGCATTGGGTTCCTCAACAGGTCCATTAGGCAACTCCAGCACATCCCCCCTCTCCCAGCCTCACAATTCTCAACCCAGGAAGACAACATCCATTGGACACACCAAACAGCAGGCGCCATACTCCAGCTCTGGAAGAACCGTTTAAATTCCAGAGCCCCCTCCCCACGGCTGGCACGGGAAGGGGCGAGGTTCTAAATTTGTCGGCCACAACTTCCCTTTCCTCTGCCCAAATCTCCCTACTGTCCAAGCCTTGGACTCCAAGGGTCTATCATTCATCCCCACACTAAACACAACCCCAAAATTGGACCATAGGAACCTGCTCGAAGACATCCAAATATACCACCGGAGCCTGAAGCTGGCGGCTTTCTTTAACGACCAACCCACTGAACAGGACCCGGTCCGGGCCCCTCTAACACCCAAATCCACTTGGGAGCCAAAACTTTCCCAAATCCCCAAGCCAATTAGGACCCTCATTAAAAAAGACACCGCGGCGATTAAGGCCCTCCCACCCCCTACCCCTGCACCCCACAACCTCCCAGAGGAGGAAGTGGAGGCCCTTAGAACCCTAAAGCAGGATCACCAGCTAGTGATCAAGCCGGCCGACAAGGGCTCGGTAGTGGTCATCATGGACCGGACCAACTACATACGGGAGGCAGAAAGACAACTATTAGACACCAACTACTATTCGAAAACCCCAGGACCAAATTTTGACAAGGCAGCATCGGACATTAGAGACACCCTACACTCCCTCCACCAATTAGGCTTCCTATCAGATAAACAGTTAACCTACCTTCAAGGTACGGAACCCCCCGAAGCCAGAACCATTTATTTTCTACCCAAGATCCACAAGGATCCCGCCTCATGGCCTGTCCCCTATAGGATTCCAGCGGGAAGACCCATTGTCTCGGACTGTGGAAGCGAGACCGATAAGGTTTCAGAATACTTGGACAGCTTCCTCAACCCCCTATCCACCCGACACCCTAGCCACATCAAGGACACGTACGACTTTATCTCTAAAGTCAAAACAATTCCCCTTAACGACACAGACCTTCTTTTCACCATTGACGTAGACTCACTATACACCAACATCGAATCCACTTTAGGCCTAGCGGCAGTCCGCAAAGCCTTCCTAGCCCACTCCCAACCCAGCAGACACGACGCCCTGGTTCTTAACCTCCTGGCCATTGCCCTGAACACAAATGAGTTTGAATTCGAAGGTCAGACTTACCTACAAACTAAGGGTGTTGCCATGGGCAAAAAGTTTGCCCCAGCTTTAGCTGACATTTTCATGGCGGAGTGGGAGGCCGAGGCTTTAAAGAAATGCCCTCTCCAGCCGTCGGCCTATTTTAGGTACTTAGATGATATCTGGGGGATATGGCCCCACTCCAGAGAAGAATTCACCCAATTTATGTCTATCCTCAATTCCCATTCGGCTTCCATCTCCCTAAAACACACCCTTGACCCCTATTCTGTTAACTTTTTGGACACTGTCACCTTCAAAGGTCCAAATTTCCCGACCACCCCACACCTCGACATCAAAGTCTATTTCAAGCCCACGGACACCCATGCCCTTCTCCATAGATCCAGTTTCCACCCCACACACACATTCAAGGGCTTAGTCAAGTCTCAACTCTTGAGATTTAGTCGCATCTGTACTCGAGAGGCTGATTTTGAAGAAGCCACGGCCACGCTGTTTGGGGCTCTGAGAACCAGGGGGTACTCTAGGACCTTATTAAGACAGGCCAGAGCCACATTTAGGGAGACAAGGCCCCCACGCACAGAACCCCTCCTCCCCCTGATCTCCACATTCAACAACACGGCCATCCAGGCCAACAGGGCTATCAAGGAGAATTTGACACTAGCGAACCTTCCCCCACAGGTTCTGGGAAACCACAGAATCATCTCGGCCTTCCGCCGTAACCCCAATTTGAAAGACCTGCTGGTCCACAGCAGGCTCCCAACCTTAAATCCCCGTCACCGTCCTGAACCCCACCCACATTTCCTCCAACAATATACCCTAAAATGTGGAGGTAATGTAATTAGAGTTCCACGCCAAGCCTCCATCAGGGACTCTAATCTAGTCTACCTAATTCAATGCCGCCAATGTGGTAGACGATATGTGGGGGAAACCAAAAATTCACTACAGACACGCCTGGCCCAGCACCTCTATAACATCGAAAACCACCTCAAATTAGATACAGCCCTAGTCACCCACTTTCTTTCCCATGGCCCCCGCAACCTCCACATTATGGTCCTTCAACACAATCCCCGGTGGTCCCTAGCACAGAGGAGGAGACAGGAGTATCTTTGGATACAGCGCCATCCGTTGTATGTAAAAATAGAACTGTGTGTAACCCTCACCTTTCCCTTTGTTCCAGTAACATGAATGATATTGAGCTGGTCCAGTTGTTCCACCTTGGACACACACACACACTTTACTTTACTTTACTTTATTTGTTTATTTAGACGGGACAATGCATATTAATGAACACTACATGAAAGCAATGTAAATAAGCCGGAATTAGCAAGAATGCTAAATTTCATCCGTAGTCCCCACATGAAGACAAAACAATACATACCAACAAACAGTAACCCTACATTAGGAGAGGGCGCCTAAGAACATACATACAAATACTATTTTTCCTCAACCAAGAGAAAACAACAAAACAACACATATTACTAACAGTACCCTACATTAGAAAAGAAAAGTTAAAAATATACGTACATAACATGAGCTGTACTCTTAAAACTATACATGGTCACAGGTTTGATTGTCAACTAACCATTTTTTTAGATTGAACTTGAAGGATGGAAATGACAAACAGTCTCTTATTGTTAGAGGTAGGTCATTCCAGATTGAACATCCCTGCACTGAAAGGGTGTTTTTTCCAAAAGCGGTTACCCGGTACGGTACTTCGCAATCCCCTCTAGTGATTGCTCTAGTATTGAGTCCTCTATCGGGCTTCCTTTTTATGAATTCCTTTAGGGGAGGTGGGCATAGACCATTTAGGGTCTTATATATGATACTGACCTGTTTAAATACCTTAAAATTAGCGAAACTCAAAAAACGGTACCTCTGAAGAATATTACAATGGTGATATGAGCGGGGTTTCCTATCGAATACCTTAAGCGCACTCTTATATAGCTGTTCAATGGGTTTGAGAATCGTTATACCTGTGCAAGACCAGTTTGTGAAACAGTACTCAATGTGTGATTGGATCATGCATTGGAGATAAGATTTAGCAGCACTAACTGCCAAAAAAGGTCTGATTTGTTTAAAGTTCTGAAGGTTGAACTTGATTGTGTTTGTAACCTTTTTTACATGTTTTTTAAAGGTTAGGGTTGAGTCTAACATGACCCCGAGGTACTTGAACTCTGACACAAGTTCAAGTTCCTCTCCACCCAGAAACACATTTGATGACTCCATCACAACTGGTCTTTTGGAAAAAGCCATGCAGACCGTCTTTTTTTTTTCTTTTTTTCACACACACACACACACACACACACACACACACACACACACACACACACACACACACACACACACACACACACACACACACACACACACACACAAAGCAACGATAGTATCTTTAACACGAAACCCAGTGTTTCCCAATATGAGGTGCAGGCCCCTGTCGAGGGGACGTCAAAGTGTCTGGAGTTGGGCCACCATTTTCACCCATTATGGACAAGAACACATTTTTGTATTACAGTACATGTACAGTATGTAGCAACGTTTTTTCTGAAAAATGGATTTTTGTTTCTAGCTGCTACAGAGGCTGAGGAATAGGTCTTAAAGGCTTTTTTTATTTTTTATTTTTTCAAATCAGACTTTTTAAACATGTACATTTGGGGGTCCTTGACATGAAAAGGTTTGAGAACCACTGATTTAGAAAAAGGATTTAGTAGACATTTGTGTACACACACACACACACACACACACACACACACACACACACACACACACACACACACACACACACACACAGATTTTAGAGTACTGACCGTCAGTCAGTCTCCAGGAATCCTCTCATAGCACTGAGTTGGAGCTGAGGATTCAGCCTCTCTCTTCTCACCTGATGACCAGCAGCATGCAGAGAATGTTAGAGAGGCAGGGGCTGAAATTTCTAAAAGGGCCTTTTGGTGAAAATATCGAAAGTAACAGACCTTCAAGCTCACAACGTGTCGCAGCACGACATTGTTAGCTTAGAGGTCGGCTATTTTCTTTGCTTGATACCACACTGAACTAAGCATAATGAAGTGAATACTGGAGATGTGGCGTAATGGCATGGATTTCTACACAGAGAGGGGACAAGTCTTTCAACATAAGATGCTGTCATTCAAGTTCAGGAGAGTATGGACATGGCAATTCTATTGAATGCTGCTTTCAGGTATGGCGCAGAAAGGGGTGATTTGCATTTCTTTCACAATAGGGAAAACTACATTCATGGTCTGGAGAGGGCACTTTTTACAGACGGATAAAAGGGCAGGGTCTCAAGCCCCCTTTGATATCTATGTGTGCACGTGCCTGGTGATGATCACATCATTATCTTATCATCATCATCATCATCATCATCATCATCATCATCATCATCATCATCATTACTCACCTGATCCAACAGACTGGCGTTGGTCTGGAGTGTGTTGAGAGCACACACTGCTTCCTGTGTGAAAGAGAAAAAAAAAGTTAAGTGATGCAGAGAGACTTGGTTGGATTTTTCGAACATAAAATATTCGCACCTGCAGAATATTTAGAGAAAGCATGGGACAAACGGACAAAGAAAGCTCATACAGTATGTGATATGGGGTGTGCAAAAACATCGATTCACTCAACTATCGCGATTTTTAATGCCACGATTAAAGATCACAATTTTTTATTGAGGTGAAATAAGTTACAATAAGTTTCATAAATGAAAATCATGGGATGGGTCACAAAAAGAATGCATTCATTCATTCACAAATCGTTCACAGCTCAACATTCAGACTTTTTTCTACAAGCTCTCAACGCTTGTAGATCTGCTACTTTCACTGTTTCTGTAGATCTGCTACTTTCACTAACATATTTTAGGAGCTTGTATGAACTTAGAATGAGGGCAGGAGCAGTGAGTGACCTTTGTTCTACTTACATTCATTGTTTAACAGAATAAAAGTAAAAAATAAACCATATATGGCACACATTACATCACATGACCAACTGTCACATTGTTATGTCCAATTAATCATTAACTAAGCCAAGCAGGTGGCAGCACACACACACACACACACACACACACACACACACACACACACACACACACACACACACACACACACACGAAAAGTCACTGAGACAGGAACGTATCCATCTGCCGTAGCTTACATTACCACCAGCGTGTCCTGACAGGACATAGATGTAACCAAATCCATTTGGTTACATTTGTACCTGGAAATTGAATCTACAGTTGCAACAACAAACATTGACAGCCCTTACAGCCAAACAGAAAGGTCCTACTATCTGATTGTACCCATTGTCAAATGCCTTCTGGAGGTCCAGCATGACCATGCCGCAATATTTGTCCAAGTCCACATCACGTTTGATGTGGTTGTTCAAATAGAGAAGGCATATGTGTCAGTGGAATGGGATTCTCTGAAGCCAGATTGGAACTCAGTTTATTCTCTTCAAGACAGCCTACCTTGCAACCTGTTATATAGCCATTTCTTTTTTTCTTTTTTACAAGATAACAATGCATTACAACATGATTAGCTTATAGATCTGCTATTTTTTGGTGAAGGTCTGGTTCAATCTGGACTATAAACAGATATTCTGTCAAGTTTTCCTCCGTGACATAAACTGTATCTTAGGGGGATACTGTACGTACTGCGTACAGTTGATATGAAACAAACATAACACTTTAATTCAGGAGTGTCATGGATGTAAAAGTTATTTACAAAGGTGCACCAAGTCTTGCTCTGGTAGAAATGTGTTTTAGGTGTGTGGTGGGGGGCTCAGAGTGAATCCACTAAGTTGAATAAGCTTTCAACTTGCCACAGACCACTTTGTTTTGGTGAGTAGCGAAACTGTATTGTTACTGACAGAGTTTCAGAACCACTGTATAAACTCACAACAATTCATTGAAACATCAAATGACAGACAAACAACAGTCCTATGCAAAGAAATGATAATAACAATGTTATAACAGTAACATAAAATGTACTGCACTGTTAACAAACTTGATAAAGTACTCATTACTCAGTCACAACTAAACCAGCATGGTGTGTGTGTGTGTGTGTGTGTGTGTGTGTGTGTGTGTGTGTGTGTGTGTGTGTGTGTGTGTGTGTGTGTGTGTGCTGCTATGGAGGGTTGTGGTCAGTCTCCTACCTGGTAGTCCATGTCTGGGGGCTGTGGAGCGGCCAGGCTGCTGGAGGAGGGCGGGCAACAACAACACACTGACTGACAGACCAAAAACTGACGGAGGAGGACCATGCGGAGGACGGACAGACAGTCAGGCACGCCATCATATGGGGGCGGAGCGTGTGTGTGTGTGTGTGTGTGTGTGTGTGTGTGTGTGTGTGTGTGTGTGTGTGTGTGTGCGCGCGCGCGCACGCGCGTCCGGATGTGAACTGCAAAGCAAGCTATACGGAGTCTGTACGGACTAAACCATTTTGTGTTTTCTGTGAGGGGTGAAAGGATTCAGAGAAACTCTATTATATGAAAGAACACGATTGATGAAGGGGGAAAAACTCAGTAGAGTCTGAATCTATCCATGAAGCTTCATTTCAATGTGATTATGACATTATTGGAGGAGAGGGGGACATAATAATCTTTACGTCTCCACGCCACCCCCTCCCGGGTCCGGTTTAGGTTCTTGGTAGGTCTACTCCTTCCCCTTTGTCCACCTCGGGAGTCGGAGGACATATTTTGTGCAGACTAGAGACAACAGCAGACGGCCAGACGCTTGCAGTGTTTTATTTTTCATGACGGCGGTGAGCAAATGTCTCACAAAGGAGGTCAAATGTGTCAAATGGAGTCTGTACGGTTGAAGATAAATGAACACATGACGTCGGTGGGAGAGGAGATATTGTGTGTTTTGGACAAACAGCAGCGTGGAGCCGATGTTTGTGTGGAGCTTAACGTCAGAGTGGTTGTGTTGGAGCGCCTCCAAGTGGCAGCAGAGTTCATGTGCAACCTCTTCCAGAGGGAGATGGAGACACTAGAAACTCTGCTGGTGACACAAAACAAACGTCTGGACACCTTTCTACACACACCAGGTTTGTTTGTTTGATTGATTGGTTGTAGATGTTATGCATAGGTTTGCATAGGAAAGGGTACAGGACAGTACAGTTTACTGGTACAAGGTCAACTAAAAGGATATAAAAAAAACACATTTGAACAAGATACAAATAATACGTCTGGCTGTAACAGCCGACCTTTTAGCAATTTCACTGTAGTCAAAAGAAAATTGTGAGTGTTGGTGTGCTCCTGTCACTTGATCCTTTGGTGTAGTTTTCAGTTTGCAGAGTGCTTCTACAGTTCAACTTCGGTAGGAGGGAGGACTGTCAAGTCAAACATCTGTCGCACATTGTGTCTAAAATAGCAGATCTACAAGCTCACCTTCGATTTTTTTGATCCGGTCGGGACCGGATGACATCCTACGTTATTTTGTAGTCAAAACGGACTACACTTTGGCCGGAACTACCAAACAGGAATCAGTTTTAACTCAGTTAGCGCATGCACAAGTAGTTAGCGCATGCTCAAGTAGTTTTGTTTTGGGCTAAAACGGATTCCAGTTTGGTAGTTCCGGCCAAAGTGTAGTCCGTTTTCACAACAACATGACGTAGGATGTCATTCAGTCTAAACCGGAACAAACAACGTGTTTAGTAAACAAATACCAGGCTTTCCCCTATGTTTTCCCCTACACAGGAAATCCAAATAATAAATGTGCTTTAAGTAACATGTGAGGGGTCAAAATAGGGTTTTTTGATGATTCTGAATCCAATGCAAGCGCTTTTGTTTTGCATGAAAAACATTCCTTGGGCTAGAAAGCCCCCCACAAAACTGTGAAAAGTGACGACTCTTCACTAAACCATAGCTTTGTGGGGGACTTTCTAGCCAAAGGAATGTTTTTTTTTTTTTTTTTTTTTGCAAAAGCTGCTTGCATTGGATTCAGAATCATCAAAAACTCCTATTTTGACCCCTCACAAGAATGGGACCCCAACCTTTTTTTTTTTAATCGTGCCCATATTGCTTTTTTTTCTTTTTTCTTTTTTTTTTGCTAACTTACTTTTTGGAAAAAGTAGGTCCAAAGGGAAACTTTGTTCAAAATTTGGTGCTTGTATCACAAAGTGAACGATTCTTCCAAAAGAATTGACATCTCAGCCCCTCCGAGCACTCAACATCAGTCAAAATAAACAAAACTACTTCACTACTCACCAAACCAAAGGTAGTTTTGCGTTGTTGAAAGTCTATTCTCCGCGGTGGTGAACCCCTCAGCACCCCACCTACTCTGTAAAAGACATGATTTTTGTCATGAAATAAAACGCACCCACCTCGAGCCACCTAGCGGCCACCGCAGATACAATTCAGATTCAGATTCAGATTCAGATTTCTTTATTAACCATTGTGTAATACACATAGGAATTTGCTTTGGCATACTACAAAGCAAATTTGTAGTATGGTTCACAACCCGGAAATAAGCGGCGGTCGAGTTGGATGCACTTTATTTCATGCCAAAAATAGTGTAATTTGCAGAGTAGGTCGAGTGCTGAGGGGCTCACCACCGCGGAGAATAGACTTTCAACAACGCAAAACTACCTTTGGTTTGGTGAGTAGTGAAGTAGTTTTGTTTATTTTGACTGATGTTGAGCGCTCGGAGGGGCTGAGATACTCGGGTCTAGCCATTTGCCGACGGGTCTGTCAGAGCGTCACCGGGAGGTGACGCGATGGACCAGAGCTAAATCACAACCACAATTATTACCGCTGACGGCGTCGCGCACAGCCGAGAACAGCGTGCGGCGGCAGACAGCGCGAGCCACACGCTCCCAAAAACAGGAGCGGCTCTACGTTGTACAGGAGACGCATACGTCCTGTATACAGGGCTCACCCCTCCCCGGGGACGGGCCCCCAGTCCCCTACACCAACACGCTGACAGTGACCACCGAAGGCATGCAACAACGGCCAGAGAACTTGGCATATTGTATGCCTTGTGCCACACATCTCCAATGTGCCAGCACATGTCTCCAGAGTCTACATCATAACTGCTGGATTTCTTCTTTCTCAACTAGTAACACCAGTACAGGGGGCCTCAGAATACGTTGATAATATGTGTCCCAATCTCCCCAGGAGCCAGTCATTGCAATTTTTTTCATTTTCATTTTTTCATTTCATTTGAAAGCTGGGGATCATAGCTACAAAATGATATATTGGTTGTGGAGATTGACCCAACAGTTTTGAAGATATGGCTTATAGAATGATGCCATGCTGAAATAGTACTTTTGAGATATTCAAGTTTTAAATAAATTTCTAACCTGCAATAACCTGACTCCGCCACATGGGGAGCAATCTTCAATTCAATCTTCAATTCAAAGAAGCTTTATTGGCATGAGAACACAAACGTTTACACAGTGGTGGAAAAAGTACCAACATTTTATAATAAAGTAAAGTATCAATTCTGCAATGTAGAATCACTCTGTTACAAGTAAAAGTCCAGAATAAAAAATGTACTTGAGTAAAAGTACAAAAGTATTGGTATCCAAATGTACTTAAAGTACCAAAAGTAAAAGTACAAAATGTTTGAAAATAGCAGATCTACAAGCTCACAACGCGTCGCACCGCAATGCGTTGTGAGCTTGTAGATCGTCTATTTTCAAATAGCCTTGGTATAACATAGGGCTAAAGTGGTTTATGTATGTTTTAAACTTTAGTTATTGCTCTCTAAAAAGATAATGCCACAACAGCATCTCAAGCATTATTGGGCTAAATGTAAAGACGCTACAGTGCGCCAACCGTGAAGCAGTTTAACCAATTTGCTACATACGTCTACACAAACGGTCAGATTACAAAGATAAATTGCTTAGTGAAGGCTCACAGATGTCACCATAGGGTACGCTCCAGCAGAATGTCCCGTAATGATCGTATTATTTAATGAGGAGCATTTTAATCCGATCGGTCGTCGTTTCCTTAAAAAGGTATTAATGTATCTAAGTGCAGTACACCTCGCAACCGATGGGGTCGCATGGCTGAAAAACAACAGAAAATGGCATCTGATCGGATTAAAATGCAGTTTATTAAACAATACGAAAGATACGGGTAATTCTGCTTGAGCGTACCATACTGTGACATCTGTGAGACTTCAGTAAGCACGTTATCTTTGAAATATGAAGGTTTTTGTAGACGTACGTAGCAAATAGGATTAACTGCTCAACACGAGGTTGAAGTGAACCTATTACGTGTGCAACAGGGCTAACTGTGCTAAATGTAGCATAATCAGTGTTTGTGTAACTTCAGCCAGAAGGATTATTTGACCTGATAATAAAACACAATCTACAGGCTTAACCGCCTCGCGTTGTGAGCTTGTAGAAGAGAGCAACAATAGAGTTGGGTCACGTTTTATTTGTTTATAGCCTGCAGCTAGCGCTGCAGCTAGCGCTAGCTAACGCTAGCTAGCGTTAGCCGTTAGCCACTCATAGCCAGTCAACCAGAATAGTCTACTCTAAAGTCAACTTTCCGACGGCGAGTGAACGATTGCATTCCATCCATGTTTTCTTGGCTGTCAATTTATTGTCCAAAAAAACAAACACCCTGAACGTTAGAATTAGATAGTTTAGGACGACACTGATCTATTCAATGCTAAGCTAACTCAGTGACAAAGGAAGCTTCCGCACCGGAGCATACGTCACAGACGTCTCCAGGCCGCTCCAGGATCATTTCACCAGCGTAGAAGAAGAAACAGCGGAAGTCAAGAACGGCGGAAGAATAATAAATAATAATACACAAAATAATACATTACGTGGTTAATAATTGTTCATTTGGAACACACGTGGCATTAAATTAATGGGATAAATACTGTGGGTTGCTTCGCTAAGTAATGGAGTCCCGATATTACCGCATTTGGCTACAAACGGCTAACAAAGGCTGGCTAGTTAGCATTTTAGCTAATATAAACTGGGAGGACTAACAGAATTATGTACCGATCTCTCACATTAATTAAAAAAAGTCTTATTTACATGCAGAGTTAAGCTCTGGCGTTTAAGTGAAATGTAGCCTAGATATTATGAGATGCTGTTGTGGCATAAAAAAAAAAAGAGCAAAAAAAAAAAAAAAAATCATTTTGGCTACAGGGAATAATGACAGTCCCCGAGATGACTAGCTGCTGGGGGTGCTGGGACACATATTTAGAATTTATCAATAGCCTATTTCTTCAGTTAAACCACTTTAGACCCTCTAATGCCTCTATGCTTGCTTTGTAAAACACCCTCTGAGTTGCTCTGTACTTCAGTTATTTTTCCATACACCAACTCTCTTCACCAAAAATAGCCGATCTACAAACTTTCTAGCATCTTGTGGTGAGTTTGTAGATCTGCTACTTTTGGTGAATATCCCCTTAGAATAGGGATGCTGGGGTTTGAGTGATTGAATGCCAAGTGTAAATGTTTATTTATTTTAAATCTGTCCAAATGAAAAATTCAAGGGAGCCTCCGCACACTCAAAAGTGTGCAAAATCATGTTCTTTATTTTCAGTTAAATAAAGTGCAAGCTTTTGGTCTTAGACCTTCTTAAAGGAAAATTCCAGAATAAAACATATTAATCCTTAATCAGCCTTTTATCACGTCTGTACATACCTGGTATGATGGATTTTTATCATAGTCCTTCCAGTTTTTACTTCTCCTGGACTCCTCAGATCTCTCTCCCACAGCCAAAACGGCGGTCAATTGTGGTTCTCCCAAAGCGCTAATTTTCACCGCTGCAAAGTTACTTTTTTCTTCATAAATCTGCTATTTATAGTTCATTGAGAGCCAGTAATCCACTGTTTTATCGCGGGTTGAGGGAAATGGCGGTTGTTGACATGATCCCAATAGTACTCACAGAAGAAGAATGAAGTCTCGCGTCTCGCGTGATTACCGCGTTTCCTTTAGCTTTTTCTTTAGCGCAAAAGAAAGCTTTCTCCTGGAGTTATTACAGCCAGTATGTACACAACAAGGCATCGTGGTATATATATAAAAAATAAGAAAGCAGAAGAATATAATCTAGTTAGTCTATTGATCGCTAGAATCTAGTAATATGACTGAGAAGGATTCATAACAAAGCATTTTAACGGACTTCCTGTAGTCATAAGGTCATTCTATTACCTTTATTTATTTTATTTTTTCCTCAAT
The DNA here is from genome assembly GCF_963921795.1 of Nannobrachium achirus. NCBI lineage: Eukaryota > Metazoa > Chordata > Actinopteri > Myctophiformes > Myctophidae > Nannobrachium > Nannobrachium achirus. The sequence continues at coordinate 89,317,626 of NC_137810.1, forward strand.
ACATTTCTTCGATTTTATTTATTATTTATTTATGGAATTACTTATAAAATAACTTTGACGTGTATTATTATTTGTAAACAATGTAGGCTACAATATAATCACAAAATAATCGTATTTTCCTCAAGACATTCTGCAATGCCTCACCAAATAAACGTTAGGTAAAAAGTACCTCATGAAAGACACGTTTCTGTGGTCATGAAGTAATTTTTACCTAAAGTTTATTTGGTGAGGCATTGCAGAATGTCTTGAGGAAAATACGATTATTTTGTGATTATATTGTAGCCTACATTGTTTACAAATAATAATACACGTCAAAGTTATTTTATAAGTAATTCCATAAATAAATAATAAATAAAATCGAAGAAATGTATTGAGGAAAAAATAAAATAAATAAAGGTAATAGAATTACCTTATGACTACAGGAAGTCCGTTAAAATGCTTTGTTATGAATCCTTCTCAGTCATATTACTAGATTCTAGCGATCAATAGACTAACTAGATTATATTCTTCTGCTTTCTTATTTTTTATATATATACCACGATGCCTTGTTGTGTACATACTGGCTGTAATAACTCCAGGAGAAAGCTTTCTTTTGCGCTAAAGAAAAAGCTAAAGGAAACGCGGTAATCACGCGAGACGCGAGACTTCATTCTTCTTCTGTGAGTACTATTGGGATCATGTCAACAACGGCCATTTCCCTCAACCCGCGATAAAACAGTGGATTACTGGCTCTCAATGAACTATAAATAGCAGATTTATGAAGAAAAAAGTAACTTTGCAGCAGTGAAAATTAGCGCTTTGGGAGAACCACAATTGACCGCCGTTTTGGCTGTGGGAGAGAGATCTGAGGAGTCCAGGAGAAGTAAAAACTGGAAGGACTATGATAAAAATCCATCATACCAGGTATGTACAGACGTGATAAAAGGCTGATTAAGGATTAATATGTTTTATTCTGGAATTTTCCTTTAAGGCATGCAGCACCTCACCTAAATCTATTGGCAGATGAGTGGTGGTCCTTTCACTATTAATCTGTCCTAATGGAAGCAGATATTTTCTCAAGTTGTTATATGCTTGTTAGGCCTATTATGGACAGTGTTTTGTCATTATTCCAAAAATAATAAACATGCTGCATTTGCATAAAGAAAGTTTTTGTCTACTTCCTTGTTGATATGAGTATTAATATCTGTTTAAGGTAGATATAGAACAGATACAAAATATGTGATTAACTTGGGATTAATCGTGTGATTAACTACTGACAATAGGGATGTCCAATATTATTGGCCGGACGATATTACCATAAGCAATTAATATTGGAAAATATTGGTAACAAAAAAAAAAAAATATATATATATATATATATATATATATATATATATATATATATATATATATATTATGATTTTGTTTTTCTTTTTTACATGAGCTCTTATAGTAGTTAGATGTGTGCCAAAAAATAGAATTATATGTTTTATTGAGGTGAAATGCGTTTCAAAACCGATATGGGTCTGTAACTCTAGAGTGTACAAATGGAACCAGATTCAGATTCAGAACCAAATTTCTGGGAGAGGAAATCTGGTGCTTGGAAGGACTAGGCTCTGTGGATGGACTCTGCCCGTAGCGTGACAACCGTGTCTTCTAGCCTAGTCTCTCTCTCTCTCTCTCTATATATATATATATATATATATATATAGCATCTGTCTGTCAAGTCACACTTGATTCAAATCTTTTGACAGTGTTTTCCAACCAAATGGGAAAAAACTGTATGATTTTCTTTCTCTCAAGTTCAAATATTCAGTGTTTTATTCTCATTTCATCTTTTGTCTAGACTTCCTGCTCCTCCCTGTGTGTAAAGAAGAGGTTCCCATTGAACAGCATGAGAGGAATCCTAATCTGGAGGAACCAGAGCCTCCACAGATTGAAGTGGAGCTACAGGAGCTACTTCATAGTCCAGAGGAGGCTGCTGGGTCAGAATGTTCTGAAACTGAGACGGAAGACAGTGATGAGTGGCAGCCTGGTGAAGAATCTGACACAGAAGACGGTGATGAATGTGAGACCAGGGACGATCTTGATGAAAACAGAGAGACAGCGCCTGTAGCCAGCACCTCAACTGAATACATGAACACACAAGCTGATGTAGAGGACTGTGGAACATCACAACCAACTAGTGATGACCATCTTTTCTCTTCACACTGTTCTGAATCAGAAACTGATGACAGTGATGAGTGGGAGGAGACCAGGGGAGATCAGTCAGCTTTAAACACACTGAAATCACAGAAGACACAACATGTGGGAGGACAGTGCAAGCGGTCCCAGGACCTGAAATCATCAAAACAAACTCAATCCATGAGGAGTCACACAGGGAAGAAAGGTTTTAGTTGTACAGAGTGTAGCAAAATGTTTAATCATAAGGCTCATCTGAAGAGTCACACAATGATCCATACAGGGGAAAGGCCCTATACTTGTACAGTTTGTGGTAAAGGCTGTCTTCACATGGGTCATCTAAAAACACACATGATGACTCATAACGGGGAAAGGCCCTTTTTGTGTACAGTTTGTGGTAAAGGCTGTGTTAGTGCATGTAATCTAAAAATACACGCAAGGACTCATACAGGGGAAAAGCCTTATACTTGTACAGTATGTGGTAAAGGTTTTCTTAGCACAAGTAATCTAAAAACACACATGAGGATGCATACAGGCGAAAAGCCATTTTATTGTGCAGTTTGTGCTAAAGGCTTTGCTCAAATGTGTAATCTAAAAACACACATGAAGATGCATACGGGCGAAAAGCCATTTTATTGTGCAGTTTGTGGTAAAGGCTTTGCTCAAACGAGTAATCTAAAAACACACATGAAGACTCATACAGGGGAAAGCCTTTAGTTTAAATTAGTTCACACAGACACATAAATGATCATTCAGTCTCAGCCAGAATGACAATGAAAAGGACACTAAAGCAGAGGAATTGTATACGCTGACAATATCAACAAGACTTAAGCTAAACACAAACAGTTTCTTGAGACAGATTTTACTTTGCTTGTTCCAGAAAGGTAGAGCAGTGTTTTTCCACATTTGTCAGAATTTAACATGTCATATTCATTAATATTCATGCAATAAGTGTTATGCATGCAAGGAGTGGTTTACTGAATTATAATGTTTGCAAATATCCATAAACAAGGATAAGGTTCGGATTTAGAAATGTAACATATTTTGATAGATGAATGTAATTGGTATGGGAGCTCACAATATAAATAACAACACAACGTGACATAGCTCTGTTTACACAATGCTGTACCCTCTCCAACTGTACATTCATTTCCCATTTGCAGTTTTAATTACATTTCGACACTTGCTTTGGCAATGTAAATTATGTGTTCTCATGCCAATAAAGCTCATTTGAATTGAATTGATTGGTTTATTTTGGTCTGGGTTCTGTTTAAAATGTACATCTGTACATCTAAAGAAACTGTGAGGTAATAATGTTTAATTCAAATAAACATCTTTGAGTTCAGTTGCATTAATATCAATTAACAGTACCCTGTCAGTAAAGCAATTGTTTTCATTGGATTAATGTTTGAATGCCCATTTTTCTGAGCAAATACAATTATTGTTTACAAATGTATAAAAGGATGGTAATGTACACAGAAATCAGCAATGTCATTTCACCAAAGTCTTTACAGGTGGGCCTGTATGCAAACATAGGCCTACTCTGCAGTGGCCCTCACTCAGAGCATGTTTTGAATAGGCCTGTGTAAGCTGGACACAATAGCCTGTACCATTTGCATTGTGATTATGATCATTACCACCGTATTGCCATCAATTGCAATGCGAGGGTGTGTGTGAAGTGGTATTCAGGTGTTATCGGCATTACCACCTACAGTACCAATGGTGTGTCCCAATCTCCCCAGGAGCCAGTCATTGCAATTTTTTTCATTTTCATTTTTTCATTTCATTTGAAAGCTGGGGATCATAGCTACAAAATGATATATTGGTTGTGGAGATTGACCCAACAGTTTTGAAGATATGGCTTATAGAATGATGCCATGCTGAAATAGGACTTTTGAGATATTCAAGTTTTAAATAAATTTCTAACCTGCAATGACCTGACTCCGCCACATGGGGAGCAATCTTCAATTCAATCTTCAATTCAAAGAAGCTTTATTGGCATGAGAACACAAACGTTTACACAGTGGTGGAAAAAGTACCAACATTTTATAATTAAGTAAAAGTATCAATTCTGCAATGTAGAATCACTCTGTTACAAGTAAAAGTCCAGAATTAAAAATGTACTTGAGTAAAAGTACAAAAGTATTGGTATCCAAATGTACTTAAAGTACCAAAAGTAAAAGTACAAAATGTTTGAAAATAGCACATCTAAAAGCTCACAACGCGTCGCACCGCAATGCGTTGTGAGCTTGTAGATCGGCTATTTTCAAATAGCCTTGGTATAACATAGGGCTAAAGTGGTTTATGTATGTTTTAAAATGTAGTTATTGCTCTCTAAAAAGATAATGCCACAACAGCATCTCAAGCATTATTGGGCTAAATGTAAAGACGCTACAGTGCGCCAACCGTGAAGCAGTTTAACCAATTTGCTACATACGTCTACACAAACGGTCAGATTACAAAGATAAATTGCTTAGTGAAGGCTCACAGATGTCACCATAGGGTACGCTCCAGCAGAATGTCCCGTAATGATCGTATTATTTAATGAGGAGCATTTTAATCCGATCGGTCGTCGTTTCCTTAAAAAGGTATTAATGTATCTAAGTGCAGTACACCTCGCAACCGATGGGGTCGCATGGCTGAAAAACAACAGAAAATGGCATCTGATCGGATTAAAATGCAGTTTATTAAACAATACGAAAGATACGGGTAATTCTGCTTGAGCGTACCATACTGTGACATCTGTGAGACTTCAGTAAGCACGTTATCTTTGAAATATGAAGGTTTTTGTAGACGTACGTAGCAAATAGGATTAACTACTCAACACGAGGTTGAAGTGAACTTATTACGTGTGCAACAGGGCTAACTGTGCTAAATGTAGCATAATCAGTGTTTGTGTAACTTCAATCAGAAGGATTATTTGACCTGATAATAAAACACAATCTACAGGCTTAACCGCCTCGCGTTGTGAGCTTGTAGAAGAGAGCAACAATAGAGTTGGGTCACGTTTTATTTGTTTATAGCCTGCAGCTAGCGCTGCAGCTAGCGCTGCAGCTAGCGCTAGCTAACGCTAGCTAGCGTTAGCCGTTAGCCACTCATAGCCAGTCAACCAGAATAGTCTACTCTAAAGTCAACTTTCCGACGGCGAGTGAACGATTGCATTCCATCCATGTTTTCTTGGCTGTCAATTTATTGTCCAAAAAAACAAACACCCTGAACGTTAGAATTAGATAGTTTAGGACGACACTGATCTATTCAATGCTAAGCTAACTCAGTGACAAAGGAAGCTTCCGCACCGGAGCTTCACAGAAGACAAACGCATACGTCACAGACGCCTCCAGGCAGGAACGGATCATTTCACCAGCGTAGAAGAAGAAACAGCGGAAGAACGGCGGAAGAATAATAAATAATAATACACAAAATCATACATTACGTGGTTAATAATTGTTCATTTGGAACACACGTGGCATTAAATTAATGGGATAAATACTGTGGGTTGCTTCGCTAAGTAATGGAGTCCCGATATTACCGCATTTGGCTACAAACGGCTAACAAAGGCTGGCTAGTTAGCATTTTAGCTAATATAAACTGGGAGGACTAACAGAATTATGTACCGATCTCTCACATTAATTTAAAAAAGTCTTATTTACATGCAGAGTTAAGCTCTGGCGTTTAAGTGAAATGTAGCCTAGATATTATGAGATGCTGTTGTGGCATTAAAAAAAAAAGAGCAAAAAAAAAAAAAAAATCATTTTGGCTACAGGGAATAATGACAGTCCCCGAGATGACTAGCTGCTGGGGGTGCTGGGACACATATAACAATATAAAATCTCCTTATCAATATAGTAAGTATTTCAGAATGAAGTATTCATAGGTTTCATCAACTGTGATGTGATGAACAAGCAATCGATATGGGGCATACTTGCAGTTAACCCTCTAATACCCACTATTGTATTATTACAACATTTGTATTTTATCCAAAAAAAAGGTTTAAATTATTTTATTACCACCTAAACATCACCATTGGCCACAATGTTTGCATATGGCGTCATTATAATGATCCATTCTTGAGAATTTGGATAAATCATGTCCTACCAAACCATTTCAAATTATCATCATGTATTGACACACTAATCAATCTAAACATGCAACCTGACAGAAGTCACCCTTGTCCCAGACAAGAATTCACACCTTAAACGCAGGTTTTTTTCTTTTATAAACACCAAATAATACATATACATCACCATTGGATTCTATTGTTTAGTAATACAATGCCAGTGGCTACAATATTTGCATACACATACCCCCCACGGAGGCTATTCCTCACAAAAACATAAGTACAATGTTTTGTTTGGTGATCAGAATGTCATGCACATAGGCTATGTTTTTTGAAAAATATCTCCCTAAACTAGAGCATGATTGATGGCTATAAAACCTTTTTTTTTTTTTAAACATTTATTTATTTTATTTTATTCCTCAAGTATTTTCACAGTGACTGAGAGACCGCGAACTGACGGGAGAGTGTTTTCTGCTGGTGTTTCAGTCCGAGTGTATCAAAGGGTGCGTTCGGGGTTAGGGTTGTAGTGTGTGCCTAAACCCAGTAGCAGTGCTTTGACGCCGTGTGGCCGAAAATATTTCCCCACATGCACGCGCACGGACGGCACCGAACGGTGCACGACCGTGTAAACGCGTGCATACCCCCTCGCGAGAGCCGCAACCCCCCACCCCGCGAATCCGCGATAACTACAAGCAATACTTTAATCAGTGGCTACTACTATGCAGGTTTCTAGTGGTGAATGTGTGAGCGTCCTCAAGCCTCTATTCATATGGATACAGTATAGCCTACTTAGGTTTCCAGCTGTGACTGCATGTGCATGTGTCGATGTGTGTGTGTCCTCATCCATTACTGTGGTATTTAGTGTTTGAGATTCGTTCAAGGCAAACTTTGTTTCTCTATCCTACTGCAGCGCTGTATTTTCTAAATGAATTTAAAGAAAGTAGAACATAAAATCTTAAGTAACAATGCAAATGTAATTAAGACTAGAAAACTATTGTTTTCCCACCATCAGATCTGCTGACATCCTTTCTATCTAAATAGCCTCTAGAGGCGCGTGCACGCGCGTGCACGTGACGTCAATAAATGACCGTCCGCCCGGGAAAAAAAATCCCAAAGCACCACTGCCTAAACCACCCTAATCCTAACCCTAACCTCAGTAAAACTATGCCTAAACCCAACCCTAACCCTAACCCTATAACCTCAGTAAAACTATGCCTAAACCCAACCCTAACCCTAACCCTATAACCTCAGTAAAACTATGCCTAAAACTAACCCTAACCCTAACCAGACCCAGTGCGCATTTCCGAACGCACCCTTTGATATGCTCGGACTGAAACACCAGCAGAAAACACTCTCCCGCGAACTGACGGAGGAGGACCATGCGGAGGACGCGATGACAGGCACGCCATCATGGGGGCGGAGCGTGTGTGTGTGTGTGTGCGGACTAAACCATTTTGTGTTTTCTGTGAGGGGTGAAATGATTCAGAGAAACTCCATTATGAAAGAACACGATTGATAAAGGGGGGAAAACTCAGTACAGTCTCAATCTATAGCCTATATGAAGCTCCATTCCAATGTGATTATGACATTATTGGAGGAGAGGGGGGGCATAATAATCTTTACGCCTCCATCCACCACCCCCTCCCTGTCCGGTTTAGGTTCTTGGTTCTTGGTAGGTCTACTCCTTCCCCTTTGTGTTTAATGGAGGAGACTCTCTTGTGTGTGGACAGAAACAACAGCAGACGCTTGCAGTGTGTTTTTATTTTTCACGACGGCGGTGAACAATGTCTCACAAAGGAGGTAAAATGTTTCAAATGGAGTCTGTACGGTTGAAGATAAATGAACACATGACGTCGGTGGGAGAGGAGATATTGTGTGTTTTGGACAAACAGCAGCGTGGAGCCGATGTTTGTGTGGAGCTTAACGTCAGAGTGGTTGTGTTGGAGCGCCTCCACGTGGCCGCAGAGTTCATGTGCAACCTCTTCCAGAGGGAGATAGAGACTCTAGAAACTCTGCTGGAGACACAAAACAAACGTCTGGACACCTCTCTACACACACCAGGTTTGTTTGTTTGTTTGTTTGTTTGATTGATTGATTGGTTGTAGATGTTATGCATAGGTTTGCATAGGAAAGGGTACAGGACAGTACAGTTCACTGGTACAAGGTCAACTAAAAGGATAAAAAAGAACACATTTGAACAAAATACAAATACTACAAGAGAAAATTTCTAAGAAATTTTAAGTGTGCCTGCAGCTCGCTAAGTCTGTGCAACCTTGTGTAGCGGTTGGTGTTAGCATTAGCGTTATTTCATTTGACGCAACCCGCGTGTCTGTATGACAAACGGTTCACGAGATCAAGGGTCACTTCCTGTTTGGTGAGGGGCACTTCCTGTTTGGCGAAATAGGCCCCAATTAAGGTCATGGACGATTAATGAATTAAAGCTGCAAGCAGCGATGACCAGGCCCTCGCAGCTCTACCCACGTCACAAGGCCAGCAGCCAATCAGAAACCAAACAGGAAGTCAGCCATTTCGACTAATTAGTGGCGTTTTGGAGCATTTTTGGCCGTTATCACGGGTCGCACTTTAACGACAGTTTTTTGAGAAAAAATTGTTTTGTGAGAAAAAAAATTTGAGAAAAAAACTTTTTTGAGAAAAAGAAATTTTGAAAAAAAAATTGTGAGAAAAAAAAATCTTGAGAAAAAAAAATGTGAGAAAAAAAAATGTTGAGAAAAAAATAATTTTGAGAAAACAATTTTGAGAAGAAAAAATTTTGAGAAAAAAAATTTTTTGAGAAAAAAAAATTGAGAAAAAATTTTTTTGAGAAAAAAAAAAATTGAGAAAAAAATGTTGAGAAAAAACATTTTTTGAGAAAAAAAAATTTTAGAAAAAAACTTTTGAGAAAAAGAAATTTTGAAAAAAAAATTGTGAGAAAAAAAAATGTTGAGAAAAAAAATGTGAGAAAAAAAAATGTTGAGAAAAAAATAATTTTGAGAAAACAATTTTGAGAAAAAAAAATTTTGAGAAAAAAAATTTTTTGAGAAAAAAAAATTGAGAAAAAATTTTTTTGAGAAAAAAAAAAATTGAGAAAAAAAAATTGAGAAAAAATTTTTTTGAGAAAAAAAAAAATTGAGAAAAAACATTTTTTGAGAAAAAAAAATTTTTGAGAAAAAAAATTGAGAAAAAAAATTTGAGAAAAAAAAATTTGAGAAAAAAAAAATTTTGAGAAAAAAAAAATTGAGAAAAAAAATTTGAGAAAAAAAAATTTGAGAAAAAAATTTTTTGAGAAAAAAAAAATTTGAGAAAAAAAAATTTGAGAAAAAAAAAATTGAGAAAAAAAAAAATTGAGAAAAAAAAAATCGAGAAAAAAAGAAAAGGTATGACACCAGCCGCAAGTCTGTACGACAAACGGTTCATGAGTTATAGAGGCACTTCCTGTTTGGTGAAGGGCACTTCCTGTTAAAGAGGGGGCGAGGCTTAATCAATTACAGCTCATCCCTATTGGTCGGAAAAAGACCAAAGTTGTGTGAGCATTTTACATTTTAAATGACGTTGCTAGGCAAAAGTATGGCAGAGTTATGTGGCGCCAAAGTTTCTGGGTTTTTTTCGGAGTCCCCCATTCAAAGTCAATGGAGTTTTTGGGCGTTGTTTTTTGCGAATTACATCGCAATCGGAAAGCGGATCGGAAAGAAAAGTAATAGCACACCATTCCCGGCCGAGCCGCACATTTTGATGTATATATTGCGGGGGTGGCGTAAATCGTGCGGCAGTTATTACGTGCCGAAGTTTCCCCCATTCTAAGTCAATGGGGTTTTTTGGCGTCGTTTTTTGCGAATTACGTCGCAATGGTAACGCGGATCGGAAAGAAAAGTAATAGCACACCATTCCCGGCCGAGCCGCACGTTTTGATGTATATATTGCGGCGGTGGCGTAAATTGTGCGGCAGTTATTACGTGCAGAAATTCGTGGCGAAAGACTTAATTAAGTATGGCGGATTACAATAAGTGTTTTGCTATTGCATAGCAGGCACACTTAAATACGTCTGGCAGTAACAGCTGACCTTTTAGCAATTTCACTGTAGTCAAAATAAAATCGTGAGTGTTGTTGTGCTCCTGTCACTTGATTTTCACTTGATCCTTTGGTGTAGTTATCAGTCTAGAGCAGTTGTTCTCAGTCTGTGGGTCGTGATTCTTGGGTGGTCCCCATAGGACAGTGAAGTGACAATTTATGTAACTTTTTCATAACCTACCTAAAAAAAAGTTCAAATTAAAAGGACAAGAAAAAGACCATTAATCATCAAAAGTATTCAACAAACTATACAGAAAGGTCAAGTAGGCCTATTAGCCAATGATTTGGAAAATAGCTAATCCAGAGCATAAGTGTTGCAAGAACCAAGGTGCTGAACAAAAAAAAGCAAAAACATATTAAAGCAAAATAAGATAATTAACATAAGTCAAACAAGCTAAATGGAGAATGAAATACATGATTTGGGCATATCACCTGCCGATAAAAGGATACGATTTGAAACGCAAGTGACAGATTTGTGTAGAACTAATATCAGGTAACCTAATTACGGTAATTTGATTGATGGATTGATTGAAGACTTTATTAGAAGTTTGCATAGAAAAAGGTACAGTTTCATGACGGTACAGTTCACTGCTACAAGGTTAACTAAAAGGAGATCCTAGTAAGCGTTTCTGCTTGTTTGCACAGGAAACCATTTAAGTATCTCATATAAGACGGATAGAACACACAGTACTATGTAATACCGTAGTTAAATTGTAGACAAAAACTGTGATAGCAAAATGTTGATACCGCCTGAGGCCTACAGACAAATAAGGATTGTTGTGATGTGATTGAGCTTTTGCTTGGCGGTGAGGATGCGAGCAGCAGTATTTTGAACAAGCTGCAGACAGCTGAGAGTAGATTGATCAAAGCAGTACGTACAAATGGCCTGCCATTGCGAGTCCCCCTCTCATCTCTCCAACGGAATGCAGTGATTAATCATTAAGCCACAGGATTATTACTGTCCGTTTTATTAAAATAGACGATGTCTACATAAAAACACCCCTTTTGAATGATATTAATGCACTGAATGGGAATTTGTCACGTCTTTTCAGACCTTTTGAATGGTGAAGTAGCTGAGATACGGAGCTACAGGGTAGGTTAATCACACCAGTTATTGGGAGACAAATGACCTACCGACGGGGCTCATTAGTTGTGGGCTCGCCTGGAAGGCGAGCACACGTATGTTATCTTCATTATTTATCTATCAGTCAGTCAGTATCCTCAAAACTTTGGCGCGATTCATCTCTTAAACGCTTACACCTTTCAACACCATTCAAATTTTTATGTGTTCAGCTTACTGAGGACACGTGTGCTTGTATTTTTGGTTTTGAAATGTTTTGTAGTATAAATATAAAAAAATAAAAATGTTTAACTTTAAGCACCCAATGCATTTCCAATGGGTTTAGTAGAGTGGAGAGAAGGATAATAGACCCATGTTTATGTTAAGGCGCTGTGGCTGCAGTGTTCACACTTCAGATATGCTATCTATATCATTGCGTTCACACAGGTCTGCTCTCTGATTTGATCCAAATGTCTAAGCTGTGTGATGTATAAAACTATAGTTATAGTTAAAACTATAAATAAATGTCCCTCTCCACTCTACTGATTACACAGCTGTGATCAAGAATCAAGTCCGGGCGATGGGATGTAAATCCCATAGCCATATATCCTAGAGCCCGCAGGGACAGTCAGCCATATTAGTGGTTGTTGTTGGTTGTCAGGGAGATATCAAAACCAATGCATTTCCAAGTCAGATCCACAAACACAATAAAAGCCATGCTCCACTCCTCAGTCTGGAGTGGCCACATAGAAGAACGCCTTGGTTATAGACATAGTGGAGGACAGATGTGATCTGGGATTGTTAGCCTACAGTATATGCACTCAATATACTCCACTACAGTTGGAGTCCATTTGACAGTTGCTGGTTCCCAAACACAGAATCAAAAATGTAGATCTAGAACACATAGAATATGTACAGTACAGTAAGGTTCAGTAGAGTACAGTAAAAGTACAGTAAGGTTCAGTAGAGTACAGTAAAGTACAGTAAGGTACAGAAAGGTACAGTACAGAAAGGTACAGTAGAGTACAGTACAGTAAGGTACAGTAAAGTACAATACAGTACAGTAAGGTACAGTAGAGTACAGTAAAGTACAGTAGAGTACAGTAAGGTACAGTAGAGTACAGTAAAGTACAGTATAGTAAGGTACAGTAGAGTACAGTACAGTAAGGTACAGTACGGCACAGTAGAGTACAGTACAGTATAGTACAGTAAGGTACAGTAGAGTACAGTAAAGTACAGTACAGTAAGGTACAGTACAGTAAGGTACAGTAGAGTACAGTAAAGTACAGTAAGGTACAGTACAGTAGAGTAGAGTAAAGTACAGTACAGTAAGGTACAGTAAGTTACAGTAGAGTACAGTAAAGTACAGTAAGGTACAGCAGAGTACAGTAAAGTACAGTACTGTAAGGTACAGTACAGTACAGTAGTGTACAGTAAAGTACAGTAAAGTACAGTAACGTACAGCACAGTAAGGTACAGCAAGATACAGTAGTGTACAGTAAAGTACAGTACAGTAAAGTACAATACAGTACAGTAAGGTACAGTAGAGTACAGTAAAGTACAGTAGAGTACAGTAAGGTACAGTAGAGTACAGTAAAGTACAGTATAGTAAGGTACAGTAGAGTACAGTACAGTAAGTTATAGTACGGTATAGTAGAGTACAGTACAGTATAGTACAGTAAGGTACAGTAGAGTACAGTTAAGTACAGTACAGTAAGGTACAGTACAGTAAGGTACAGTACAGTACAGTAAGGTACAGTAGAGTACAGTAAAGTACAGTACAGTAAGGTACAGTAGAGTACAGTAAAGTACAGTAAGTTACAGTAGAGTACAGTAAAGTACAGTAAGTTACAGTACAGTACAGTACAGTACAGTAAGGTGCAGTACAGTATAGTAAGGTACAGTACAATACTGTAGGGTACTGTACCTTACAGTACCTTAAAGTATCCTATTTGTTGGGTTGGAATCGAGCCCACACTGTTTCGAAGGAACAGTATTTCTAGTTATAGTTATTATTTATCGACCATGACGGAGGCGCACTGTCTCAGGCGACCATGAGCCACGGGAGACACCGCCAAGTTAGCGGTAGCCAGCAAGCCGCCGTGCCGACCATTGCAAAGGTTGCATGAGCCGACTCAGCGCCGTTAGAAGTCTTAACCAGGGGGACAGAATCGTAAATCTTCATTTCATTGACTTTTGTCAACCCACTGAATGATGACAAAAACCTCCTGCCATCAACATATTTAATGGCGACAACGACCTACTGGTAGCTCAGTATCTCGCCTACTGCACCATTCAAAAGTCTAAAACGTGACAAATTCCCATTCTGTGCGTTGATAGCATTCAACGCCGCTGCATAAAAACATCTCAACATCGCATCTCTAACAAACCATCCTGAAAGGTTTGCAGAGTGCTTCTACAGTTCAACTTCGGGAGGAGGGAGGACAGTCAAGTCAAACATCTGTCGCACATTGTGTCTAAAAGGGGTCAATCCCGCCACTCCGACATATCGCCACTCCGACATATCGCCACTCCGACATATCACCACTCCGACATGTCGCTACTCCGACAGAAAACGTCTCACTGACAATTGTGCGTCGGGCAGACAGGGCTGCAGGCGGCGCGGCTGCCGTCTCCCTCTCTCTCTCTCTCTCTCTCCCCTGCCCGCCCTTTCTTTCTCTCCAAGCCGATCATGAGCATAATAAAAATGTATTTGCGCCGCCCAAAAATAGGCTAATCATGGCATGCATGCGAGCATGCGTGCAGTGATGATGGGGGCGCGGTGGTCAATCACCCAACAGGGCCAACAGCCAGTTGTGCGTCGGGCAGACGCGCACCAAAATGGCTTGCAGGCAGCGCGGCTGCCGTGTCTCTCTCTCTCTCTCCCTCCCTCTCTCTCTCCCTCTCTCTCTCTCTCTCTCTCTCTCTAGATAAAGTCTATCCGTCTGTCTTTCAATGTTATATGAGATACTTAATTAAAGTGTGGTTCCTGTGGAACTTTCGGCTTTCTAGGATCTCCTTTTAGTTGACCTTGTACCAGTGATTTGTACCGTCATGAAACTGTACTTTTTTCTATTGCAAACTTAAATAAATGATTCAATTAATCAATCAATCTCTCTCTCTCCACTTGATGCGCACTAAAAAAAGAAAAAAGAGGGCTTTATTGGCATGAAACCCCCCCCTGCACCTCACCTATAAATAAATAAAAAAAGCTTACGTAGAGCAAACAGCAGAGCTTTTTTTTCCGTCTCCAATATGTATTATGCTCAGCCTCCGGAGAGATTCGGGTTTAACCCAGAAAGAAACACACACACACACACACACACACACACACACATAGGCGATTTTAAGGGGTGTCCTAGGGTGCACGTGCAACCCCTGGCCGCCAGGCGGCCATTTTGATTTTTTTTGTAATGTAACTTTACATCCACTCAGACCGAATACAACAACACCCCCTAGTGGTAGTGATAGAGGCTGGCAGCTCCAGGCAGCCCCCCCTCCCCTCCTGATGTGATGTCATATCCACGCGCCAGTATTGAAATTGAAAACAACATCTGTTAAAAATAAAGCATGGAGTTCGAGCTCTTCACTACTATGGACGTGACTACCGGTAGATATTATAATATAGCTGCTTGCCCTGAAACATCACATGGAGAGGATCATTTTGTACCTGACTTTCCTCTACAAAACACAGACCTCAGGCTCTATCAGCCAGGACTCTTGTCTCACTGTGCGTGACTGAACCATTTCCTCCTGACCAGCCCAAGGTAAGACTAAGACAGTCAGATCATGCTTTTATAAACCCTATTATATTAAGCCCAAAATGGTTCTGCCGCCGTGTAGAACCGAACCGATTTTAACTTGAAAAAATGCATAATTTGCCCGCAAATAACCGATAACCGCAAGTAACTTATTTTTACATTTGGGTACAAAATTAACTGCAGAAATCCGCTAAAACAACATTACAAAACCGCTAATATCCGCAATTTTTTTCGCGCGCGCGCAACACGCGCGCGCAGGTAATAGAGGTCGTGCACCCCTTGCTGGAAGAGGCTAGAGTCGCCTATGCACACACACACACACACACACACACACGAAATCAATCAATCAATTAAAAAAGCCGTAAAAGTAGGCCAAACCAATTAGTGCAAGAGCCACAGCTCCGTGGTCTGGACTCGCTAATAACTTTCTAGCTCTGCTCTCCTCCAACTCCAAGTTACATTAAACTTATGGTTCTCACTCCCAGCACATGTATGCACATGTATGATTAAGCCTGTGCATTCTCCATGTTTCCACCTCAAAATTCTGGATAATTGTTATAGTGGTTTACCAGCGTTTGGTTTATAGGCCTTAGAGGGATTTCCCCGAAAGAAACAACCAAATCTCAAACAACAGGTCTGAAGTCAAGTGTCTAAGACTCTAAGGGTATCATATCAATAGGCCTAATGATTTAATTACCAACTCAATAAAATGCTGTATGTTGAAATGTAATTGGATCAGCACAGTACTGTGCACTTTCACATAATTATAGCTGATCTACAAGCTCACCAACGCATCACAGCGCGACCAACGTGAACTAGCAGATTAGATATTTCCGAAGCAACTCTGGCATATTTAGGAAATATGAAAAATAACAAATGAGCAGAGGTGGAAAAAGTACTCTCATTTTGTACTTAAGTAAAAGTATCAATACTGCAATGTAGATGTACTCCGTTACAAGTAGCCTAAAAGTCTGGAATTCAAAATGTACTTGAGTAAAAGTACGAAATTATTGTCATCAAAATGTACTTAAAGTACCAAAAGTAAAAGTACAAAATGGTTGAAAATAGCAGATCTACAAGCACACAACACGTCACATTGTGACGCGTTGTGAGCTTGTAGATCGCCTATTTTTAAATAGCTAAGGTATAGAATAGGGCTAAAGCGCATTAATGTATGTTTAATAATATAGGCTAATAATTTATATCTGCAAAGTTACTAGTAACTAAAGTTTTGAAATAATTGTAGTGGAGACAGTAAAAGTACAATATTTGGATCCAGTTACTTACACCACTGCAAATGAGGAAAGTGCGTAATTTGGACATTTTCTATTATTATTATTGGCTTCTTTTTTAGATGCTGGATACGTTCAACACTGATCTCTCTCTCTCTCTCTCTCTCTCTCTCTCTCTCTCTCTCTCTCTCTCTTCTCTCTCTCTCTCTTTCTCTCTCGTTCTCCAAACTCATTCTCCAAACTCATTCATAATGTCTAATGTGTCTCCTCATTTAACAAATAAACCGTGATATAGGTGTGAATGGCGTTTCAATAGGTCGTCAGCTCCCGGCTGTGAACATATTATGCCCACTTAAAGTCGGTAAAGATCAAGGGGAACCAACCCCTTGATCTTTACCGACTTTAAGTGGGCTGAAGTGGTTTGCACAGATTTACCAGCTTAAATGCCTTTGCTCAATTAGAATGGGAAGTTAGCAGCACAGAGATAAAAAAAAAAGAAAACCTCAGTTTGAAGTAGAGCGGTGGATCTGAGCAGCTATACGGTTGCAACCTGTTCTCGCCCTACAAAAGTACTAATAGTTTCCCTTCGTGCATATAATACGAAAACGGACATTCGTGGCTATACCTACCCTGTGTGTGTTTGGGTGTGTGTGTACTGTACCTTACTGTACAAGTAAATTGTTTAAGAAGTGCTGATCCACAGTGTGTGTGTTGTGGGATTTCTGTATAGATCTATGAATTCTATGTGTTCTAGATCTGTTTTTGATTCTGTGTTCTACATCTATATTTTTACATTCTATGGGTGTACATTTATTGTAATCAAATTATTGTCTTAGGATTTCTTTTTAATTCAATACTATTTCCTTATTGCTGAATCCAATTACAATAATATAATTTGATTGGAAATGGTGGATTTTGTATTGGTATAGGCCCAATAGGATAATAATCTACATTTTGTGCAATCACTTTTACAGGGGGTAAGCTTTTTTTAAATTTATTTATAGGTGAGGTGTGTGTGTGTGGGGGGGGGGGGGGGGGTTTGCGCATCAAATAGCAGAGAGAGAGAGAGAGAGAGAGAGAGGGAGAGGGACTCGGAGAGAGAAAGAGAGAGACGGCAGCCGCGCCGCCAGCAACCCGCGTCACTCTGCCCTACGCACAACTGTTGGGTGACCCCCACCCCCATATCAAAAGAATGAAACCACAAGCATATTATTTTTAGGCTGCGCAAATAGGCTACATATTAGTTATGATGATGATGATGATGATGATCGGCTTGGCTCTCTCTCTCTCTTTTTTTTTTAGTGCGTGCGCATCATAATAGCGGAGGAGGGGGGAGAGAGAGAGAGAGAGAGAGAGAGAGAGAAAGAGAGAGAGAAGGGGGGAGACGATCATAATAGCGGAGGAGGGGAGAGAGAGAGAGAGAGAGAAAGAGAGAGAGAAGGGGGGGAGACGATCATAATAGCGGAGGAGGAGAGAGAGAGAGAGAGAGAGAGAGAGAGAGAGAAGGGGGGGAGACGATCATAATAGCGGAGGAGGGGAGAGAGAGAGAGAGAGAGAGAAGGGGGGGAGACGATCATAATAGCGGAGGAGGGGAGAGAGAGAGAGAGAGAGAAGGGGGGGGAGGAGACGTCATTTCGAGGACTATACTAGTCGGAGTGGCGATACGTTTTCTGTCGGAGTGGTAGGACGTTTGCAAAATTGGTTTAGTACCGCCACTCCGACAATTAGAAATCACTGTCGGAGTGGCGACATGTCGGAATGGAGAGAGCCCCCCGTCTAAAAGAGCAGATCTACAAGCTCACCTTCGAGCTTGTAGATCTGCTATTTTCGGCATTCAAGATATACAGCACTGTTGCAAAAAAAAAAAAATCCCTTTGTCATTTTTTTTATATGCGATTAACGCAGTGATTTTTGACTCGTGCGCTCCGTAGTATAGAGAGTGAGGAAGTGAATGCGTTGATAACTAGCCTGGGATCGCTTCCAATTTCGGGGTTTTGATCCGGTCGGATGACATCCTACGTTATTTTGTAGTCAAAACGGACTACACTTTGGCCGGAACTACCAAACCGGAATCAGTTTTAACCCAGTTAGCGCATGCTCAAGTAGTTTTGTTTTTGGTTAAAACTAGTCTGGGATCATTTCACTTTTCGGGCTTGTAACCGGTCTGGAGCGGAAACCACAACACGTCATGTTGTAGTACTCAAGGGACTACAATTTGGCCGGAACTATCCACCGGAAACAGTTTTAACCCAAAATAATTCCTGTGCGCTCAAGGACATACTTTTAGGGCCTACCTAATAAACTCCTTGATGGGGAGTAGTTTTGCTTTTGAAAAATGTGTTTGGTATATGCATCTTTCAGTCCAACTCGTAGCGACTGGCAAGACTACACTAGACTACTCAAGCATTTTAATAGGGATTGTGGAAACAAATGGCGGGAACCAAATCAAGCCGCTTCTTCTAGTGGTTTCTGCGTTGAGCGGAAACCAAACGGCCTGATGTGAACGAACACCAGGCAACCTGGTAGGCGTAGGCGAGGTTAGTTAAAACTGATTCCGGTTTGGTAGTTCCGGCCAAAGTGTTGTCTGTTTTGACTACACAATGGCGTAGGATGTCATCCGGTCTAAACCGGATCAAACAACCTGTTTAGTAAACGAATACCAGGCTTTCCCCCAGAAAGCCTGGTGACGCGAGGTTAACTGACAACAGTCAGTGCGAGATGCGGCTAGCAGCAGGGCTAGTAGTAGTTGTACCAGACAGACAAAACAGCTGAGATTGTTGCAGCAGACAAGCACAACCACAATTATTACCGCTGACGGCGTCGCGCACAGCCGAGAACAGCGTGCGGCGGCAGACAGCACGAGCCCTAGACACGCACGCTCCCAAAAACAGTACGTCTCTACCTTGTACAGGAGAAGCATACGTCCTGTATACAGGGCTCCCCAGTCCCCCACACCAACACGCTGACAGTGACCACCGAAGGCATGCAACAACCGCCAGAGAACTTGGCATACTGTATGCCTTGTGCCACACATCTCCAACGAGCCATCACAGTGACTCCAGAGTAGGCCTGGGGCGGTATGGACATTTTGTTACCGCGATTACCGTCTTCCCATTTACCGTCGGTACTGCGGTAATTACCGCACCCCCGTATCTATTAATTAAGGTTCGGCGATAAGCCAAAATATTGCAATCATCTTCCCAAAAGTCGCCTCTCCACAGCATAGAGTATATAGCTCCACAGCCTGACTGCCCGAGTTATACTTCTCCGTACAGCACAGCGGGTATGGCTTTCAAAGGAGCAGATCTACAAGCTCACAACACATAGCATCCGCGACGCGTTCTGAGCTTTTAGATCTGCACTGTCGGGTTACCATAGTAACGTAGGCTAGCTACTTGGGCTTTTCAGACACAAACAGCTGTGTGAACAAACCAGAGGAGGACGGGTAGTCAGATCGTGTACAGTGATTCTGTAAACTCACGTTACGTCTCAACTCTCAAATCGCAGTGATTGAGTGCTGCTATATACAGGTTTTAGTTACAAGACTTGACAGAAAAGGTTATAAAATCGCCGACGCGCCGGACGGGCACAACGTGCGACGCGGTGTAAAAAGTAAAATAGTTTCATTTTCGGTTTTAGATTTTCGGTTTTAGTCCACGCGGCCCGCGCTCCGCCAGTAATCCGTATGGATAAAAAAATATATGCCACAACACAAGATATGTATTAACATCCTTGTGTCGAGTGGATTACAGAGAAAGTTTGCTGCTCCGTCATAAGAGTTGTGCTCCGTACTCTCCTGCCCTGCATGTGCACTGTGTGCAGGGTCTGTGACTGAGTGACGTATGTGGCTTCCAACGTGTGGTACACGGCCCAGAGCAGAGCGGCATGGAGCGCATGCGGTCCTCGCTTCTCCCCCGTTTTAAAACTCGCTTGTTTTCCAATAAAAAATAGACTTTTTTTTTTGTCTTTTTACCGCGGTAAGCACTCTGACACCGCTGTAGACCTCGGTATACCGCGGTACGGCGGTACGGCGGTTACCGCCTCCAACCCTACTCCAGAGTCTACATCATAACATAACAGCTGGGTTTCTCATAGTGAAGTAGTAACACCAGTCCAGGGTGCCTCAGAATACTTTGATAATATTTAGAATGTATCAATAGCTTATTACTTCAGTTAAACCACTTTAGGCCCTCAAATGCCCCTATGCTTGCTTTTAAAACACCCCAGAGCTGCACTGTACTTGAATTATTTTTTCCATACACCAACTCTCTTCACCAAAAATGGCCTATCTACAAGCTTTGCATCTTATAGTGAGCTTGTAGATCCGCTACTTTTGGTGAATATCCCCTTAGAATAGGGATGCTGAGGTTTGAGTGATCGAATGCCAAGTATAAACGTTTATTTATTTTACATCTGTCCTAATGAAAAATTAAAGGGAGCATCTGCACACTCAAAAGTGTGCAAAATCATGTTCTTTATTTTCAGTTAAATAAAGTGCAAGCTTTTGGTCTTAGACCTTAAGGCATGCAGCACCTCACCTAAATCTATTGGCAGATGAGTGGTGGTCCTTTCACTATTAATCTGTCCTAATGGAAGCAGATATTTTCTCAAGTTGTTATATGCTTGTTAGGCCTATTATGGACAGTGTTTTGTCATTATTCCAAAAATAATAAACATGCTGCATTTGCATAAAGCAAGTATGTGTCTACTTCCTTGTTGATATGAGTATTAATATCTGTTTAAGGTAGATATAGAACAGATACAAAATATGTGATTAACTTGGGATTAATCGCGTGATTAACTACGGACAATAGGGATGTCTGATATTATTGGCCGGACTATATTACCATAAGCAATTAATATTGGAAAATATTGGTATTGGTATTTTTTTTATATTAAAAAACAATATTTTTTATGATTTTCTTTTTCCTTTTTTACATGAGCTCTTATAGTAGTTAGATGTGTGCCAATTTTATTGAGGTGAAATGTGTTTCAAAACCGATATGGGTCTGTAACTCTAGAGTGTACAAATGGAACCAGATTCAGATTCAGAACCAAATTTCTGTGAGAGGAAATCTGGTGCTTGGAAGGACTAGGCTCTGTGGATGGACTCTGCCCGTAGCGTGACAACCTTGTCTTCTAGTCTAGTCTCTGTTGATTTTCTTTCTCTCAAGTTCAAATATTC
Source organism: Nannobrachium achirus (assembly GCF_963921795.1). NCBI lineage: Eukaryota > Metazoa > Chordata > Actinopteri > Myctophiformes > Myctophidae > Nannobrachium > Nannobrachium achirus. The sequence goes on from NC_137810.1 coordinate 89,339,146, forward strand.
AGTGTTTTACTCTCATTTCATCTTTTGTCTAGGCTTCCTGCTCCACCCTGTGTGCAACGAGGAGGTTCCCATTGAACAGCATGAGAGGAATCCTAATCTGATCCAGGAGGAACCAGAGCCTCCACAGATTGAAGTGGACCTACAGGAGCTACTTCATAGTCCAGAGGAGGCTGCTGAGTCAACGTTGACATTACTAGCAGTGAAACATGAAGATGAGGAAAACCGAGAGACAGAGCCTCTTGCCAGCACCTCAACTGAACACATGAAAACACAAGCAGATGTAGAGGACTGTGGAACATCACAACCAGCTGGTGATGAGCAGCTCCTCCCTTCAGAATGTTCTGAAACTGAGACGGAAGACAGTGATGAGTGGCAGCCTAGTGAAGAATCTGACACAGAAGATGGTGATGAATGTGAGACCAGGGATGATCAGCCATCTTTAAACACACTGAAATCACACAAAACACAAAATGTTAAAGGACAAAGACTAACTTTGAGCAACATGCTGTCCCAGGACCTGACATCTTCAAAACAAACTACATCTGTGAAGAGTCACAAAGGGAACAAAGGCTTTAATTGTACATTGTGTGGCAGAGGGTTTGGCATACTGAGAGATCTAAACCGACACATGAGGATACACACTGGGGAAAGGTCTTTCACTTGTACAGTTTGTGCCAAAGGCTTTGCTCGAACAGATAAGCTGAAGTTACACATGAGGACTCATACAGGGGAAAAGCCCTTTACTTGTACAGTTTGTGCCAAAGGCTTTGCTCGAAAAGATAAGCTGAAAGAACACATGAGATCTCATACAGGAGAAAAGCCCTTTACTTGTACAATCTGTGCCAACCGCTATACCGACATGGATGGACATATGAGAACACATACAGGGGAAAAGCCCTTTATTTGTACAGTTTGTGCCAAAGGCTTTGCTCGAAAAGATAAGCTGAAGGTGCACATGAGAACTCATACTGAGGAAAGGCGATTTACTTGTACAGTTTGCGCTAAAATATTTGTTTATATGCGCAGTTTCGAAAAACACATGAGGAGACATACAGGTAAAAATACAGCACTATCTAGTTAATTTGAAACTGCTGTGGATGAAATGCTAGACTTTACTTTAGTTTGACAATGTGTCATACAACATGATGTCAAAACAATCTAACAGATGTGATACTGTAAAATTATTCAAACTGCAACATGACAGTGACAAGTCCTGAATACTGAAGCAGAGGTTTAAACAATCTGACTGTGTCAACTTGACCAAATTAAATCAACAATTAATGCCCCCCCCACACACTTCAAAAAAAAACTCGCTGACTGCGATATGATGACTTTGACAAGGTATTCCCCATGATCCACGTCGCCACTGTTGAGTTTGCCAAGTTATATATTGTATTTAATCTAATTAATAATAATAACTAGAAGTTTGCGGCCCTTCTGGCCGCTCACTTCTCTATCGGCTAAAGCTGCGACGTCACAGTTAGTTTGAGATTCAGTTAGATTGAGAACAGGAGTGCTCGTTTTTGGGCACACGGTGGAGCAGGCTGTGCCTCCTTCGGGGACTAGGAATAATTTGACTGAGGTTAGGATGAGGGTTAGGTTTAGGCATAGTTTTACTGAGGTTACTCAGGTTAGGGTTAGGTTTAGGCACAGTTTTACTGAGGTAGGGTTAGGATTAGGGTTAGGCATAGTTTTACTGAGGTTAGGGTTAGGTTTCACCAGGTTAGCATTCACCAGCGTGGGACTAATGCACATCCACATCCAGGTGAACTTCTCCCACATCCAGGTGAACTAAAAAAAAGCGCTCAAAGCCTCTCAGATTACATGTAAAAATGTTCTTTTGTTTCCTGATCCTGTCCACCATCTCCTTTGAAAACAATGCAAGCTAGTTCGCTACTAGGTTTGGGATGCTTCATCACTCAAACATGCAATATTTTCTGTACGGACATCCCAGCATTTGTTTTCTTTTTTTAATGAAAGCAATCAACGTGTTCAAATTTGTATATTACACCATAGTCCTTATTATTCACGTCACTAAGTCCTTATTCAAGTTTTCATGCTTTAATTTCTTCATTCCAGATCAGTGTTTGGAGTCCAGTCTGCAGGTGAAGATCAGTTCTCCAGCCAGGACTGTTTCTATTAAACAGGAACCTGAAGACCACCTTAAACAGGAACCTGAAGACCACCTTAAACAGGAACCTGAAGACCACCCTCATCTCAGTAAGTTTCAAGAACCTTGTCTTTATTTCTGTTATTGGAGAAGGTGGGCCACTACTGAGGGTGTAAAGATGAACCCATATTATTTTTTAAGTGAGGGCAGACTTGATTTCATTTTGTTGTTTGTGTGTCCTGCACCTGGGCACTGAATGATGCTCCAATGTTTCAGTGAACTGAGGGAACACTGCAGTAAACTCTCATTGTACCTTTTTCCTAGACTTCCTGCACACCCCTGTGTGTAGAGAGGAGTGGAGCTCCAGTCTGGTTCAGGAGGAACAACAACCTCCACAGATTAAAGAAGAACAGGAGGAAGAGGCTGGTGGGTCAACATTGACATTACTAGCAGTGAGAAGTGAAGGTGATGATGAAAACAGAGAGACAGCAGCTGTAGCCAGGATCTCAACTGAAGACATGAAAATACAAACTGATGTAGAGGACTGTGGAACATCACAACCAGCTAGTGATGACCAATTGACCATCTTCTCTCTTCACACTGTTCTGAATCAGAAACTGATGACAGTGATGAGTGGGAGGAGACCAGGGGAGACCAGTCAGCTTTAAACACACTGAAATCACACAAGACACAACATGTGGGAGGACAGTGCAAGCTGTCCCAGGACCTGAAATCATCAAAACAAACTCAATCCATGAGGGGTCACACAGGGAAGAAAAGTTTTAGTTGTACAGAGTGTGGCAAAATATTTAATCACAAGCATCATCTGAAGACTCACACAATGATCCATACAGGTGAAAAGCCCTTTTCTTGTACAGATTGTGGTAAAGGCTGTCTTCACATGGGTCATCTAAAAATACACATGATGACTCATAACGGGGAAATGGAAATGCCCTTTTCGTGTACAGTTTGTGGTAAAGGCTGTGTTAGTGCAGGTAATCAAAAAATACACACAAGGACTCATACAGGGGAAAGGCCCTATACTTGTACAGTATGTGGTAAAGGTTTTCTTAGCAGAAGTAATCTAAAAACACACATGAAAACTCATACAGGGGAAAGCCTTTAGTTTAAATTAGTTCAGTCTCAGCCAGAATGACAATGAAAAGGACACTAAAGCAGAGGAATCGTATAAGCTGACAACATCAACAAGATTTAATCAACTAAACATGAACAGGGTTAGGGTTAGACGGATTTTACTTTGCTTGGTCCAGAAAGGTAGAACAGTGTTTTTCCACATTTGTCAGAATTTAACATGTCATATTCATTAATATTCATGCAATAATTGTTATGCATGCAAGGAGTGGTTTACTGAATTATAATGTTTGCAAATATCCATAAATAAGGATAAGGTTCGTATTTAGAAATGTAACATATTTTGATTGCGACCGTCAGGGAGCAGTTTACTATGAAAACCTCCACCGGCCGTCCGTCCGTCCGTCACACCTTTGTGACCATCAACAAACGCCACACCTTTGTTGATGTTTAAATCGAAGAGTCTTGGTCAAATACTTCTGTTGGTTTCTGCACTGATCATCTATCTATAAATGCGACAAATCTCTGTCTGTCTGTCTGTTTGTTTGTTTGTAATCCGCGTATCTCGAGAACCGTTCGTCCCACCGGCTTCAGACTCGGCACGCGCGTTCCCCGCCGCCGCGCGGAGTGCAGTGCCGGGCCTCGACCCGACCCGACTCGCGGCTTTCCCGAAGCGGCGCGAAACGTTCGGAATCTCCTTATGCGGAGCTGATTGTTGACATCAGGCTGTTCCAGAGGAAATCGGCGCAAGCGCTGACTCATTGTGACATCACTTCATAAAAGGCTCTGAGATCACGTACACCACATGAGTCAACAAAAAATCTCTGTGAATGTGTATGTATGTATGTGAATCTCGAGAACCGTTCTTCCCACCGGCACACGCTTTCTCCAGATATAGGCATAAAATGAATCCCCGAATGCGGAGCTGATGTCTGACATCAGAGTTTTCCGCAACCGGTACTGTGTGTGCAGAGATCTCCATATATGGGCATAAGGGGACAAAGGCAAACAGATGGTCAAAACGGGTCCTATGACAACAGGTATAGAACCGTTCTTCCCACCGGCACACGCTTTCTCCAGATATAGGCATAAAATGAATCCCCGAATGCGGAGCTGATGTCTGACATCAGAGTTTTCCGCAACCGGTACTGTGTGTGCAGAGATCTCCATATGGTTTTCCGAAACCGGCGCAAAACGTTCGGAATCTCCTTATGCGGAGCTGATTGTTGACATCAGGCTGTTCCGGAGGAAATCGGCGCAAGCGCTGACTCATTGTGACATCACTTCATAAAAGGCTGTGACATCACGTACGCCACATGAGTCAACAAAAAATCTCTGTGAATGTGTATGTATGTATGTGAATCTCGAGAACCGTTCTTCCCACCGGCACACGCTTTCTCCAGATATAGGCATAAAATGAATCCCCGAATGCGGAGCTGATGTCTGACATCAGAGTTTTCCGCAACCGGTACTGTGTGTGCAGAGATCTCCATATATGGGCATAAGGGGACAAAGGCAAACAGATGGTCAAAACGGGTCCTATGACAACAGGTATAGAACCGTTCTTCCCACCGGCACACGCTTTCTCCAGATATAGGCATAAAATGAATCCCCGAATGCGGAGCTGATGTCTGACATCAGAGTTTTCCGCAACCGGTACTGTGTGTGCAGAGATCTCCATATATGGGCATAAGGGGACAAAGGCAAACAGATGGTCAAAACGGGTCCTATGACAACAGGTATATTGGGGTTTGCATTAAAGGGTGGGGACAAAGGCTAACAGATGGTCAAAACGGGTCGTATGACAACAGGTATATTGGGGTTTGCATTAAAGGATGGGGCATTCATGGGGTCCGCTCCAAAAAAGAAAATAAAAGAGACAAAAACAAACATAAGACAAGCGACAAAGCGTGGGACTGGGAGGATGACTTGAATGATGCAGATTTAAGCAGGCTGTGTATTCTGCTTAAAGAAGAAACAAACAAAAAGCGACAGAGATCTCATATATGGGCATAAAATGGACGCAGATAAACAGATATCTCCATATACGGGCATAAAGGGACACAGACGGACAGATACAGAGATCTCCATATATGGGCATAAAATGGACACAAATAGACAGATATCTCCATATATGGGCATATGGGCATAAAATGGACCCAGAACTATATCTGCAGTGATCTCCATATATGGACATAAAATGGACGCCGACAGACAGACAGATACAGATATCTCCATATATGGGCATAAATGGACACAGGCAAACAGATGGTCAAAACGGGTTCTATGACAACAGGTATAATGGGGTTTGCATTAAAGGGCGGGGGATTCATTCCCTATTTACATCGTTCCCGAGTTGGCCAGGTCGCCGACTAGACGCTGGGCCGCCCGAAGGGCGGCCCAGCTTCTAGTTTATACAATTCAGCTGTGTTTGCTCGTGTCATCATGATGAGGTCATAAATCAGCCATGCCCAAATATAGATTTTACGGGTTTACATGCTTACTCAGTTATTCGTTATGTGAAAGTCCTATGACGTCTATGATATCTGACATCATCATACATACATTCCCTTTTATGCCCATAAATGGAGATCCCCTCTGTAGAACCAGCCACTGACATCACTGTAATGTCAGGGGAACCAAATCCCTTTTATGCCCATATATGGAGATCCCTGTGATGCCAGGGGAACCAAATCCCTTTTATGCCCATATATGGAGATATGGAGATCCCCGTGTTGCCAGGGTAACCAAATCCATTTTATGCCCATATATGGAGATCCCTGTGATGCCAGGGGAACCAAATCCCTTTTACGCCCATATATGGAGATCCCTTATGTCATCAATATTAAGCCCATATCTGTGAATATCTTTGGGTACCAGATGTCTCCATATATGGTTAAATGGTCCGATATACATCACTGGCCAGAAGACCAAGAAATGGTGCAACCTCGCCCTTTGCTTTTTTCCCTATAGGCATCTTACTGGTAGGTAGTTTAATGAGGAATGCAGTATGGTGGTAGGTAGGTAGTTATGGCCTTTGATGTAAGATTTTCACTTTCTAGGATAACTATATTTGCTATTCCCAGATGATGCCCTTTTAGGGTACCCCTCATGCCCATATATGGAGATCCCCAGGCTTTACTAATTAACATAGGTTTTATGCCCATATATGGAGATCAGTGTCCCAATGTCATCAGATATATGGGCATAAATGGACACAGGCAAACTAGATGGGCTGTATGGATATCCAGATGTGTGATGTAAGTGTTTTATTCCAAATGTGGCACCCCACAGACATATTTCCAGAAACAAAATCCCTTTCATGCCCATATATGGAGATTTCTGATGTCATCAATCCCAGGCCCTGTAAAAAACATGGTTGCTATGGTATGAGCAACTTATGTCTCCATATATGGAGATTCAACTTCAATGAGTAACCATGGCAAACTGTCAACTGCCCGTATGTCTTGATAATTGGTAAAACAAACTTTTGGCCTATTTGTGGAGATAAGCGACCAACGGTCGCTTATCTCCCGATTAGGGAGTCTTACTGGTAGATGAATGTCATTGTTATGGGAGCTCACAATAGAAATAACGACACAATGTGACATAGCTCTGTTTACACAATGCTTAGTCTCACGAGGCCAGACTGTTGCCTCCGCGATTAGGGCAAATGCTCCCGGCATACAGTCTGGCAAACGGAAGTGGAAACGATGAGTGCGAGATAAAGCGGATGTGACACAACCGCTCCCTTGGTGCAGTAGCAATAGCATGTCCTACTGGAAGCGTTATGTCTTTCAATATTTCTGGGGGCGTTATTTCGCCTTTCTCTGGTGTTGTTGGTGTTACCTCCATGAGGTTTTCAAACGTTTTCTCAACTATACACCCATAACAAGAATAGGCCGCTCGAATGACTTTGTCTAAGCTATTGCGTTTCTGTTATGTTTCCAATGGGACTACATTTCAGTGCAGCAGTGACTACTTCCGATACTTGCCGTTCGGGAGCTGCCATTCCAGACTCTATATAGCATTCGGAGATTGTGGAATAGTTCTCTGGCTACGCGAGACTACACAATGCTGTACCCTCTCCAACTGTACATTCATTCCCCATTTTCAGTTGTTTTAATTACATTTCGACACTTGCTTTGGCAATGTAAACATATGTGTTCTCATGCCAATGAAGCTCATTTGAATTGAATTGATTGGTTTATTTTGGTCTGGGTTCTGTTTAAAATGTACATCTAAAGAAACTGTGATGTAATAATGTTTAATTCAAATATACATCTATACTTCGCATCTCTTGTCTGCTTTGGGTTCAGTTGCATTAAAGGAGTAGTTCACCCCCAAAATGACTTTATCCTATTGATTATTCACGTCATGGATACTTTTCTTTCTTTCTTTTTTTTTTTGTCGCATTCCTAAGACAAAAATGTGATAACAATAAATTTACCCCCATTCGTTTTCCGACCCAAATCGATTCGGGTCCCCATCCGGAATCAATGGGGGAAAATGTACTCGAATCAAATCTTTGTCTTTGGAATGCGACAAAAACTAAAAAAATATTATTGAACTCAAGTCTCCATGGCGTGACTAATCAATAGAAGGTAGCACTTTAAACTAAGGTGCTGTTAATAAACATTTATTAACAGTTAATAAGATCATTTATTAATGTTAATAATTGTATCTATAAGACGCTTATTAATGTTTGTAAGGAATTTAACAAACATTTATTAACAGTTGAGAGGATGTTAATAAGACATTTTATAACCGTTAATAGGTGCTTTATAAGACGCTTATTAACCTTATTATTTGTTTATAAACATTTGTAAGGCATTCAATAAAGTTAATAGGAGGTTTATAAGACATTTATTAACTGTTAATTGCTTATTTATAAGACACTTGAAAAACGTTTTCATTTTTCTAAAACGTTTTTAAGGAATTAATAAACATTCATAAACTGTTAATAATCTTTAATAAAAGTTAATAAGATATTTACACAGCATTAATTAACAGTTTAATAGATGTTAATAAGATATGTACACAGCAGTAATTAACCGTTATGAGTTTACTGAACCGTTGGTAAGGGAACTAATAAACATGAATAAATTGATAATATATTAAGGTAACTAAAAAAGGATCTTATAAACAGTAACAAACCCTTATAAGACGCTTGAAAACCAAATGTATTCGTAATAAATGTTTATAAGGAATGTAATAATCATTAATAATATTTATTAAATGTTAACACATGTTAATAAGATGTTTATAAAGCTTTACTTAACCGTTAATAAGTTACCCTAAGTTAACCTAACCGTTGGTAAGGGATCTAATAAAAATGTATAAACTGTTTATAATATATTATTAAACTGTTAATAGGGTATGAAAAAGTCTTATGCACTTGGTTTAAAGAGGAACGGTCATTTACAATCATTAAACAATCCTTGATAATGTATTTATAAACTAGAACAAATACTTATAAACATCAACAACTTGTTAACAATGTATTTATTAACACTTAAATAGGCAGGAACAGTCATCTATAAACATTTATAAACAGGTACTCGTTTAAAGTGGGAACAGTCATCTATAAACATTTATAAACCTGTTACAACAAATAAACAGTGTCTTATTAACAATAACAAATAGTTAACAATGCACTTATTAAAGTGGGAACAGTCATCTATAAACATTTATAAACAGGTACTTAGTTTAAAGTGGGAACAGTCATCTATAAACATTTATAAAACCTCTTACAACAAAGAAACATTGTCTTATTAACAATAACACATTGTTAACAATGCAATTATTAACGCGTCAATAGGCATTTTGCAGGTACTTGGTTTAAAGTGGGAACAGTCATCTATGCACATTTATAAAGCCTTTAAAAACACCTAAACAGTGTCTTATTAACATTAACAAGTAGTTAACAATGCACGTATTAACACGTTAATAGGCATTTTGCAGGTACTTGGTTTAAAGTGGGAACAGTTATCTATAAACATTTATAAAGCCTTTAACAAGACTAAACAGTGTCTTATTAACATCAATAAGTTGTTAACAATGCACTTGTTAACGTGTTAATAAGCATTTTGAAGGTACTTGGTTTAAAGTGGGAACAGTCATCTATAAACATTTATAAACAACTCAACTGTGTCTTATTAACATTAACAAATTATTAAGAATGCACCTATTGACGTGTTAATAGGCATTTTGCAGGTACTTGGTTTAAAGTGGGAACAGTCATCTGAAAACATTTATAAACTCTTTAACAACAGCTAAACAGAGTCTTATTAACATTAAGAAATTGTTAACAGTGCACCTATAAACGTGTTAATAGGAATTTTGCAGGTACTCGATTTAAAGTGGGAAGAGTCATCTATAAACTGTTTTAAACAACAAAACAGTTTCTTATTAACATTAACAGACTGTTAACAATGCGCCTATTAACGTGTTAATAGGCATTTTGCAGGTACTTGGTTTAAAGTGGGAACAGTCATCTATAAACATTTATAAACCACTTATAAGAACTAAACAGTGTCTATTAACATTAACAAATTGTTAATGTTGGCACTTATCAACACGTTAATAGACATTTTGCAGGTACTTGGTTTAAAGTGGGAACAGTAATCTATAAACATTTATAAACACATTATAAGAACTAAACAGTGTCTTATTAACATTAACAAATTGTCAAAAGGCACTTATTGACGCGTGGGAACAGTCTAGATATAAATAGTAATGTTTTGGGGCTAGCGATTCCTTTGCAGCTTATGTAATATCATTCCAGTTTATGTACAACTATCACTGTTGTACACCTCTTCCTCCTCCTGCCATCGCTTGAAGATGAAGAGCTTGAGGAATTTGAAGCGAAGGTGGTCGAGTAGCTGGACTCGGATGGTGACTTGACAGAGGTTGGAGACTCATTTCTTGATGCTGTAAAAACAAAATGCAAAATGTTATATAAATAGGAGGTTAGGCATTTTATACATGTTTTGTTCATAAAGGGGTTACAGTGCACTTATTGTAAATAATAATAATAACAATAAATAGGAGCAGCGCTCTTCCGAGCACAGGTCTCCAATGTGATATTAAAGCAAATGTGAAAAGGGTGCCATGTCATCTGTGGCCTGTCATGATTTTGTTCCAAAGATGTGTTTTCTCAAATTGAGCTGCTGGTGGCGCTATAACAGGCCAATGTGAAAAGGGTGGCATTTGTTCCTTGACATACGGAAATCACAAGGTGCTTTTCTGATTTGAGCCATTTTGTTCAAAATGGACCAATCCTGCAAACTTTGGAAGCCACTCAACTAGGATGGAATATGAATTATCGGACAGCTCAGTCTTGATCACTTGCCTATAGCGATACTCTGTACTGATTCCTGTGATTTTTGGAACAAATCTGAAGGAGTAATTTAAAAAATAATTGTTTTACTTAAGTCAGCCTCCAGGTGGCACTATAAAAAGCAGACGTGAAAAGGGCAAAGTTTTTCCTTGGCCTCTTGGGAGTGCGCATACAACGTTTTACACTGATCGGTGGAGTTATTGGTAAGAACCATAGACTGTAAAAAAAATATGGACGATGCAAAGCCATTGGTTTCTATGCTGCGAAGATGACGTTTTTCGTTCAAAAGGGAGCACACTTGCAAAAGCCAGTCTTAGCCTATCAGGATGGAATTTGAAGAATCTGAAAGACCTGTTTTGTTTAATGACTATAGAGATACCATGTACCGATTTGCGTGATTTTTGGACAAAATCGTTAGAAGTGCTGTCCAAAAATCTTGGATCACATGACCACAAGGGGGGGCAGCCTGTATTACAATCCATTGTAAACAATGGAGCGATGGTCCCAAAATATGAGTTCTGTTCAACCAATTGATTTGGACCAAATCGACAAATGGGCAGATGACAATTTGGATTAAATAGATGGGTACATCCACAATATTCATGGCAGTTAGGTTGCAATGTTACTCTGTACAAAGACTTGCTACAGTATCTGTGCAGACTAGTGCTTGCTCTGCCATTATATTAACTTACTGTATTGTGATTTTTGCATACTAACCCTTAAAGGTACAATATGCAGGCAGCAGCCTAAATTTAAATGTTTGCAAACAATGTCTGTTGGCAAACTGAAATTCAAACTGGGCTCCACCCCCCAACTCCAACAACTCCCACCTCCCACTCCTCCCCCGCTCAACGTCATACTGCAGCACCCGCCCCCCCTTCCCATCGTTCAACACATGTGTTTCTGTTGTCATAAACTGCGCATGCGCGCGTGCGCACGCACTCACGGACGCGCCTGGTCCGTGCACACACGTGTACGCTCGCAACAACGCTACCTATACGATCATCATCATCATCTCGACATGAGTGAAGACATCATTACACAAGCGAAAAAAGCTGCACAATGAGTGAACAGGAGGTATGTACAATTTGCTACTACACGATGCCATTATGTGTTTTTATAATTAGTTTATGTAAGAACGGCTAGAAGTCGGACAATTACAGCACGGTAGTTATCAGTAGCTTTAGCATCAGTGACAGTGTTAGCCACCAAGCGAATTGAAATACTTGTATGTCGAGTGACACTGGACAGCTAGATAACAATCCAACATATATTTTTCTTTTTAGGCCGGATTCTCCGGCGATTCAGAGGGTGACGATGACGAATATGAACCCGTTAGGCAACGGCCCCGTCGTAACGCCAGCCGTCGCCGATCCACCGCAACTCCTCCTCAACCCGCAGCAGACGCTCCTGAACGACCTCGAAGGAGAGCATCAAGAAACCGAGGGGCCGTAGAAGAGCCAGTAGACGACCCAGCAGCAGCTCCAGCAGCAGCAGCAGCTCTACAAGTAGGTCGAGGTGGACCTCGAGGAAGGGGCAGGGGCAGAGGCAGAGGCAGAGGAAGAGCGGCAGAGGTTGGAGAGCCAATAGACGACCCTCAAGAAGAGGTCCCAGCAGCGCTACCAGCTCGAGGTGTGGGAAGAGGAAGGGGCCGAGGAAGGGGGAGAAGACGGGGGATAGGGTCTGCACAAGAGCAGCAAAGAATTGCTGATTTACAGGAGGAGAGAAGGATCTTGACAGAGGTAATGTAGTTATTGATCTGTCTGTCTGTCTGTCTGTCTGTCTGTCTGTCTGTCTGTCTGTCTGTCTGTCTGTCTGTCTGTCTGTCTATCTGTAAGAAATCACAGGAATTAAAAACCAAATGTTTCAGAAGTAGTGAAAATAGTCGATCTACAAGCTTCTTATAAGTGATTTCTTATCCTATATGTGTCTGTGTGTTTATAAGTGTGTGTGTGTGTGTGTGTGTGTGTGTGTGTGTGAGTGTGAGTGACACACACACACACACACACACACACACACACACACACACACACACACACACACACACACACACACACACACACACACACACACACAGTGTGCCTGTGAGTCTCTTCTCTGGAGCTTCCAAGTGAAACCTGATCTCCCCTGTCATAAAAGAGACTTTAGAGCCACACGCTCCTTGACAGCTGTGTGACATTCCAATCTCCTCATCATGAAGTGTTTCATGCCACAGTTATATAGGCTATGAAAATGCATTACATTACAGTTAGTGACATGAATAAATGCTAAGTAATATATTATAATAATATAAATTAGCTTTATCAATGCACAGTGTCAGTGAGATACTTGTTGCACTAACTAGCATTGACTGTTACGGTCTCTTTTTGTAAGTCACTTTATGTATATATACTTATATATTATTCGCCCCCTCTATTGATGCACCTTCTCTTTATTGGTACTGTACTGGTCTTTTTTTTCTTTCCTCTTATCTTTTTTCTTACTTCTCTGTAACTTTGTAAATACTGTATACTGCTATGCTACAACTGGACAACTGAATTTCCCCCTTGGGATAATAAAGGTATCTATCTATCTATCACAGTAGCTTGTGTATCTGTATTGATATTCACCCGCATGTCATTTCATTCCTCAGGATTTTATTCAAAGATTGACACCGCAGGAATTGAGGAACTTCTCGCTGGAAGTCTTCCACAGAGAACCAGGGTTGATCTTTGACGCTATTGTAGCCTTCCAACGTAGGCACCCACCACGACCATCTGAAGAACCACATCCACCTAACCGCCCTGTTGCTACAGAACCACCAGCAGCCGTTGGCCGTCCTCAAACACCAGAACCACATCCACCAGACCTGCCCGTGTCACAAGATCCACTGGCAGCTGTCGACCAGCCTGTACCTGTAGCACCGGAACCACAGCCACTAGACAGACCTGCAGCCTTAGAACCAATGCCAGACGCTGCGCCTCCTTGGTGTGTTTGTACCAACTGTAGGGAGATGCCTACAGATAGAGAGAAGGTGTGCTGCCGGCAGGATCCAGCTAACTGTACAACCCTACTTCCTCAATTCCACCTATACTGCCTTGATGCAGGCAACTTACGCATCCACAGGCGCTACAGGGACGATGTGTTGGTTGTTGCACATGACAGAGAGCCAGGAGACGATAATCGGGAGTATCGGCACGCTGGCTACAGGCAGTATGTGTTCTGGCAGCACGGCGCTCTTGGTCCCGGAAATAGGGTCGTTATTCCCAGTTGCATTGTATGTCGAATTAGGTTTATTTTTCCCGATCCGTTTCACAGATACACAGGCTTTATTCCAGGCCACTAACATTTTTCCACAGCTCAGAACCATGACCATGCAGACTTACATGCGACAAACAAAAAGCGACCAATAGAAAACATAGAGAACACTCAAACTGATAGTGTGTGCATGTGTGTACGTAATATATGCATGTAAGTACGGATGTGTGTGTGTGTGTGTGTGTGTGTGTGTGTGTGTGTGTGTGTGTGTGTGTGTGTGTGTGTGTGTGTGTGTGTGTGTGTGTGCGGTTGAGGCCACACATCGTGGTAATTTTCTTCAATGTCTGCGTCGCCTTGTTTCCAAGATCACAATGACTATGGTTCTGAGGAGACTCAGAACCATAGTCCACATTATGTCATTCTAAGTGACTTTCTTATGAGCAATTAAAAGGACATTATAATGGTGTGTGAACAAAATTAAGAATCTAAATTTTACCACGGACAAGACCAAGTCTTTGTCATGTCTTTGGTCTTGGACACATATGTCCCTGAATGGACATATTGACACTTATAACCTGCTCGTCAAGGCTGGGTGCTAGATTAAAAAAAAAGAAGAAGAAAAAAAAACATTCTTCTGTCACTTTTGTGTGAAATGTTTTTGTGATGTGAAATATTTTTGTTATGTTTCAATAGAGGGGGGCATAATGGCTCAGTCACACCAAATTATGGTTGCCAGCCTAGAGCAGGGGTTCCCAAACCTTTTTGTCTCAGGGCACCCCATAAATATCTTTTTAATCCGAGGCACCCCTACATTATAATTTTCACTCCCAGCATCTCATATTTATAGCTTCTCGTCGTTGTCAGGTGGAAACCTTGTATGTCCAAAACCGTTCATTTTGTTTTTATCATCTATAAAATGGACTAAACTAGTGAAAACAGCAGATCTACAAGCACACGCCTCGCATCGTGCTTGTAGATCGGCTGTTTTCACTAGTTTTGTGACACAGTCTTGTATGATGAAGCAGGGCTTTGCTTTACCAAAAGATGTACACAGATACGAGGTTTCTGCCCGACAGTGATGATATTTGAGTGATTATGTTGTGAGGAAAATGTTGAGATAATAGCCATTTTGGTTAGAACAGACTGAAAATAACTTTGTACTTCCAAGTTTAAAATGATACTCAATATTTTTTCAAAAGTGTCCAAATAAATTCCAAATATTATCAAATGATCTCGCGGCACCCCAGGGTGCCCCGTCACCCACTTTGAAAACCCCTGGCTTAGAGGATTCTGCCAATGCGTTTCACTGGGAAATCCTCCAAAGGTCTGCTCCATTCTGCTCCAACTGAAACGCATTGGCAGAATCATCTGGCAACCAATTGGTGTGACTCCCCCCCCAATAAATTATTCTTTATTTACCCAGGGCTGGTGAAATACCTTATTTTGTGTTGGTTTTGCTGTTTCTTTCACCCCCCCACCCCAACACATTTGTTATACCCTTTGCACAGTAATTACTTTTTGCACTATTTTCTTTGTTAGCAAGTTTCCTTATTCAGCACTTTTTTTTCATTACTTTTTTTACAATTCACTTTATTCAGAGTTACTATTTTACCTTTTTGATTCACTTTATTCAGAGTTACTATTTGACCTTTTTCTAATGTTTGCAATTTTGTACAGTAGATTTTATACTGGAATAGTGGAATAACTTTTTGCACTGTTTGTAATGATACTTGTTCCAGTGCAGTCACTACTTTTGCACACATTTTCTGTGTTATTCAAAATAAAAATGTTTTGATTTACACTGTTTATCCATTCAAATTACTGAACCTAAAACCCGGTCAATGAAGCAAAACATCATGGTTAAAAACAACTTTTAATGACGTAACATTGGGCATAAAAAAAAAAAGTACTGATGATGAAATAAATGAGGAAATAAACAGCTGTAGATTCTACACATAATGGATATACTGTACACACAGGTCCCATATACTTCTTAGTAGCTCGCCTCTATGCAGATATTGCTAAAGGTTTTATTGTTCTGAGGCCATAATATAGGTTATATTCTTCTCCAAGGCTATAAAAATGTATGTCGATTGTTTGGCTAACGTACATTTCACTCAGCACCAGATTGGTATGCACGGTTATGAGCAAGGACGTGCAGCAAATGTTAGAGAGGCGGGATGAAATATCGCAAAAGGGCCTTTTGGTGAAAATATCTAAAATGGCTGACCTCCAAGCTCACAACGCGTCGCACTGCGACGGGTAGTGAGCTTGGAGATCGGCTATTTTCGGTGCTAGATTTCTATTTTCGGTGCTAGATTTCTAAACAGGGCAATTCTTTCAACGTAAGATGATGCATTCGAGGTCATTAGAGTTTGTACAAGGCAATTCTATTGTATGCTGCCTTCAGGTGTGGGCAAATAGGCGACCTCTAAGCTCACAACGCGCGACACGTTGTGAGCTTGGAGGTCGGCTATTTTCGGTGCTTGATTTCTACACAGGGCAATTTATCCAAATAATTGATCCAAATAAGCTGCATTCAAGTTCAGGAGAGCTTGGACGGCAATTATATTGAATGCTGGTTCCAGGTATGGCATTGGAACAGGGACATTTGCATTTATTAGTAAAAAAAAAAAACACTCTCAAGCCCCCTTTGATGTCTGTGTGCATTTGCGAAAGTCTATGAGGAAGTCTTTTTGTGTGTGTCCATCAGAGTGTCCATCAGAGACAGTGCTTTAGCAGCGCTTCACTCAATACCACCAAGGTATTTTAACAGTTATGGGAAAGTCTTGTGTGTCCATCAAAGCAGCATGTCCACCAGGGCCAGGCCTATAGCAGCTAGGAAGGAGCGATGGACAGTCTTGTGTGTCCATCAAAGCAGCATGTCCACCAGGGCCAGGCCTATAGCAGCTAGGAAGCGTGGGACAGTTGGAAGAACTCTCTTGCTATTCCACCTCGTCAGATGGGACAGTCGGTGGTCTGCCGGTAGCTATTGAAAAATAAGGGTGAAGGAAGGGTATTAGGTTAATTTCTTTGCTACAATAAATAATATTAGACAGAAGTACCAGTACACATATTTCTCAGAAAGTGTCATGGAATGCACATACCCTGGCCAGCACCCGGGGTAGCCCCTCTTCTGATATGGGTCTGTTCAACGACTTCCATGGGTGGCTTAGGAACAGGAGCGAGAAGTCCTAACTGGCGTGGATCGTCTGGTGCAAGTATCATTTTTCTGTCAAGACCCTTGTTTGACGATATCCTCTTTTCCAAGATACGCTTTTGCAGTTCTGGGATGTACGTGTAGGTCTTATCTACTCGCAAGGTGTACACAGTCCATCGATTGGATCTCTTTTTGAAGACCCTAGTCTTACTGAAAAATAGAAGAGAATGAGATCAAGCGGGTTAGTGGGGTTTAAATACTGAGAGTCTGGTCAGTGGAGGTCAAGACTCACAAGGCTAGTGACACTCTACCGCCTTGCAGAGGGCAAAAGGTGCAACTGCATATGTAGTGGGACCTTTTTAATCAAGGCATCTTAGAGCAGATGTCACACTATCAAACATTGACTCACTTCCAAGTGTTACATTTACACAAAAAGAAATGTGAATGTTTGTAAATCAAAACATAATGTTCATAATGTTAGGTCAGTTTTACACTAATAGTACACTGACATATTTTAGATAAATATTGGAACAGCACCTTTTCTTGAGCCAAGTTTATGGCATTTTTTTTACCCAAATCCAGTGTGTGTACTGTGATGTGACTGCTATGTTTTATTACCTTTTTACAGAGTGTCATTACATATACTGGGTATGCGTCAGTTGCACAGTTAACCCACCTTATTTGTCCGGCTTTGTTGACTCGCAGAGCACGACACTTGTTGTGATTGTAGTCGAGCGCTGCCAGGATGGTCCTTGCCTCATAGACCGGGGGAGAGAAGGAAAATCTTTTCGAAGCATACATTAAAATATAATTCTGAAAAGATTCTAGGTCGGATGTCGATCTGTGAATAAGAACACACACAAACACACACAGGTATTAAATAGGTGCAATATTAGTCTTGTTTCCTTTACACATTACTGTTGTGTTACCTGTTGGCTAGAGAGGCACAGTATCCTATTGAGTTACAAGGTCCATAAAAAGCTAATATCTAGTATATCTAGTAAAAGTAAAAGTAATCACCTGAAGTGCAGGTACTTGTAAACAGTGTTCAGCCATCGCTTGTTCATCACGATACTTTTCAGGGCTTCGTGAACACTGGACTTTCGCTCCATCCATTCCTTCTGGTGCTTTGGTGGGCAGTCATGCCCGCATTTGCCCATCACCCAAGTATGCTCATCAACTACATGATGTAGGACACCCAGCCAAAGTTCCTGCCAGATACAAATTAAATCATTATGTCAGACCAAACAGTGTTTCTGGGTACTGAAAAAACTGACAGGAGATGGGTGACATACTTTGAAACCTCAAGAGCCATCGTTTATACACAGACAGAACTATACAATGTTCCACTAGTATTCTTACCATGAATTCATCATGACTTGAGGCTTTATCGCAGCACCACCAAAAGTGATTGACAACATCTTTCATCCAGACGAGTAGTAGTTTCATGCCACTCTGCTGTCCAACCTGCAAGAACACGTTTGTCATCAAATAAATATTGCAATACAAATACATTGTAACACAGTGTGTCATGTAAAATGTATTGACTTACTGCTGTGATCTTGGCACCAAGATTTTTGGCACCATGCCACATATCCAGACTGTGGAATATGCCAGCGTCCTTGTACTTTCCCTCTTTAGAAAAAGAGGGGGAAAAATATTAGTTCACATACAATTAGCAAAGTATTAAACTATTTCCTTATTGAATGTTAGACTTACTCATAAGAGCAGAGATTTGGGTATGTGCATCAGTACAAATCTCTTTGAGGTTGACTTCAGTCATCAGAAGATCCACAGTCCTAATGAATGCTGCTTTCTCCATTATCACAGACTTCCTTTCTGTTTGCCGTTTATCGATGGTGACTAGACATATGATGTCCTTGCTGTCGTTGTCCATGGTGGTGTAGGAGCAATATTGGGCACAGTGGCCAGGGCTGTCCATTCTTCCGTCGGCTGAGAAACAATTTATAGTTCAAACATAATTAGAAAAAATAAGTGTGGGGGGAAAACATTACATTTTTAAACACACACACACACACACACACACACACACACACACACACACACACACACACAATAATGATATTCCCTTACCTAGGGCCACAACACTGTCCTTTGTAGCCAGGCGCTGAATTATTGCTGCTCTCTTCTCCTCCCAAAACTCCTTGATGGTATTCACACAGTATTTGTTTTGGATCCTGAAGAATGTGCCGTCTGCAACTATGCCCATATTCATGTAGTTGAACAACAATTTTACTTTAGAAAAATTGTTGCCAGACAGCAGAATGTTGGTTGCCATCAAAAAGTCCCCTGCTTGCATTCCAAACTTCAACTTTGGCTGCGAGTTCCATGACCACACAGTGTGACCTTCGGAACAGATCTGCGAAATAATAATTATGATACATTACACACTGCTTTTATCATCTCCAATAGTATAACTATATAACAACGTTTACAATAAAGTCTTACCCAAGAGATTACGCCTGCAGAGCCTCTTCGGGAGAAGTGATACAGAAAAGGTGGTGCGGCCGGACAGTCTTTGACCGAACACCTCTGTATTGGTCCTACCTCCAGGACATTGATGAGTTCCTTCAGGGAGCTTTCATAGGCTATGTATGCTGGCTGGCCTATAATGTCTTCCTGGAGGTGTCCTAAATCTTCCGGATTCTCTGTGTCAACATCTTCTTTGTCAAGGGGGTCAAAGACAACTTCATCCACCCCGATAACAGGCAATTTTTCAAGGTCTATAGGTGCTGTACGGAGTCCACCACCAGTCCTGTTTAACACAGTTGGAAAGATTAGAAAAATCACATCATATGAATTAATTTAAATTACATGAAATACAGTTGTAGAAACAAACAAACCTCAAAGACAGTGGAGGCACATAGTCTTCATCATTGTCGTCATCGTCCTCAGCATATAATCCCTCATCAATGGACCAGGATTCCGGATCTTCCTCGGAACCGTATTCTGCATATTCATCCTCGACCGCTGTGAGTGTGGCATCATCAGCTTCTTGTCCCTCAATGGCTGTGACGGTGCCTTCATCTGCTGTGAGGGTGACTTCGAGATTGGCCTCTCCAGCAGCCTCTCTTACGTCTTCTTCCCCATCATCTGCCGACAACTCTTCATCTGACGAACAAATTCTATAAATAGAAGGGTTACATTCCCATTAGTTAGTTATAAGAGCTAGCTGGAATAATATGATATTGTGTTATGCTTGTCCAAGATATCTGCAATACATGTAAGTTATAAAAACAAAGCATAAGTTAAAATGTTCGGGTTAATGTCACATGAACTATTTCTTGCACCTTTGACTTACACAGTGTTATTGAAGGCGTTGAATTGATCGTCATCCACAGCCTCCTCTTCAGTGACCATGGGTGTCACACTAAAATGGTTGAAAAATATGTATTGGTGAATTCAATAAAAATAGGCTGTAGTTGACAAACAGACATGTGAGTAGGCCTGGAAATCTAGTCTAACCTTTGTTGCTGAAAATCCATTGCTTCCATTTCATCCGGAATTGAACATGGGAGTGGTGGGAGTGGCTCTACGTCACTCAATACCGCTCCTTCTGCTTGCCCAGGTTGTTCCTTACTGTTCAACAGAATACATACAAATTTTATTCTGCTATCCACACCCAAAGTGTAACTACAATATTCAACATCAAATGTAAGAATGCAAAACTATTTAAAATGCCAACCATGTACTAGAGGAGGCTCATTGATACACATCAGACATACAGTAGGTTTAGTTTACTTCTATGCTACGTTTACACTCATTTGTGTAAACACACATGAAGGATGGATACCAAACACTTCACATCAGGAACAATAAGGTGCATTTCGATATAACATTACGTACCTGGTTCCTGCTTTTGCCTCAGTGATTGGGGAGACATCCATTTTGAATACAGAGAGGCGCTTTGTGGGTGTTGAGATTGATGGACCACCCTCATAGCTATAGGAGAGAGAGAAAATGCACATTGGTAGAGTGAGTGTCAGTCACTCAACACTTTGTTCCAATACAATGTCATAAGATCAGTGGCCTAATAGGCATAACTTCCACTCCCTAGCTTCCGCTGTGGCCTGAAGACTCATCTCTTCAGACTCCACATAAACCCATAGCACTACTGTAAAACTACCCTTCCCTCAATGACCACACATGAGGCTATCAGGCTATATAGCATTTTTACTGATTAGGGGTATTTATTATTATTATTATTATTAAATAGATTGATACTCCTATGAATCTGTTGTAATGCTGTTGATGTACTGACATATTATCTTGCAGATTATATCGATTATATTACCTGCTTATTGGAGGCCAAATGCCTAAATTAAAAATTGAAAGCTGAAAACTTTCAGTAGAAGAGTAGAGCCTAAATGGCTTTATATGTGCTCATATGGGACAGCACACGTTGCAATAAAATAAACAATGAAGAAATACAAAAAAATGTATTCACATGATCTAATCTAACCTTCAAAAAACATCAATATTCAGCAACTGTGATGCTTCTCATTGTCACAACACAACAATTCTCAAAACATGTCGTCACAGACAGAGTCATTTCTCCTACTATAGCCTTTGATTGCCTGCTGAGGATTCCTTGTCCTTTGATTGTATTTATTCACCCATCCCCCAGTAATATTTTGCATCTACAGGGGAGGGGTGATTTTCCTACAGGGTAATGTTTTACTTCAACAGTATATTTTATTCATGAATTATTTGAAACCATAAATCAGCTATAATAGACTATGATGCGATGCTTTATGTATTTACTATTTAGGCCTATACCAGTGGTGCAAACTAAGTCACCATTGGTGTGAAGTAACTAGGTAGATTTACTTCAATACACTTGAGGTATTTATACTTTGAACATTTCCTATACTTGTCTCTCACTTACTAGATCTCTGATCTAAAGTTGGACTTTTACTGACTTTAGTTTGCTGTTACTCTGAAGATATAT
The DNA here is from genome assembly GCF_963921795.1 of Nannobrachium achirus. Classification (NCBI taxonomy): domain Eukaryota; kingdom Metazoa; phylum Chordata; class Actinopteri; order Myctophiformes; family Myctophidae; genus Nannobrachium; species Nannobrachium achirus. The sequence continues at coordinate 89,361,059 of NC_137810.1, forward strand.
TATGGGAATATTATAAAACACACATAAGCCACTTTAGCATAACTCCACTCTTTGTAATTAGCAGATTACCAGCTCACAACGCGGCGCGACGCGTTGTGAGCTTGAAGATCGTTAGCCTAGCTGCTAATAGCAGCAGAGTTAGCTCCATTCATGGAAAACAATCACGTTTTTTTCTTTCTCTCTCTTTTTTTTAGTGTCCAAAAAGTCGAGCACAGTTTGATTCATACTTGATGGTTTCAATAGGGAGAGCTACGTTGGATTATGTGAATAAACATAACAGTAGAAACTTACTGGTCCAAGAGAAACATTCCCAACTCGGCATCACTTCTCTTCTGCAGCCGAGCCTTCAAATCACGCCATCTATGAAAAGAAACTCCTAGATTTACTCTCGTTTTAGCTCGAGCAGCATCCGCCTTTGATTTATTCTCAAAAAACCTCCTTCTTCGAGCTGCTTCGTCGTCAGCCATATCTCCAGAACTCTGTTATGAATGAACTTTATAGGGAAGGGATTCAGAAAGGCGGAAGTCGCGCTATCATTGGCTAGCACGGCCATCTACCCCACCAACCGACACCACCTCTCTACATTACGTCACCCGCTTCATTCTCGACCAGGCCAGCTCAGTTCTCGACCCGTATACCCGGATGAAAGTCAAAAATAGTGTAGAAAAAGGGAATCGCATGCTGAATGTTTGATTTTACAACTCAACATGATTTTACAGTGTGTGATAGAGGGGGAAAAGGTCTAAATATATATGTATATATAGTTTTAATTTTTAGGCTTAATCCTGCATAGAATTGCTTTAAAGGGGCACTCCACCACTTTTCAACCTATGTTCATATAATTGGTCCTCACTCAAAAATAGCATTTTTTTCCCCTCAGAGGAGGGCTGTGGGCAGGTCAGAAACCCATCGTCTTGTGACATCATCGATTGCCAATCCAGCTTATAGAAACTGCAGGCTTTCTATTGCTGCAAAGTTGCAATTTTAAAGTGGAAGCCATTGTTCTCACGATAATAAAAATCAATTTTCTTTTTTTTCAAAAATATTGATTAATTTTTTTTGGGGGGGGGGGGGGGGGGGGGGGGAATGATGACGTCACAAGACGATGGATTCTGAACTTCCCACAGCTCTCCTAGGAGACTTGGACTGAGTAGAAAAAAATTGTGATATTTTATCATGAACATTAGTGAGGACCTATTATATGAAGACAGGTTGAAAAGTGGTGAACTACTCCTTTAAGTTCTGTTCGGGTCATTTTGACCCGTTTCACATTTTCATTTGGAAAAAAAAGGTAGAAGTTTAAATCTTTTCCACCTGAAACTCACTGGCCTTAAAGATTCTTCTGAGATGAAACATGTACAAAGTTTTACACTGGTGGAGTTATTGGTAAGAACCATGATAGACTGTTAAAAAAAATATGGACGATGCGAAGCCATTGGTTTCTATGCTGCGAAGATGACGTTTTTCTGTCCCTTGTATGGGTGTCGCCATCATTGTTCGAATGGTACCCCAGGAATCACAAGGAATGCTATTGGCTGCCAACGGTCACGTGGAACCGCAGGGACACATGGGAGAATGTGGTGTTGAGCCCCCCGAAATAAAGCACACAAAGAACACAGCAGGCTAGTATCAGTTTAGTTGGCCACTCCCCCTGCAAATCTATCATCAATTTTAACATAAATGGGGCCATATTTGCACAAAAGGCATATCATGGTGATTGAAAGGGAGTTTTCCACTAGCGACAGGAACCATAAAGTATTTATGACAATGTTTATTAAGGTTAGAAAATCAAAGGGGAAAACGAATGGGGTCCAATGAAGACAAATTCTTTTTGGTACCTTGCGGGGGGAAAACAGCGCCACTAGCGGCCAAACATAGGAAGTTTTAGTTCCGTATTGGTATTCGTTTTAAATCGGCGGAACTAGGCCCCTGGTAAAAACACAAATCTGCCTGTTATAGCGCCTCCTTGAGGCTGATTTGAACATTTTTAACTGGCATTTCTTCCTCTGCCTAGTGGGAGTGTGCGTGCAAAATGTCACTTACATCGAACTCTGTGTTCATGATTTGAAGCATTTCGTTCAAAAGGGAGCAAACTTGCAAAAGCCAGTTTTAGCCTATCAGGATGGAATTTTAAAAATCTGAAAGACCTGTTTCGTTTAATGACTATAGAGATACCATGTACCGATTTGCGTGATTTTTGGACAAAATCGTTAGAAGTGCTGTCCAAAAATATTGGATCACATGACCACATGGGGTGGCAGCCTGTATTACAATCCATTGTAAACAATGGAGCGATGGTCCCAAAATATGAGTTCTGTTCAATCAATTTATTTTGACCAAATCGACAAATGGGCAGATGACAATTTGGATTAAATAGATGGGTACATCCACAATATTCATGGCAGTTAGGTTGAAATGTTACTCTGTACAAAGACTTGCTACAGTATCTGTGCAGACTAGTGCTTGCTCTGCCATCATATTAACTTACTGTATTGTGATTTTTGCATATTAATCAGGAACAAGATATTGTTAATATGATGGCGGAGCAAGCACTGCAAAGATTGCAAGTCTTGGTGGCGCCCGCTGGCCTAGTGGTCCAGGCGCATACCACATACTAGGCTATGATGCCTGCTGGCGTCGCCGGTTCGATTCCCGATCCGGACGACCTTTGCCACATGTCATTCCCCATCTCTCTCCCCATTTCCTTTCACTTGAATATCGTTACTTACCGTGGATTAAATCAATCCAGTTACTGTAGCCCTTCTATTTAATCCTTTTGGGGATGTTGAAGTTATCATCTGCCCATTTGTCAATTTGGTAAAAAGAAATTGGTTGAACAGAACTCATATTTTGGGACCATTGTTTATAATGGTTTGTAATGCAGGCTGCCACCCCTTGTGGTCATGTCATCCAAGATGGCCATGGTGTGAATAGAGGTTCTGCTCTGGCACCCAGGGAATGTGTGTGCTCAGTTTCGGCCTGGCATAGACAAAGGGTTTGGCACTTTAACAGGAGAAGTTCACAGCAATTTTTCATCTTCATCTTAATTTTTCATCGTCCTGCTGGACGGAAGAGCAGCAGGACCATTTTAGTAATACATTTTGAAAATGAATAAGGGTAATAATAACAATAATAACAATAATCCAGCAACAATTTCATGGACCCCCTGCAGTAACTCCGGACCCCCTAGGGGTCGTGGACCCCCCCCCCCCCCCGTTGAGGACAGGGGTGTCGCACCAAATTCTGGGCCCTGGGTACAAGGATTCACTCACATTTTGTGCTTTAAAAAGTTGCTATATGCAGTTTTCTGCTGAGATAAGCAGGAAACAGGCAATTGCTTATTACATTTTTTATTTATTTTTTTACTTTATTATATTCAGACGGCTAACCATGCTTCCTAAAGAAATGTTGTCTCTGTGACACTTCCTGGGGCCACAATCTGCCTCCAAAACTATAATTTTTCTCTGTGAGAAGTTCTATCATTGGTCGATAGACAGATAGCCTGCCCAATAAGCAGACCAATCAGGACCGCCTCTTGTTGTTGTTCGGATTGGTTGACCCGTCTGTCAATCCTTTTAGCCCCGGTCGGCTGGTTCATGCACCAATGAGCTGCTAGTGACAGCGCTTCTCCTAGAAGCGCCACAGAGACTAGATTCTTTTTAGGGAGCATTGTTAGCCGCCTGAATATAATTAAATACAAATAAAAAAATAAAATAAGCAATTGCCTGTTTCCTGCTTATGTCAGCAGAAAACTGCTTATAGCAACTTTAACCATTGAAAAATAGCAGATGTACAAGCCCACAGCGCGGCACCGAGTGCCACGCTGAGAGCTTGTAGATCTGTTATTTTTTTTAAATTGTGAAAATTTTTCATGGGGTTTTTGAAAAACCTATGTTTCTATGTCAGTGGTGCTCAATCGTTTTCATGTGAAGGACCCCTAAATGATATGTATTTGGCCACATCTCAAAATATTTAGTTCCAGGGACCCCCCAGAAGCAAAATTGTATCTAAAAATGTTACCTTAAAAAATACCCATATTCAGAGATTTCCACACATTTTCATGACTTAAAAAATAGCAGATCTACAAGCTCGCAGCGCGGCACTCAGTGCCGCTCTGTGAGCTTGTGGATCTGCAATTTTTCAATAGCTTAAGTATAAAATAACAATATAAAATCAAATTGGTTTAATCTCATGCTTTCAAGAGGGCTTGTTACAATAACACACTGGTAAATAAAATATCTGCAAATATTTTCTACATCTACAGCAGTGGTCCTCAACCTTTTCAGGCTGTGACCCCCAAAATAATCATATTTTAACTGGGGACCCCCCACCCTGACAAGCATTAAGAGTTGAGGCATTACATTTTGTATAACTCGTTTTTTGCGAGGCGTTGTGAACATGTAGATCTGCTATTTTCACAATTTCTGCGTCTAATTTATGCCAATCTGGCCAATGTTTAATTTGTCATTTTAGAAGTATTAAAAAGTCCTTAAATTGTCACTTTAGAAATGTGCAGATACCCTCTATACACTTAAACTTTATGTTGGTTTGTTTACTGTTGAGTGAGAAAACAGTGTTGCACAAATCTTCTGGAGACCCCCCCAAAATAATTTGGGGACCCCCCTGGGGGTCCCAACCCCCAGGTTGAGAACCACTGATCAACAGTAATGCACTTAGCAAATTCGTTTAGCCCTTAGCAGGAGGTTACATCACAGCCAACAAAAACAACATTAAACAGGCCTAATGCCTCATTCACACTGCAGATATATAGTTGAACGTTTTGCTTGCTTGGTCAATGTTATCTCAATGGAAACCAGCTTTAAAGCTTTCAAAGCTTTGTTCTGTGTGTGTCCTGTATCTTTAAAGCTGGTTTCCATTGAGATAACATTGACCAAGCAAGCAAAACGTTCAACTATATATCTGCAGTGTGAATGCAGCATAAGTGAAGTAAAAACAAAACAAAAAAAAACATCATACTGTACCTTGGATGCATAAACATGAACAAAGAGGGGCTTGTAGGTGATTTCGCTGACTTGTAGGCACTTAAACTGTTAGAACAACACACAGAAGTTGCGTGCATATCGACGTTGTGTTACTGTGTGTTGCGTTCAAATATGTCCGTGTTACGTTCAAATGCGGCCGGACGGAAACGGCGTTTTGCCGATAATAGTTCCGCATTGTTCACAGGAGGGTGGGAATGGTGGGAACTGGGAACAGCTTTAGCACTGACTGACACAGCTGCAATTAATTACTGTCACGTACCACGCCACCTGTACTGTGCGGAACTGAAGTTTCAGATTGGCTATGAGTGTCAGGCACGTGGTTTAAGCAAAGTAACTAAGTATTTTGTACTTTACTTGAGTATTTCCAATTTCCAATACTTTTACTTCTACTCCAATACATCTCGGATTCAAATATTGTACTTATTGCAATACGTTTATATGAACACTTCATGATGAACACCACTAGTTTATATGAATAGCCGTTACTTTGTAGATTTAGATTAGTATTACAAAACTATACACTAAGCACTTCAGACATAGTATCAATTTTTGGCCATTTGAAATTACCCGACCTACAAGCTCACTGTGCGCTTGTAGATCAGCTATTTTCAAAAGATGTTTTAAGTACATTTGAAAACTTATTTTGCCCAAGACTTTTGTAATTTTATTCAAATAACTATTTCTATATTGCAATATTGATACTTTTAATTGCAACCGTCAGGTCCCAGTTACTATCAAAACCTCCACCGGCTGTCTGTCCGTCATTCAGTGCGTCAGTCAGTCCGTCAGTCTGTCTGTCTGTCACACGTCACGTCACACTTTTGCCCTACTCATATCTCCGCCACCGTTGCCCTTGGCTATGCCAAACCCCTCTCACATAGCCCTCTTCTAGCGCCACCATGAGGCCTATTCTTGAAAAACCCTACAATGTTTGCTCTAAAATCACACAAATTTGTACACAGTATGTCTAGACTCATGTCATCAACATGGGTCTGTCCCATTTAGCGCCACCTGCAGGCCGATTTTTTAAAACACATTTTTGGACACCGCTCCTACAAATTTTGCCCTAAAATCACGCAAATCGGTATACACTATGTCTAGACTCATGTCATCAACATGGATCTTTCCCATTTAGCGCCACCTTCAGGCCGATTTTTGAAAACACATTTTTGGACACCGCTCCTACAAATTTTGCCCTAAAATCAAGCAAATCGGTATACAATTATGTCTAGACCCATGTCATCAACATGGATCTGTCCCATTTAGCGCCACCTTCAGGCCGATTTTTTAAAACACATTTTTGGACACCGCTCCTACAAATCTTGCCCTAAAATCACGCAAATCGGTATACAATATGTCTAGACTCATGTCATCAACATGGATCTGTCCCATTTAGCGCCACCTTCAGGCCGATTTTTTAAAACACATTTTTGGACACCGCTCCTACAAATTTTGCCCTAAAATCACGTAAATTGGTACACAGTATGTCTACACTCATGTAATCAACAAGGATATATAGCGCCACTATTAGGCCGATTTTTTCAAACACATTTTTGGACACTGTTCCTACAGATTTGCCCTAAAATCACACAAATCGGTATACAATATGTCTAGACTCATGTCATCAACATGGATCTGTCCCATTTAGCGCCACCTTCAGGCCGATTTTTTAGAACACATTTTTGGACACCGCTCCTACAAATTCTGCCCTAAAATCACGTAAATCGGTACACAGTATGTCTACACTCATGTAATCAACAAGGATATATAGCGCCACTATTAGGCCGATTTTTTCAAACACATTTTTGGACACTGTTCCTACAGATTTTGCCCTAAAATCACGCAAATTGGTATACAATATGTCTAGACTCATGTCATCAACATGGATCTGTCCCATTTAGCGCCACCTTCAGGCCGATTTTTTAAAACACATTTTTGGACACTGCTCCTACAAATTTTGCTTTAAAATCGCGCAAATCAGTACACATTCTGTCTACAGTCATGTCATCAATATGGATCTCTCCCATTTAGCACCACCATCAGGCCGATTTTTACATGCAACCTGACAGTCCCTTATCTCCCGTATGAAACCCTTGTTGCGACCGTCAGGTCGCAGTTACTATCAAAACCTCCACCGGCTGTCAGTCAGTCCGTCCGTCTGTCTGTCTGTCTGTCACGTCACGTCACGTCACGGCACGGCACGGCACGGCACGTCACACTTTTGCCCAACTCATATCTCCGCCACCGCCAAACAACAACCTCCAACCTCTCACATGGCCCTCTTCTAGCACCACCATGAGGCCGATACTTGCAAAAGACATTTTTGGACACTGCTCCTACGAATTTTGCCCTAAAATCACACAAATCGGTACACAGTATGTCTACACTCATGTCATCAACATGGATCTGTCCCTTATAGCGCCACCACTAGGCTGATTTTTTCAACCACATTTGTGGACACTGCTCCTACAGATTTTATCCTAAAATCACGCAAAGCGGCACACAGTATGTCTACAGTCGTTTGTACATATGCTATAGTTCTGTTGGTTTTTCCCATCCACTGCCGACTTCTGTGCTTAAGCCGGTAGGATTAGCAGTGCTAGCCAAACATTTGTGTATTAGCTAACGGCTAACCTAGCCCTTCCCCCGTATAAAGCTAACAATACTGTATGTCGAGTTCAGAAGAAGTGGATTTCTCTTGGCCGCTTCGCAAGTGTGGAAGCCTGAAACCTTCTACGCTCAGGGGCTATATGGCTAGGTGTCAATGGTGATGTGCCCTCAAAGGCCCTTTGTGACCTTGTTTATGGCTGGTGCCACGCGCACCAGTCAGATGGCCAGATTGCCTGGGATTTAGAGGTGGTCTTGAGGGGTTTGAGACAAGGCCCTTTCGAGCCTTTGGGGAAGGTTTTTTTGAGACACCTAAGTCTCAAAACTGTGCTCTTATTGGCGTTGACTACAGCCAAAAGGGTCAGTGGACTGTATGAGGTTTGCTAACAGTGACCGTAAGGTTCTGCTTAAGCCCAATATCCAATTTGTACCAAAGAACGGGATTGTGACTAGGGACCCGGTCGAGTTGGTCGCCTTTCACCCTCCTCCTTTTGCATCGGAGGAGGACCGGCATCTGCATTGCCTCTGTCCAGTGAGGGCCTTGAAGGCATAATAGTTAGTTGAGGACTAGGAATGAGAAACAGTCGTCACGTCTGTTTGTCTCCTTTAGCAACTCTCTCTAGGTGGATTGTGGAGGCTATCAGGGAAGCCTATGATAGTGCTCAGGTTCCTCTGCCGGAGGACCTTTAGGCACATTCCACCAGGGGGGTGTAGACCTCATGGGCCCTCTCTCAGGGGGTCTCCATGCAGGAGGTTTGCATGGCGGCCAATTGGGAGTCGCCATCTACGTTTGCAGCTTATTATCACCTGGACGTGGTTCCCGCATTGTTGGTGCACACTCAGTCTTACACGTGGCTGCCTCCTCTTGAAAATGGTGGGTACAGTCCTTTCCCTTTTTCCAAGTGGCAATTGGACTGGTGGGTATAGTCCTTCCAATGTTTTCCTTCCATGACCAGTGAGTTTGGTTGGTCATGGTGAAGGTGGACCCATTACCTTATAAGGCGGACTTATTCTGCTCATTGGTTATGCAGCACATTTAGTCTGGGTATTTGGGTGATCAGGTGTTGGTCATCGTCGCTTCCGAGAGTCTATGGATCCCATAGGAAGGAATATGAAGTTAAAGAGTAACAATAAACACTAAACATAATGGTACCACTTTGCGTGATTTTAGGGCAAAATCTGTAGGAACATGTGTTTGAAAAAATCGGCCTAATAGTGGCGCTATATATCCTTGTTGATTACATGAGTGTAGACATACTGTGTACTGATTTACGTGATTTTAGGGCAAAATTTGTAGGAGCGGTGTCCAAAAATGTGTTTTCAAAAATCGGCCTGAAGGTGGCGATAAATGGGACAGATCCATGTTGATGACATGAGTCTAGACATATTGTATACCGATTTGCGTGATTTTAGGGCAAAATTTGTAGGAGCGGTGTCCAAAAATGTGTTTTAAAAAATCGGCCTGCAGGTGGCGCTAAATGGGACAGACCCATGTTGATGACATGAGTCTAGACATACTGTGTACAAATTTGTGTGATTTTAGAGCAAACATTGTAGGAAAAAAAAATTGTTTTTTCAAGAATCGGCCTCATGGTGGCGCTAGAAGAGGGCTATGTGAGAGGGGTTTGGCATAGCCAAGGGCAACGGTCGGAGATATGAGTAGGGCAAAAGTGTGACATGACGTGTGACAGACAGACTGACGGACTGACTGACGCACTGAATGACGGACAGACAGCCGGTGGAGGTTTTGATAGTAACTGGGACCTGACGGTTGCAATTAAAAGTATCAATATTGCAATATAGAAATAGTTATTTGAATAAAATTACAAAAGTCTTGGGCAAAATAAGTTTTCAAATGTACTTAAAACATCTTTTGAAAATAGCTGATCTACAAGCGCACAGTGAGCTTGTAGGTCGGGTAATTTCAAATGGCCAAAAATTGATACATGTCTGAAGTGCTTAGTGTATAGTTTTGTAATACTAATCTAAATCTACAAAGTAACGGCTATTCATATAAACTAGTGGTGTTCATCATGAAGTGTTCATATAAACGTATTGCAATAAGTACAATATTTGAATCCGAGATGTATTGGAGTAGAAGTAAAAGTATTGGAAATTGGAAATACTCAAGTAAAGTACAAAATACTTAGTTACTTTGCTTAAACCACTGCCTGACACTCATAGCCAATCTGAAACTTCAGTTCCGCACAGTACAGGTGGCGTGGTACGTGACAGTAATTAATTGCAGCTGTGTCAGTCAGTGCTAAAGCTGTTCCCAGTTCCCACCATTCCCACCCTCCTGTGAACAATGCGGAACTATTATCGGCAAAACGCCGTTTCCGTCCGGCCGCATTTGAACGTAACACGGACATATTTGAACGCAACACACAGTAACACAACGTCGATATGCACGCAACTTCTGTGTGTTGTTCTAACAGTTTAAGTGCCTACAAGTCAGCGAAATCACCTACAAGCCCCTCTTTGTTCATGTGTATGCATCCAAGGTACAGTATGACGTTTTTTTTTGTTTTGTTTTTACTTCACTTAGGCCTGTTTAATGTTGTTTTTGTTGGCTGTGATGTAACCCCCTCTAAGGGCTAAACGAATTTGCTAAGTGCATTACTGTTGATCAGTGGTTCTCAACCTGGGGGTTGGGACCCCCAGGGGGGTCCCCAAATTATTTTGGGGGGGTCTCCAGAAGATTTGTGCAACACTGTTTTCTCACTCAACAGTAAACAAACCAACATAAAGTTTAAGTGTATAGAGGGTATCTGCACATTTCTAAAGTGACAATTTAAGGACTTTTTAATACTTCTAAAATGACAAATTAAACATTGGCCAGATTGGCATAAATTAGACGCAGAAATTGTGAAAATAGCAGATCTACATGTTCACAACGCCTCGCAAAAAACGAGTTATACAAAATGTAATGCCTCAACTCTTAATGCTTGTCAGGGTGGGGGGTCCCCAGTTAAAATATGATTATTTTGGGGGTCACAGCCTGAAAAGGTTGAGGACCACTGCTGTAGATGTAGAAAATATTTGCAGATATTTTATTTACCAGTGTGTTATTGTAACAAGCCCTCTTGAAAGCATGAGATTAAACCAATTTGATTTTATATTGTTATTTTATACTTAAGCTATTGAAAAATTGCAGATCCACAAGCTTGTAGATCTGCTATTTTTTAAGTCATGAAAATGTGTGGAAATCTCTGAATATGGGTATTTTTTAAGGTAACATTTTTAGATACAATTTTGCTTCTGGGGGGTCCCTGGAACTAAATATTTTGAGATGTGGCCAAATACATATCATTTAGGGGTCCTTCACATGAAAACGATTGAGCACCACTGACATAGAAACATAGGTTTTTCAAAAACCCCATGAAAAATTTTCACAATTTAAAAAAAATAACAGATCTACAAGCTCTCAGCGTGGCACTCGGTGCCGCGCTGTGGGCTTGTACATCTGCTATTTTTCAATGGTTAAAGTTGTTATAAGCAGTTTTCTGCTGACATAAGCAGGAAACAGGCAATTGCTTATTTTATTTTTTTATTTGTATTTAATTATATTCAGGCGGCTAACAATGCTCCCTAAAAAGAATCTAGTCTCTGTGGCGCTTCTAGGAGAAGCGCTGTCACTAGCAGCTCATTGGTGCATGAACCAGCCGACCGGGGCTAAAAGGATTGACAGACGGGTCAACCAATCCGAACAACAACAAGAGGCGGTCCTGATTGGTCTGCTTATTGGGCAGGCTATCTGTCTATCGATAACCTCGCCTCACCAGGCTTTCCTGAGAGAAAGCCTGGTATTCGTTTACTAAACAGGTCGTCTGATCCGGTCTAGACCGGATGATATCTTACGTCATTTTGTATTCAAAACGGACTACAATTTGGCCGGAACTACCGACCGGAATCAGTTTTATCCAAGTTGGCGCATGCGCAAAACCAGGTTAAAACTGATTCCGGTCGGTAGTTCCGGCCAAATTGTAGTCCGTTTTGAATACAAAATGACGTAGGACGTCATCCGCTCCCGACCGGATCAAAAGCCCGAAATTGGAAGCGATCCCAGACTAGTCTATCGACCAATGATAGAACTTCTCACAGAGAAAAATTATAGTTTTGGAGGCAGATTGTGGCCCCAGGAAGTGTCACAGAGACAACATTTCTTTAGGAAGCATGGTTAGCCGTCTGAATATAATAAAGTAAAAAAATAAATAAAAAATGTAATAAGCAATTGCCTGTTTCCTGCTTATCTCAGCAGAAAACTGCATATAGCAACTTTTTAAAGCACAAAATGTGAGTGAATCCTTGTACCCAGGGCCCAGAATTTGGTGCGACACCCCTGTCCTCAACGGGGGGGGGGGGGGGGGGGGGGGGGGGGTCCACGACCCCTAGGGGGTCCGGAGTTACTGCAGGGGGTCCACGAAATTGTTGCTGGATTATTGTTATTATTGTTATTATTACCCTTATTCATTTTCAAAATGTATTACTAAAATGGTCCTGCTGCTCTTCCGTCCAGCAGGACGATGAAAAATTAAGATGAAGATGAAAAATTGCTGTGAACTTCTTCTGTTAAAGTGCCAAACCCTTTGTCTATGCCAGGCCGAAACTGAGCACACACATTCCCTGGGTGCCAGAGCAGAACCTCTATTCACACCATGGCCATCTTGGATGACATGACCACAAGGGGTGGCAGCCTGCATTACAAACCATTATAAACAATGGTCCCAAAATATGAGTTCTGTTCAACCAATTTCTTTTGACCAAATTGACAAATGGGCAGATGATAACTTCAACATCCCCAAAAGGATTAATTATAGGGCTACAGTAACTGGATTGATTTAATCCACGGTAAGTAACGATATTCAAGTGAAAGGAAATGGGGAGAGAGATGGGGAATGACATGTGGCAAAGGTCGTCCGGATCGGGAATCGAACCGGCGACGCCAGCAGGCATCATAGCCTAGTATGTGGTATGCGCCTGAACCACTAGGCCAGCGGGCGCCACCAAGACTTGCAATCTTTGCAGTGCTTGCTCCGCCATCATATTAACAATATCTTGTTCCTGATTAATATGCAAAAATCACAATACAGTAAGTTAATATGATGGCAGAGCAAGCACTAGTCTGCACAGATACTGTAGCAAGTCTTTGTACAGAGTAACATTTCAACCTAACTGCCATGAATATTGTGGATGTACCCATCTATTTAATCCAAATTGTCATCTGCCCATTTGTCGATTTGGTCAAAATAAATTGGTTGAACAGAACTCATATTTTGGGACCATCGCTCCATTGTTTACAATGGATTGTAATACAGGCTGCCACCCCATGTGGTCATGTGATCCAAGATTTTTGGACAGCACTTCTAACGATTTTGTCCAAAAATCACGCAAATCGGTACATGGTATCTCTATAGTCATTAAACGAAACAGGTCTTTCAGATTTTTAAAATTCCATCCTGATAGGCTAAAACTGGCTTTTGCAAGTTTGCTCCCTTTTGAACGAAATGCTTCAAATCATGAACACAGAGTTCGATGTAAGTGACATTTTGCACGCACACTCCCACTAGGCAGAGGAAGAAATGCCAGTTAAAAATGTTCAAATCAGCCTCAAGGAGGCGCTATAACAGGCAGATTTGTGTTTTTACCAGGGGCCTAGTTCCGCCGATTTAAAACGAATACCAATACGGAACTAAAACTTCCTATGTTTGGCCGCTAGTGGCGCTGTTTTCCCCCCGCAAGGTACCAAAAAGAATTTGTCTTCATTGGACCCCATTCGTTTTCCCCTTTGATTTTCTAACCTTAATAAACATTGTCATAAATACTTTATGGTTCCTGTCGCTAGTGGAAAACTCCCTTTCAATCACCATGATATGCCTTTTGTGCAAATATGGCCCCATTTATGTTAAAATTGATGATAGATTTGCAGGGGGAGTGGCCAACTAAACTGATACTAGCCTGCTGTGTTCTTTGTGTTTTATTTCGGGGGGCTCAACACCACATTCTCCCATGTGTCCCTGCGGTTCCACGTGACCGTTGGCAGCCAATAGCATTCCTTGTGATTCCTGGGGTACCATTCGAACAATGATGGCGACACCCATACAAGGGACAGAAAAACGTCATCTTCGCAGCATAGAAACCAATGGCTTCGCATCATCCATATTTTTTTTAACAGTCTATGGTTCTTACCAATAACTCCACCAGTGTAAAACTTTGTACATGTTTCATCTCAGAAGAATCTTTAAGGCCAGTGAGTTTCAGGTGGAAAAAATGTAAACTTCTACCTTTTTTTTTCAAATGAAAATGTGAAACGGGTCAAAATGACCCGAACAGAACTTAAAGGAGTAGTTCACCACTTTTCAACCTGTCTTCATATAATAAGTCCTCACTAATGTTCATGATAAAATATCACAATTTCTTTCTACTCAGTCCAAGTCTCATAGGAGAGCTGTGGGAAGTTCAGAATCCATCGTCTTGTGACATCATCATCCCCCCCCCCCCCCCCCAAAAAAAAAATAATAATCAATATTTTTGAAAAAAAAAAAAAAAGATTTTTATTATCGTGAGAACAATGGCTTCCACTTTAAAATTGCAACTTTGCGGCAATAGAAAGCCTGCAGTTTCTATAAGCTGGATTGGCAATCGATGATGTCACAAGACGATGGGTTTCTGATAGAGATGCTCCGATCAGGTTTTTTGGGACCGATACCGATCACCGATCAGCTGGAATCAATATCTGCCGATACCGATATTACCGATCGATCACAGCGTGGAACCAATATCTGCCAATACCGATATTACCGATCGATCACAGCATGAAATCCATAAATTCTTCTAATTTGTCACTGTATTTATATATTTAATGATTCCTCTTACTCAACATTGATATTGTATATATTAATTCAATTCAACTTTCGATTCTAGTCCTAGTCCTAGGAAAATTCCTCCAAAAGAAAAAAAGAAAAACGTTTTCCTATAAAGACAGTGGCAATATTGTCTGCCCTTCATTATGTTCAAGGTTACTTGTTTGTTTACGAATCTCCAGTCAGCACTCCACTCCTATGGGTGTCGCTAGCGGCAACCAAGAATAACAGAATCACTCACATATACTCCCGTAGGACAATTCCCATTGGCCGAAGGGTATGTCCGTCAAATGACGTACCCGCCTGGAGGCGGACCCCTATAAATTCCCCATCCGCCGGATGTTCCCCCTCTTTTTCGCTTCTGCTTCAACTGGATTGCTTGTTTCACTCACTCGCTCCAACGAAGTCTTCAGCATTAAGAAGTTCCTAAAGTTTTATCTACGTTCCTCAAAGAGAAAGAATTTCGTCTCGTCTGAACTGACTTTGGCAAGTAAGGTCGAGCCACCCGGTTTCGAGACTCATTCCATTCTTCTCTTCGTTCTACTGTTATTGTTCTCTGTTAGCTCGCTAGCCTCGTTAGCTTGTTTACGCTCGCAGCCTTGTTAGCGTTTCTTGTTAGCTTGTGTTAGCAGTGATGGCTACGGCTAGCTCCACGCCCGCCGGCCGTGCATGCACCACTCCGAGTTGCCCCTTTCTCCTGGAGTCGGTGGACTTGCACCAACTTTGTGTACGCTGCAGACACTGGGCCCACGCCGCCGACAGCCTGTTGCCCGAACCGAACTGCAGCGATTGCCTCCGCACTCCGGTGCTGATTAGGCAACGACACGCCGCGCAAGCGGCTAGTCTCTTCAACATCATGGCGGCGTTCCAGCCAGGCCCCTCTCCAGGGACCGTGGAACCACCTGCCTCTCCCCCCGGTACCTCTTCAGGACGACGGGGGATGCAGGCCTCATCCTCCACCCCTCCCACTCGGCGCCGCCGTTCTCCCTCCCCTGCTCTCTCCTATACCAGCGGGGGCAGCGGGGACTCAGGCCCGGACTTCACCCAGAGCCTCTTCAGATGCTGGTCGGATGAAGAATTCGACGACGACGAGGAGGCTGGGGCGGAGGTCGTCGAGGGTGAGGAGGACAACGCTCCTCAAGTGGAACAGATGGACACACAGTCGGTGGAACCGGAGATCATCATCTCTATCCCCGAGACTGATTCCCCTCTGTCCGTCTTCCCTTCGGTTGCCGCCACGGCTGGAGCTGCCGCCCCCGGTTCAACAGCCGCACCCACATCGGCGGGGGCTCCAGAGCAGGCTATGCAGGAAGGCTCCGCTTCCTCCCCTGTTACCTCTGGTCAGCTGCCGGCCTCCCATGTATCCACGGAGGGACAGGCTCCCCCTCCCTCTCCCTCAGGGGGAGCTTTTGGGTCTGATGCGGTCCTCTCTGCCTCTCAGACCTCCTCTCTGAGCTCCTTGGGTCCCGCTCCTGCCTCCTCAGGCGCCATTCCAAGACCCAACAACGTGAGCTCCTCCTCCCAGGGCCCCCCTCCTCTTCCGGAGGCCTGGAGTGTACTAGAGAGAGCCACCAGGTACCTGGATCTGCCTGTTGCCTTCGCTCCACAGGCAGAGAAGGCTAAGGTACACCGCCTAGGGAAGGCTCGCCAAGCCCCCCCCCCCCCCCCCCCCGCAGGTGATGTGCATGCTTCCTCAGATCCCCGGTTACCAAGAGGCGCTGCACGAAACCTGGGAGAAGCACTGGGACCCAGACAAACTCCCTTATTCTTCGGAGTTCGTGGGAGGTCCAGAGATCGGAGTCCCTTCCTGCCCCAAGATCAGCCCGACTCTGGCCGCTACTCTTCAGGCCAAGTTCTACAAAAAGAACCCCAAGGCTTCTAAGGGGCCCTTCACCCTGAGACCCGCCCCCAAACTGGTCGACAGCTTTGAAGACCAGATGTCCAAGGGCGCACGTGACACCTACAGGTCCATCGGCCACACTCTGCTAGGGACCTGAACGTCACTGGTCTCCTGGGAGCCTACATTCAGAAACAGATTCAGAATGCATCCGGCTCCCTGCCTCCTGCTGTTGCCACAGAACTCCTGGCCTCGGTGGACCACCTAATAGACGCCAACTTCCATGCCATCTCCTGGGCAGGGCGTGCTATGGACCTCATCATGCAACAGCAGGCTCTCCGCTGGCTCTACCCAGTCGCCGCGGCTAAAGACTTTGAGGAGAGAGAGGAGCTCCTCAAGCTCCCCAGCTCCCCCAAAGAGATCCTGGCGGACGGTTACCAGGTTTTCCAGAGACAGGCCGCAGCCCGCAAGGAAACCCTGGAGATTGTACAGGACATGATGCCCCCCCCTTCCAGCCGGGGCCCCCTGTTCCCACAGTCCACTAGAGGCTCCTATTCCCAGGCAGCCTCCAAGCCAAGAGCCTCCCGCTCCCAGAACAAGAGTAGGGGCTCCAAGACCTCGGCCTCCTCTAGCTCCAGGTCTTCCTCCAAGACGGCCCGCCGCCATCCAAGCCAGGAGTCGCCCACTCAGAGGCCCAGGGAGGAAAACCCCCAGCGTCAGGCTTTCCGCTCCACGAGGGGCCGCGGAAGGTCTCAGCGCAAGTGACACTCTGGGGAGGGGAAAGCAGGGGTCATTAAAAAGTTTGTTTTATTCAAAACCTGTAACTCGGCCTCCTGCTGGTTCTGTCAAAATATTGTCTCCACAAAAACTGACAGTAAAAATGTGTGTGCCAGAAATTTGTGTGGTTCTTCCTCTCGCACGATCACAGGTAGCTCTAGATTGTCAGCCCCTTCGGGCTCTTCCTCACAATCTGCTAACTTCACAGACACACAGTCCACACACAGCTGCTCTAAAAGGTACAGGGTCACAGCCTATTCAGATGCTTTTTCCCAGTGTAAATCCTCCTTCTCACGGTTCTCCACTAGAGAGCAGCATAGCTTCCCCTCCACACTCTCTAACTGTTCCAGGGTCACTCCTTTCTCCAGAGCAAGACTCTCTGCTAAAGGTATCTATGAGCCCTCTCGGGACGTTTTCAGACAGGCCAAACGAGCTAAAGTTAAAACGTCCGTCTCCGCGGGTTTTGGAGACGTTTCCTTTAGGCCCTCCTCGGGCAAAGGTCAGAAAAGTTCCTTTACCCTCTGTTCCAGCACCGCTAGCATCGAACCACGTGACCGTTCCTCTTCAGGTGCACTCGGTCCGTCGTTCCGGCCGTCCCGCCCGGGCGGCCCCTCGGCAGCGGGAGCGCTTGTTTTCCTCTCCGGCTCCGCCGATCCCCGAGGCGCGCTCGTTTTCTCCCCCGGCCCCGCTGGTTCCCGGGGTACGTTCGCTTCCTCCCCCGGCTCCGCTGGGGTCAGAGGAACGCTCGTTTTCCCCTCCGGCTCCGCCGAGGAGAACGTCTCACGCCCTCCCGACGTCATCACGTCAGGACGTGTCGACGGAAGCAAGGCCCCTCAAGAGGCGCTCGGTAAACGACACCGGGCGTCCCGCGAGGGCGGTGCCGACCGTTCTTCCTCTCTACACTCCCCTGGCAGACTGCTTTTCGCAATGGAAGCGGTGCAATCCGAGCCCTTGGATCTCTCGCACCATAAGAAGGGGCTACAGGATTCAATTCTACAAATCCCCCCCTCTAACTTCCAAAGTACTCTTCACCAGGGAGAAGGGCCGCAAGGCGGCCGCGTTACGAAAGGAAATACAAGCCCTTCTTCTCAAAGGCGCAGTAAGGGAGGTCTTTCGAAACGAGACTCGGCTGGGGTTTTACTCCACCTACTTCCTCGTGCCCAAGAAGACGGGAGGGCTACGGCCCATTCTAAACCTAAGTGTTTTGAATCAGTATCTGAAAACCTTCAAATTCAAGATCCTGACTTCTGCCAGCCTGCTGCGTTCGGTGAGGGTGAACGACTGGTTCACCTCTCTGGATCTAAGAGACGCGTACACACACGTCTCCATCTATCCTCCTCACCGAAAATTCCTCAGGTTCGCCTTCCAGGGGAAAGTGTACGAGTACACAGTTCTCCCCTTCGGCTTGTCACTGAGCCCCCGTGTCTTCGTTCTAGTGACCAAGACGGCGCTCGAACCTCTACGGCGCCAGGGCATCAGGATTGCAAACTACCTGGACGACTGGTTGATTTGCGCGAGCTCCGAGCAGGAGGTGGCACGTCACACCAGGTTGGTTTTGGACCACCTACAGTCTCTAGGGTTTTGCATCAATCTAGAGAAAAGTGCTCTCACACCCTCACAGAGAACCACCTTTCTGGGGACCATTCTGGACTCGCAGTCAATGATCGCCCGTCCCTCGCAGGAGAGGATAGAGAAGTTTCTCTCCTGTGCAGCCCTCTTTCAAACGGGGAACACAGTCCGTTACGAGAGGGTCATGCGCCTCACGGGTTTCATGGCCTCAGTCCTGCACCTTGTGCAACTAGGACGTTTTCACATGAGACCGTTTCAAAGGTGGATGTTATCCCTTCGGATCCCGTCCACCGAGGGTCGCGCTCTGGTGCAGGTCCCTCACAGGACTGTGGAGGCGCTGCTACCCTGGCGGCGAGCCGACTTCCTGTCGGCCGGAGTCAGAATGGGAGAGGTGATTCACCGCAAGGTGATCACCTCGGACGCCAGCCTTTCAGGCTGGGGCGCGACCTTAGAAGGTCGCACAGCACGGGGCCTTTGGGGCCCGGAGATGCGACACCACCATATCAACTACCTGGAGTTGATGGCGGTGATGCTGGCCCTTCGTCACTTCGAACCCCTGATCCTGGGTTGGCACGTCCTCGTCAGGACGGACAACACCACGACGATGTGTTATGTCAACAAACAGGGGGGGCTGAGGTCCCGGGAGCTAGACAGGTTAGCTCGGGACCTGACACTGTGGTGCCATGGTCGACTACAGTCGATCAGGGCCTCTCATGTTCCAGGTCTCCTGAACAGCGGAGCAGATCTGCTGTCCAGGGGGGAACCACGTTACGAGAACTGGTCTCTCCGACCTTCAGTGGCGGAGGAGATCTGGCTCAGGTTTGGCCACCCGGTGGCAGACTTGTTCGCGTCGTCAGAGAACGCGAAGTGTTCTCTGTTCTTTGGCCTGACGGGGACTCCCCCACTGGGCCTGGACGCTCTGTCTCGCAGCTGGCCGCGGGGCCTTCTGTATGCCTTTCCACCGCTAGAGCTGATTCGTCCGACCCTCGAGAGGGTCAGACGTTACTCCCTGGAGTTGCTCTTGGTGGCTCCGAGTCAGGGGACTTGGAGTTCCCTGATAGCGCCTCTCCTGGTCGGTCGGCCTTGGCGCCTGCCCCTACTCAGGGATCTGGTGAGCCAGGCGAACCAGGAGATTTTCCATCCGGACCCCCAGCGCCTAGACCTGTGGGTCTGGCACCTGAAAGGGAGAGGCTGAGGGCTGCCGGCCTGGCCCCTGCGGTCATAGACACGATGCAGAGGGCCAGAGCTCCTGGTACTCTGGAAGTGTACAGGGGTAAATGGGAGGCCTTCGTCTCCTGGTGCAGGTCGAACCGCCCTTCGGTGGTTCCGGCTTCTGCGTCCTTGAAGGACCTTTTGGACTTTCTGCAGTCCTGTGTGGTCCAGAAGCTAGCAGCCTCTACTCTTAGGGGCTATGTGGCTGCCATTGATGTCTGCCACAATGGCCTTGAGGGTTCTAAACCTTCTAAGAACCCTTGGGTGTCTCAGTTTCTGGCTGGGGTCAAACGAGACGCTGCTGCAGCTAGACCGTTGGTCCCCTCATGGGATCTTGAGGTGGTCCTAAGGGGTCTGAGTCAGGCTCCCTTTGAGGCTTTGGAGTCTATCTCCTTGAAGCTTCTTAGCTTTAAGACGGCTCTTCTCCTGGCTCTGACTACAGCCAAGAGGGTCAGTGACCTTCATGCTCTTTCTGTAGATGAGGGCTGTATGAGGTTTTCGGGTGATGACCGTAAGGTCTTACTCAAACCTCACCTCAAGTTCTTACCCAAGAACGGGAGGATTCAGGAAGTTCCGGTGGAACTTCTGGCCTTTCACCCTCCTCCTTTCGCTTCGGAGGAGGATAGAAGGCTAAACTGTCTTTGCCCGGTTAGGGCGCTGAGACAGGAATCAGTACAGAGTATCGCTATAGGCAAGTGATCAAGACTGAGCTGTCCGATAATTCATATTCCATCCTAGTTGAGTGGCTTCCAAAGTTTGCAGGATTGGTCCGTTTTGAACAAAATGGCTCAAATCAGCACCTTGTGATTTCCGTAGGTCAAGGAACAAATGCCACCCTTTTCACATTGGCCTGTTATAGCGCCACCAGCAGCTCAATTTGAGAAAACACATCTTTGGAACAAAATCATGACAGGCCACAGATGACATGGCACCCTTTTCACATTTGCTTATCACATTGGAGACCTGTGCTCGGAAGAGCGCTGCTCCTATTTATTTATTTATTGTTATTATTATTATTTACAATAAGTGCACTGTAACCCCTTTATGAACAAAACATGTATAAAATGCCTAACCTCCTATTTATATAACATTTTGCATTTTGTTTTTACAGCATCAAGAAATGAGTCTCCAACCTCTGTCAAGTCACCATCCGAGTCCAGCTACTCGACCACCTTCGCTTCAAATTCCTCAAGCTCTTCATCTTCAAGCGATGGCAGGAGGAGGAAGAGGTGTACAACAGTGATAGTTGTACATAAACTGGAATGATATTACATAAGCTACAAAGGAATCGCTAGCCCCAAAACATTACTATTTATATCTAGACTGTTCCCACGTGTCAATAAGTGCCTTTTGACAATTTGTTAATGTTAATAAGACACTGTTTAGTTCTTATAATGTGTTTATAAATGTTTATAGATTACTGTTCCCACTTTAAGCCAAGTACCTGCAAAATGTCTATTAACACATGGGCTGCTAAGGTTTATAACATTTATAGCTGTTGCTGCTGCCACCATTGACTTACGCTTTGTTTTGACGAGCCCTGCAAGCTTCGTGCGTGTGCACGTGCGTGTCCAGAGAAGATTGAGGAGGATAATCCATTTGTTTACAAACGCTCTCGAAACTAAAATCCAAAAATCGCGGTAAAATCGCGGTAAAGTGTCGCCTTGAAAACAATCAGCTCTCTGCTTCCATGGGGCTGTTTTCATCTCATTCTTAGATAAAGCCGTTCTTATGTTTCAAAGTAGAATCTAAAGCCATGTTAACTCATTTGCTGCCAAGCCCGAAAATCCCGTAAAAATCCAATTGTACCTCCCTGCCAAGCCCGTAAATCCCGAAAATTAAAAAAAAAAAAAACATTTTTTTTTTTATTTTTTTTTTTATTTTGACCCCAAAAAATGTTGTAGGCATGATAGCAATCGCGAAATCGCATGTTTAACCCCCATAGCAACCCCATCTTTCAAGCATGGCAGCCATCTTTGTTTACATTTTAGGAAAACATAATGGCTGTTATCTCATGAATGCCTGAACGGATTTCCATTCTGATTTTTTTGTTTGAAAGCTGTGAGCAATGTGGACACACGTGGTGCATGATCTAGGCATGGGTGTGCATGATCCGTGCACTATGAATTACATGGAAGTCTATGGAGACTTATGGCAGGTGGGAGTACGAAGGTATTGTTAAATGGCAGCAGATGAGTTAAGTCCTTCCGTGAGGGGAGAGCCAGAGGGGCTGCCTGCACTGGCTGGGTGACGTAATGGACTCAGGTCATTCAAAGGGCAGCTGCAGGCTCAAAAAGTTAACTGTTTGTTGCAAGATAACTTCCTGTGGCAGGGGGACACCTAGTGGCCTTAACTCGTCCCTGAACGAGTTTGGCGACATGGGTGTTAACGTGTTGATAAGTGCCAACATTAACAATTTGTTAATGTTAATAGACACTGTTTAGTTCTTATAAGTGGTTTATAAATGTTTATAGATGACTGTTCCCACTTTAAACCAAGTACCTGCAAAATGCCTATTAACACATTAATAGGCGCATTGTTAACAGTCTGTTAATGTTAACTCATTGCATGCCAGGCCCGATAGTCCCGAGATTATTTCAATGTCTTTCCCTGCCAGGCCCGATAGTCCAGAGAATTTCCGCCATTTTGAAAAAAAAATAATAATAATATTTTTTTTTTTTTCCAAAATTTTTTTGGACCCCAAAAAATGTAGTAGGCATGATAGAAATCGCGAAATTGCATGCTTAACCCCCATAGCAACCCCATCTATCAAACATGGCAGCCATCTTTGTTTACATTTTAGGAAAACATAATGGCTTGTATCTCATGAATGCCTGAACGGATTTCCATTCGGATTTTTTTGTTTGAAAGCTGTGAGCAATGTGGACACACGTGGTGCATTATCTAGGCATGGGTGTGCATGATCCGTGCACTATGAATTACATGGAGGTCTATGGAGACCAGAGGCACCATAGAGTACGAAGGTATTGTTAAATGGCGGGGAATGTGTTAATAAGAAACTGTTTTGTTGTTTAAAACAGTTTATAGATGACTCTTCCCACTTTAAATCGAGTACCTGCAAAATTCCTATTAACACGTTTATAGGTGCACTGTTAACAATTTCTTAATGTTAATAAGACTCTGTTTAGCTGTTGTTAAAGAGTTTATAAATGTTTTCAGATGACTGTTCCCACTTTAAACCAAGTACCTGCAAAATGCCTATTAACACGTCAATAGGTGAATTCTTAATAATTTGTTAATGTTAATAAGACACAGTTGAGTTGTTTATAAATGTTTATAGATGACTGTTCCCACTTTAAACCAAGTACCTTCAAAATGCTTATTAACACGTTAACAAGTGCATTGTTAACAACTTATTGATGTTAATAATACACTGTTTAGTCTTGTTAAAGGCTTTATAAATGTTTATAGATGACTGTTCCCACTTTAAACCAAGTACCTTCAAAATGCTTATTAACTCATTTAGTGCCACCCCTTTCACCACTAGAGGGCGCCCAGTGGCCATAGAAAATCCCATAGAGATATGCTGGTATATGCAGAAGCCCTGCAGCCATGACTTGCTTGAACACTTTCCTTTGTGCATGTACAGGAAGAGGATGAAGTTAGCTTGAAGTTAGCTATTGGCTACCAAGCATTTTAGAAGCCTTATTTTCGTCAACTTAGCCATGATTAAACCTTGCACACCTCATGCATGGGAAAAAAACAGAGAAGAATGAGCTCTAAAAAATCCAATGCAATCCTGGATTGCATTGGAGTGGATTTGTGCAGTTTGTTCACAGCTTTCAAACAAAAAAATCCGATTGGAAATCCGTTCAGGCATTCTTGAGATAATCGCCATTATGTTTTACATGTTATGTAAACAAACATGGCTGCCCTGTATGTTAGATGGGATTGTATGGGGGTGGAACATGCAAAATCGCGATTGAAATCATGTTCACTAGATTTGATGGGGTCCAAAAAAAAAATTTCAAAAAAAATCTTTTCAAAAAAAAAAAAAATTTTTTTTTTTTTTTTTAATATCCCGAACTAGTTCGGGATAGGCACTCTGGGATACGATAATATATCCCGAACTAATTCGGGATAGGCACTCAATGAGTTAACACGTTAAGTGCATTGTTAACAACTTATTGATGTTAATAAGACACTGTTTAGTCTTGTTAAAGGCTTTATAAATGTTTATAGATAACTGTTCCCACTTTAAACCAAGTACCTGCAAAATGCCTATTAATGTGTTAATTAGTGATTTGTTAAAAGGATCCCTGGCTAATACGACAAATATGCCTTAATACATTATAATTGCCCACTATAACTACAATGTGAAATTAAAAACACCTTAAATATTTTATTTCTCCTAGAAATGGCTAATCTTTCACTCAATAGGGGAAATGCCTGTCGCAAGTTGATGATGTCATAAATGTCATGTGTAATTTTTATGGCATGCATGTGCAAAAAAACAAAACACAAAAACATTTGAAATATTGATTTGATGCTCATATTAACCATAGGAAGTATTAAGTTTCTTTTTATTTGCACATGCATGCCATAAATTCCATAGGGATAGATCACAAATTACATTTATGACATCATCAACTTGCGACGGGCATTTCCCCTATTGAGTGAAAGATTAGCTATTTCTAGGAGAAATAAAATATTTAAGGTGTTTTTAATTTTACATTGTAGTTATAGAGGACAATTATAATGTATTAAGGCATATTTGTCATATTAGCCAGGGATCCCTTTAACAACTATGTTAATAAGACACTGTTTAGTCTTGTTAAAGGCTTTATAAATGTTTATAGATAACTGTTCCCACTGTTCCCACTTTAAACCAAGTACCTGCAAAATGCCTATTAACGTGTTGATAAGTGATTTGTTAATAATGTGTTAATGTTATTAAGACACTGTTTAGTTGGTGTTAAGGGTTTTTTAAATGTTTATAGATGACTGTTCTCACTTTAAACCAAGTACCTGCAAAATGCCTATTAACACGTTAATAGGTGCATTCTTAATGATTTGTTAATGTTAATAAGACACAGTTGAGTTGTTTATAAATGTTAATAGATGACTGTTCCCACTTTAAACCAAGTACCTGCAAAATGCTTATTAACACATTAACAAGTGCATTGTTAACAACTTATTAATGTTAATAAGACACTGTTTAGTCTTGTTAAAAGCTTTATAAATGTTTATAGATGACTGTTCCCACTTTAAACCAAGTACCTGCAAAATGCCTATTAACGTGTTAATAAGTGCATTGTTAACTACTTGTTAATGTTAATAAGACACTGTTTAGGTGTTTTTAAAGGCTTTATAAATGTTCATAGATGACTGTTCCCACTTTAAACCAAGTACCTGCAAAATGCCTATTGACGCGTTAATAATTGCATTGTTAACAATGTGTTATTGTTAATAAGACAATGTTTCTTTGTTGTAAGAGGTTTTATAAATGTTTATAGATGACTGTTCCCACTTTAAACTAGTACCTGTTTATAAATGTTTATAGATGACTGTTCCCACTTTAATAAGTGCATTGTTAACTATTTGTTATTGTTAATAAGACACTGTTTATTTGTTGTAACAGGTTTATAAATGTTTATAGATGACTGTTCCCACTTTAATAAGTGCATTGTTAACTATTTGTTATTGTTAATAAGACACTGTTTATTTGTTGTAAGAGGTTTATACATGTTTATAGATGACTGTTCCTGCCTATTTAAGTGTTAATAAATACATTGTTAACAAGTTGTTGATGTTTATAAGTCTTTTTTCTAGTTAACTCATCCAGAGCCCAGGACATTAACGGATTAGGGGGTCCAGAGTGCCCCCTCCCGGCCCCATTAACGGCCATTGTCTTATTTTGAAGGCCAGAAGTCTAGACCGGAAGTACTTCCGGTCTGACGTCATCGGATCCTGCGACGGAACCGAACATTGTTTACGTGGTGCCATGCTGGATTGCATAGGAGCGTTTATACATGTGTTTTATAAGCGAGCATCTGCCTCCATCTTCGCTTCTAAAGTGTTGTTTTGAGATAATGGACATTAAAGATGAGATCGGCCGTCCACCTCAATGTTATGGGATGACTATTGTGTGCTCGTGGAGCCGTGATGATGACAAATCAGCGCGGATTTCGTCTCCGGAGCGTCGGCCATTGTACTAGGTATTTTTACTCGCCGTTACAGTAATATATTACTTTTCGCGCGACATCACGCATTCGGCACTATACGTACTCTAGTACTTATCGCGTGACATCACGCGAAAGGCACTACATGAGTTAATAAATACATTATCAAGGATTGTTTAATGATTGTAAATGACCGTTCCTCTTTAAACCAAGTGCATAAGACTTTTTCATACCCTATTAACAGTTTAATAATATATTATAAACAGTTTATAAATTTTCATTAGATCCCTTACCAACGGTTAGGTTAACTTAGGGTAACTTATTAACGGTTAAGTAAAGCTTTATAAACATCTTATTAACATGTGTTAACATTTAATAAATATTATTAATGATTATTAAATTCCTTATAAACATTTATTACGAATACATTTGGTTTTCAAGCGTCTTATAAGGGTTTGTTACTGTTTATAAGATCCTTTTTTAGTTACCTTAATATATTATCAATTTATTCATGTTTATTAGTTCCCTTACCAACGGTTCAGTAAACTCATAAGGGCTAATTACTGCTGTGTACATATCTTATTAACATCTATTAAACATTTAATTAATGCTGTGTAAATATCTTATTAACTTTTATTAAAGATTATTAACAGTTTATGAATGTTTATTAATTCCTTAAAAACGTTTTAGAAAAATGAAAACGTTTTTCAAGTGTCTTATAAATAAGCAATTAACAGTTAATAAATGTCTTATAAACCTCCTATTAACTTTATTGAATGCCTTACAAATGTTTATAAACAAATAATAAGGTTAATAAGCGTCTTATAAAGCACCTATTAACGGTTATAAAATGTCTTATTAACATCCTCTCAACTGTTAATAAATGTTTGTTAAATTCCTTACAAACATTAATAAGCGTCTTATAGATACAATTATTAACATTAATAAATGATCTTATTAACTGTTAATAAATGTTTATTAACAGCACCTTAGTTTAAAGTGCTACCGACTGGGTAGCAGCAGGATCGGTCTGTCAGATCTCCGCCACAGACTTTAGTGCAACTGGCGGTAACCTCAGATTGGGGCGAAGGGTAGTTTCCTCCTCCTCCCCGCCGTGCTCAGATGCAGGAGCCGCCGCTACTGTCCAGGGTGCGGGTCCGGGGTGAAGCGCTGTGTGGTGTCTCTCACTTTTGCACTCGGAGCATTGCACTTTAGCGTTACAGTCCCTTGCAAAATGTGTTGACGATGAACAGCATTTAAAGCACACGTTATTCTCTTTTAAGAATGTTTTGCGTTCTTCAATGGACATTTCCCGGAAGGCACGACATTTACGTAGAGGGTGTGGTTTTTGATGGAGTGGGCATATCTTATTGCAGTCATCAGATTTTGTAGATTGCTCGCCATCATCAGAAGTGGCTTTGGGAGATACTTCTGTTTTGTGGATGAAGACATCCCGTTTTCTCAATCTTGGGAGTCATGTCTGATTGAGACAAGAAGTTGAAGCTTGGATCGCTTACAATGCTAGCCTCTTGGCAAATGAACTCCACGAAGAAGGAAAAGGGGGGATAATGGACATGATTTCGATGCTTAAAGGATGCACCCGCTGACGCCCACTTTTCTTGTAGACGAAAAGGGAGCTTCTGCAATATTGGGTTGACTCCTCTTGCCGTGTCGAGGAGAGAGAGACCAGGCAAGTCTCCTTCTCGCTTGGCAGAAAGAAGTTCCATTATTAGATCACTTAACTTTGTTATCTTAGCATAATCTCGGCTTGTGATTATTGGAAAGGTTTCAAGTCGCTTGAACAGAGAATCTTCAATCGCTTCTGCTGAGCCATAACTTTGATCAAGTCTGTCCCATATCATTTCCAATCCATCCTCCGGGTGGTTGATGTGTATTGCTCTTAAGTGTTCGACTTGTTCTGCAGAGTCTTTACCAAGCCATTTAAGCAGAAGATCCATCTCCTCACTTGCTGTCAGATTCAATCCAATGGTTGCAGACTCAAAAGAGCGTTTCCAGGCTCTGTAGTTCTGAGGCTTGTCATTAAATTGAAGTAAACCTGTAGCCACAAGCTCACGACGGGCTAGGTATCTTACAAAGTCATTCATGTTCGAGTTGTCATTTTTGTTTGGAGATATGGAAGATGGCATGGGAGTAGAACGGTTGAGATGCGGTAGGATGAGGGGATTGAAAAGCAGTATTGGTTTGACCTGGGATGAAAGTTTTGGCTTGAGGTTTGAGCAGTGAAGGTGACATGCTGTGGCTTGTGCCTGTCTCTGTTCGTACTGGGACGCCATCATCATGTGACTGGAGTTCTGTCTCTTGTAGTTTAACTTGGTCATTTACATATTGTTCAGTGCGTTGTGCGGCATTAAAGGAATCAAAAAGGTTTAGCTCACAACTGTGTCTTTCGCTGGCTGCATCGGCAGCAGCTTCAAGTATTTCCGCTTTCGCTTCTGCTGCAGCTGCCTCTTTTCTATAATTGAGCATGTCCATGGATGCTTCCACTTGGGCCATCCTTGTAGCCATGGATGCTTCCAATTTAGCCTTTTCTAGTTTTAAATCAGCCTCCTCTTGAGCAAAGGCAAGTCGAGTTTTTGCTTCCTCCGCTGCTGCTCTCGCCCTGGCTGCGTTAGAGCCAGTCGATCGTGCTGAACGTGTGGCTCGAGAGCGTGTCTTTAACGACTCTTTCTCCGAAGGTGCTTTTCTAGACATGGCGTAGTCCAATAATATACTTCTGTTTAAGCACTGCTATGCTGGTCGACCACTGGTAGCGTGTGACGACGATTGTATCGACAACTTCCAGCTTGCAAAACGTTATCTTGCCCTTTAGAAAGCCGTGGTTTCACTGTACTGTCCTCAATATAAGTTGCCTAGCAAGATATCTTGACAGTCAGATAAACTCCTCCTTGACATTAAGACTCTGAAGACAGTTGTTTCATATCCACAGGTTTTATAATGATTCAGGAAGGTGAAACTGAAACATACAAATATGCATAATCAAAATACACATAATGTCAAAAATAGTCATCTACAAACATCCATAAACATGTAAGCATTATTTACATACCCACGATGCTATCAAAAAGCGTATGATGAAGTAGATGTAGCTGGATTATTGCAGACACAATACACAGCCTCTCTGTGCTTCTCTACATGCAGCCATGTGCTAAACAAACTGACTTTACTTCCTGGTTTACATCCTGGTTACAGGTGATCACATGACGTACTACTGGTCACATGGCTACTGATACAGTCTGTACTTAAAGTGACAGCACCATATTACAGAACATACAGAATTGTTTCAAACAAAAACAACACTTAGAAAAATATTAACGTGCAACTTGAATGTTGTAACGGAACAAGGTTTATACACACTGAAATCACACAAGACACAAAATGTGGATGAACAAAGTTCGTATTTGAGCAGCCAGCTATCCTAGGACCTAAAATCTTCAAAACAAACAGAATCTATGAGGAGTCACAAAGGGAAAAAAGCTTTAATTGTACAGCGTGTGGCACAGGGTTTGGCCTAAAACGACACATGAGGATACACACTGGGGGAAAGCCTGCCTACTTGTACAATGTGTGCCAAAGGCTTTGCTCATATGGATGTTGAAGATGCACATGGGAACTAATACTCTGGAAAAGCCCTTTACTTGTACAGTCTGTGCCAAAGGCTTTGCTCAAATGGCTTATTTGAAGACTAACATGAGATTTCATACCGGAGAAAAGCCTTTCACTTGTACAATTTGTGCCAAAGGCTTTTCTCAAATGTGTGATCTGAAAAGACACAGGAGATCTCATACATGGGGGAAAGCCCATTCCTTGTACAGTTTGTTCCCAAGGCTTTGCTCTTATGCATCATCTGAAGAAACACATGAGGACCCATACAGGTAGGAATACAGCAATATCTGTATTTTCTACTTTTTTTAATATGCTTTGAATGCAATGCCACTTTGACTTTAGTATTGTCTATTGTTGTATCATTGAATTTTATTTTTGAACTATTCTCAATATGTTCCCAAATGTCATACCTTTACCTCAATCTCCATATTATGTGCATTTTCATGTTAACAACATTATTTATTTTTCGTTTGTGTTTCTAGAAGCAGACAAGAAGCAGCAACAGTCCTCCTCTGAAGGAGAGCCTGTTAAAAAGAAGAGCTGAACCTCCACCGTTGAACTGCAGGGGGCGCCAAGTGACGTAAGAGAGAGAACAAATAATAGTGTAGCTCTGCGGGAGGCTAGCTGTCTATAAGAGAGTGTGTGTGTGTGTGTGTGTGTGTGTGTGTGTGTGTGTGTGTGTGTGTGTGTGTGTGTGTGTGTGTGTGTGTGTGTGTGTGTGTGTGTGCGTGCGTGCGTAACCGCTGTGTGTCTCTGGGTCTAGGACTCGACCACAATGTAAAAAGTCAAAGATCACACCAAATAGGCCTTTTTGAAAGTATTTAACGAAAAATAAACTCTTATGTTCCCTATTTTGGGCATGTCACAATAGGTGAACATATATATTTGGTGTAATTTAGTGATTAAAAGCAGCTATTCAAAATCCTGATATCGGCATAACTTTGATAATGTTCTTTTTATCAGGTCGTCACATCACTATAGCACCTAGTCGACACTTTCGACTGGTTGCTATAACTTACAGTAAATGTCATTTTCAAAAAAAAATAAAAAAAATACACATATTGAAATAGTTCTCCAAAGAATGAAACATGAGGCAAAGTATTTACTCTTATTTATATGAGTCAAACAAGACAATGCTTGACGTAAATTAAACTGTTAAGGTCCAAGACTACATTAGAAACATTACAGTATAATATAACACCGTTCAGAGCATGCTTATTTGAATGATCAATCATTAGATTGTGTTGTGGCTTCGATCAATAGAATCAACATAGTATACTTAAAGTTAGTAAGTTGTATATTGATTGGTATCGCTATAGGAAAATTAATGTTCTATGAAAAATGCCATGATATTTTTTTACATCAATTTCTTATATCAATAGTGTGTTATGTTCTCAGTTAAATCTTTAGCATTTTGCCAACTACATTTGGCAACCCACAGGTTAGGTAAAGCACCTTTCAGACGGATGGCGAGTGATGCTGGCGTTCTCATTTGGTTCAGCTGTAGTATTGCAGTAGAAGCCTTCCCATGAATTATTGTTGTCGTTATATTCATTTTACAAATACTTTTATTTTATCTTAATTTTTTTGTAAGCGATTTCTCCCTCATTACCAATTTCCAAAGCTTTAATCCTGGGAGCCACTCTCCCCACCCTCTGCCAACCTAGGAGAGCCCTGAACTGAACCCCATAACGTCACTGTCGGGCAGAAACCTTGTATCTCCAAGTTTCAAATTTGTACTTTTTTTCACTAAGTAAAGCCCTGCTTCATCATACATGCCGTCACACAAAAGTAGTGAAAACAGCAGATCTACAAGCACACACCGCCTCGCGGTGCGAGGCGTTGTGTGCTTGTAGATCGGCTGTTTTTTTTTCACTAAATGCAAAACGAACGGTATTGGACATACAAGGTTTTCACCCAACAACGACGATAAGCTTCCTTCAGTGCATGAGGAGTGACACACAGATAGAACACAGTACTATGCAGTAGATATCATCAGAAAAAACAGTTGTAAACAACAACAAAAAAAGCAAAATAAAAGGTGTGGGTCTAAACTAAACTAAACTAAATGTGATTATGTTGGGCATCACATGCTGAAAAGGTAGAGAACCACTAATGTGGAGAACAGTGAAGGTGTGTTGAAGTTGTTAACAGTGAAGGTGTTGTTAACTGTTCTGCTGCCGTTGACAGTCCTCACCGTCATTGAAAGGGTTAATACCATGGCGCCGTTGACGGTGAGGACTGTGAATCTTACTGTATATACAGTAAAGATATGATTACTTACTGTACGTCGCTCCGGTCCCGCCCGCATCGGTAATGTCGGCGATTTGTTTACAACGCACGTTGGGCGTGCACGCGAAGTGAAGCTCCTCAATGTTAAGTCAATGGAGAGGCCCATAAAGAAACTTCATTTAAACAAAATAGCCATTTTGAGACATTTTGCAGCAGATCTAAATGTAAACAAGGCACAAGGCAGGGCGCAGCCATCTTCCTCTTCTTGTCCCATACTGTCATGTGACTAGATGACGTAATCGTTGCCGTCAAGTGATAATCCAAAAAAACAAAAACAACCCCCTTCCAGCCCTTCAAAATAATAGCGGCGGCCTATGGAGGAAACTGCGTGGCACCGAGGCACCAAGCAACCTTCAGATTAAGAGGCACTAGTTGTGTTAAGGCCTGTCCATACTCTCTCCAAAACCAAACTTTTCGTCAGAAAGGTCTGGGTCAAATACAAGATGATGTCATTCGCGACTTCTGAAAAGCATTACACCGAATTAGAATTCGGAAAGCTGCACGTCGGAAAGTCTGAACTCTCCGATGAAAAGTTCAGTTTCGGAGAGACTATGATTCATGCTTTATGTGGAGAACAGTGAAGGTCAGGGGGGGAAAGTGGGACTGAGTTACTAGGGGCCCAAGGTGGAGGGGCCTTAATTATGATATACTTTAGCTATTGAAAAATAGCAGATACAAGCTCATAGCACGGCAAAGAGTGCCGCGCTGAGAGCTTGTAGATCTGCAATTTTTTTTTTAAATCGTGAAAATGTGTGCAGAACTTTGAATATATGTATTTTTTAAGCGAACATTTGTAACTAAACATTTTTTTGGGGGGGTATTTGATATGTATTTGCCCACAGCCAAATACATATCATTTTGGGGGTCCTTCACATGAAAAAGTTTCAAAAATAGCAGACTCTACAAGCTCGCAGCGTGGCACTCGGTGCGCTTGTATATCTGCTATTTTTCAATAGTTAAAGCACAAAACAATGTGTAATATGCATTCCCGGTCTAAATGGGTTAAACTCCCCCCCATGAAGAACATTCATGGGGGCCCCGCAGTGAATCCTTGTACCCAGGGCCCAGGATTTGGTAAGACACCCCTGAAGGCGTGTCTATGTGGCAAATAACATGAAGCCACTGAAGGTGTTGTCTGCCCTGCTGCTGCTGTACACCACGGTGCTGTCCTCTCCCAGCACCACAGACACCGTGTCTCCCTCCTCCAGCTCCATGAGGGTGGAGCCCGACGCCACCAGGAAGTTCTCCGACGTGTCGCACAGGGACAGCTTGGACTCCGCCCCCTGCTTCAGCTTCACGCACACCTGTGTGAGTTG
Organism: Nannobrachium achirus; assembly: GCF_963921795.1. NCBI lineage: Eukaryota > Metazoa > Chordata > Actinopteri > Myctophiformes > Myctophidae > Nannobrachium > Nannobrachium achirus. The sequence continues at coordinate 89,394,302 of NC_137810.1, forward strand.
ACGACAAGACACGCCGGTTTACACTTCACCTAACTACAAGGTAACACATTTATAATTCTTCTCTATCTACAAGATAGAGTTTATACTTCACCTAACTACAAGGTAACACGTTTATAATTCTTCTCTATCTACAAGATAGAGTTTATACTTCACCTAACTACAAGATAAACACGTTTATAATTCTTCTCTATCGACAAGATAGAGTTTCTACTTCACTACAAGATAAACAAGATTATAATTCTACTGTATCTACAAGAGAAAGAAGTTTAAATAGCCTACTTCACCTACTGTATATGGTAAAAGGAGTGTATACTTCTACTGTGTCTAGATAATTCTACTTTATCTACAAGACAAAGAGTTTATATAATTCACCCAACTACGAGATAAAGACGTTTAAATAGCCTACTTCACCTACTGTGATCTACCATATAAAAGCACCTATCTGTATCCAAGATAAGTTTATAATTCTACTGTATCTACAAGAGAAAGAAGTTTAAATAGCCTACTTCACCTACTTTATCTACAATATAAAAGGAGTTTATACTTCTACTGTGTCTAAGATAAAGAAGTTTATAATTCTACTTTATCTACAAGACAGAGTTAATATAATTCACCTAACTACGAGATAAAGAAGTTTAAATAGCCTACTTCACTGTACATCTCTGATAAGAACCTGCCATCTGAGTGTCTGTCATAGTAAACCTAAGTGTCACATCATTGCCGCTGGAGGGCGCTATACCCCCATGGGTTATTTTCTTTCCTATTTAAAATATGTGTTCCATCAATAAACACAGCCTCTCAGCCTGAGACAAATTCTATAGTTTGTTTTATACACCATTATTATGTTCTTATTTTCACTAAGACACTATGGCACATTAGGAGTCCAACAAGTACTACTGGGTCTCACTTCTCAAGTGTTTTATTTGCAAGGACCGCCATAACTCTGAGAGTCTACAAAAGGAACCAAATAGACCTGTACGGGTCCATTTGGTTCCTTTTGTACACTCTCAGAGTTACAAGACTGGTCATCAGGGCTATCACCTTACGTGTTCCTGGTAACATTATTGTCTGCTCATGTTCTATCTGTGATAAAAAAATAAATTTTGACAAAAATCCAGGAAGGACGGACGGACGGACATACCTGGGCCTTGGCAGACATATGGAAAGTGAAGTAATAAACTCCTTTGATGGTACAGGTGAACACTCCTTGAGTCAGAGTGTCTGTTTCATTGGTCTGCTCCAGTCCATTCCTAAACACGCACGCACACAAATGCACACACACGCACGCACGCACGCACGCACGCACGCACGCACACACACACACACACACACACACACACACACACACACACGTATAGACATGCAATCTATAACATTGGTTTCCAAACCTTTAAGCTCCAGACCCTAAAGAGAGATTAGACGTTTGCCAGGGAACCCAAACTAGTGAAAATATACGATCTTCCATTTTCACTGCTTCTCAAACGTTTTGTTTTCAAATGTATAGAATTTCTTTGATTTCTCTTTTATGTCTTTATAAAATTACTGAAAAAAATATATATAATAGAATTTTGTTTTTAGTCATGACAGAAAAAAAATTGGAAATGTTTTGAAATAATAAAGGTAAATAAATAAAGGGTCCCAAAATAATGGGTCCCGACTCAATGTTTGGGAAACTGGTCTATAACAGTGATTCTCAACCTTTTCAGGCTGCAACCCCAAAAATAATCATATTTTAACCGGGGACCCCTCAAGAGTTGAGGCATAACATTTTGTATGACAAGGTTGCGAGGCGTTGTGAGCATGTAGATCCGCTATTTTCACAATTTCTGGGTCTAATATTTGACAATTTGGCCAATATAACATGTTTCATTAAAAAGACCTTACAGTGAATTGTCACTTTAGAAATGTCCAGATACCCTCTATACACTTAAATGTTATGCTGGTTTGTTTACAAACAGCATTACAAAATGCTGCACATTAAGTTAATCATCTGGGGACCCCCCGAATTCATTCGGGGACCCCCCTGGGGGTTATTATAGAACCACTGCTCTATAATAACTAGTATACTTGGGGTGGGCGTGGTCTTACTTGTTGAAGTTCAGAGGCGTGTCAGCAGAGGGGGGCTGGGTGAGGGTCCGCTTGTAGGAGAAGTAGGACCTCTGCTGGGCGGCGCCAGGGGCCATGGAAAGCCCTCCCCCACTGGGCCCCGGGGGTCCCTGGGGACCAGGTGACCCCGGGTCACCGCGCACACCAGGCCGCCCTGGGGGTCCCGACGGCCCCGCCTCCCCGCTCTGTCCCTTTAAGACATGCCCACTTTCACCTGAGGACACAGATGGGTAAATGACCATAAGGATTCTTTGTATACACTTTGGAAACTTGTAAACTGTTAATTCTGGTACTTAAAATATATTTTGATACCAACAATTATAGGTAGCCTACATTTTGAATTCTGGACTTTTACTTGTAACAAGTATTTCTATATTGAAAGAATTTAGACTTTTACTTAAAGGGTTATTCCACTTTTTTTTTAAATAAGCTTTTGTTAATTTTATCGTCTAATCAGGCTTTTATGAACACCCTGGACAGTTTTTAATTTGTTTGATTCAATATTTAGATATTTGATGTAAATGTTACCAGTTCCTCCTCCTCCAGGGCTTCTCCCCATACACACCCATTGTAACTTCAAACTCTATTTTAACCATCATTAAAAACACCCATTATTTTTTTTCTGGTGACTCATACTACCCGCCTAATACATGAGCAGGCCGTGTTTTTTTGTGTTTTTCATTCATTTTTAATAATTTTCTATTGTATTGATTTTCATTTTCACAAAGAATTATTAAAAACTAGAAATAATACATAAATAAATTCACCTGGATCTCCCTTCTGTCCCTTGGCTCCGTCGTTGCCATGGGAACCGTGGGCACCCGGTATCCCAGGGATGCCAGGCCGCGCCCTCCGGTACGCATCACAGCTGGGCTCCGTGCTGATTGGCTGGAGGAGGCGGGAGGACAGGAGGATGGCTGCACAAACCCATGTGACCCACTGGACGCACACACACGCACGCACGCACGCACGCACACACACACACACACACACACACACACACACACACACACACAGATGAGAGTCATGCATAAGGATGCATTAACCAATCATATACTGCCCCTTGTACTTTATTTTGTGAGATGGTGAAAATAGCAGATCTACAAGCTCACACGATGCGTCACAATAAGTCTATTTTCTATACACCAAATTCTGGGCCCTGGGTACTTCTATTGAAATAAATAGCAGATATACAAGCTCACAGCACGGCCGTGCTGCAAGCTTGTAGATCTGCTATTTTTGAAAGTCTTTGAATATTTCAAGTCCTTCTAAGGTTTTTTGAAAAACCTATGTCAGTGGTGCGCAAACCTTTTCATGTCAAAATATTTAGATCCAGACCCCCCCCCCCCCCCCCCAGAAGCAAAATTTGAGTTACAAATGTCCGCTTAAAAAATGTCCGCTTAAAAAAATGCATATATTAAAAGATTTGAACACATTTTCACGACTTTTCAAAAATAGCAGATCTACAACTTACAGTGCGGCACCGAGTGCCGCGCTGTGAGCTTGTATATCTGCTATTTTTCAATAGCTAAAGTATAAAATAATTCCAGGCCCCTCCACCTTGATGATGAAAATGATTTAAAATAGTGAACATAGCCAATCTACAAGCACACAACGCCTCGCATCTGCTATTTTCACTACTTTTGTGCGACACTCTTGTATGATGAAGTAGGACTTTAATTTCGAAAAAACATACACATTTGAAACTTGGAGATATATATTTGGCGGTACTTTAAACCTTCTCCAATGTTTCGCTTTTGTTTTACACAAATCTTTCTCTTCTGGGCGTCCCTTGCAACAGTTCAGTAAACACATTTACTGGCAGACCATGAAGCACAGAACAGTGTTAAATGAACACAATGGAAAGTGATCTGTCTCGACTGATCACAATTATGATATGCCTTCTGGCCACAATGGAGCAGTTTGATTACATTAATATCATAGTTGTCATCATTCTCTGTTAAAGTCATAATTAATAATCATAATCTCACCATTCTCTGCTCTTCTATAGCACAACGTCCTGAAGTCTGTCTGTCTGTCTGTCTGTCTGTCTGTCTGTCTGTCTGTCTGTCTGTCTGTCTGTCTGTCTGTCTGTCTGTCTGTCTGTCTGTCCTGTGTTCTTCTGGATGTCAGACTCACTGACAAAAGAAAAAGAAAAAGAAAGGAGTGTCCAAGCTCTGTGTGTGTGTGCGCCTGTGTGCGCGTGCCTCCGTGTGTGTGTGAGTGAGTGAGTGAGTGAGTGAGTGAGAGAGAGAGAGAGAGAGAGAGAGAGAGAGAGAGAGAGAGAGAGAGAGAGAGAGAGAGAGAGAGAGAGAGAGAGAGAGAGAGATGTGTCCATGTTTTGCAACTGTATTGGAAAACAACAAATATCTTTTTGTTTTTGAACCTTTTTTGAACTTTCTTTGAGTATATAGAAACGTGCTATATATAAGTTGCATTCATCATCATCATCATCATCATCATCATCATCATCATGATTAAATAAATGCTCAAATGACATTGTCACTCTGAGCTTGTAGATCTGCTACTTTTGCCGATTTAGAATTTGAATCCTGAGAAGTAACAGATTTGGACATAGGCCTGCAACATTATATGGGTTGGTTAAATTGTTCTAAATTTGTAAATTGAGTTACAAATACTCATTAACACAGTGTTTCAACCTTTTTTGAACCAAAGTCTATTATAATTTTTTTCTGTCATTGTGCCACCATTTGATGACATTTGGCCTCTCAGACCCAAAACGTAGAATATTGTGTTATCGTTGGATAGGATTTTGTCCACAATTCCATGATGTATTGATGTTGGTACCATAGGAGAGATAACAGGCACATTTTTCCAACATTCTCTAATATGTGTAGATAATGTAATATGTGTAGATAATGTAATATGTGTAGATAATGTAATATGTGTAGATAAATGTAATATGTGTAGATAATGTAATATGTGTAGATAATGTAATATGTGTAGATAATATGTAATATGTGTAGATAATGTAATATGTGTAGATAATGTAATATGTGTAGATAATATGTAATATGTGTAGATAATGTAATATGTGTAGATAATGTAATATGTGTAGATAATATGTAATATGTGTAGATAATATGTAATATGTGTAGACTTATTGTAGTAATGGAGTAATGCAGATGTTTAACAACAGTTTAACTCCGGAGAGCGTGAAATGAAAAAGGGTCCATTTGGTTTCATCATTTAGCTGGGGACCACCTGGAAACCCCTCAAGGATCACTGGTTGTCCCCGGACCACTGGTTGAAAAACATTATTACTGCCCTGCTCAGCTTCTCATAAACAAGAAATGAAAGTCATTCTGCCTCCATTATTGACTTGATTATGCTTTAGTTCAGTGTGGTATCAAGCAAGGAAAATAGCCGACCTCCAAGCTCGCAACGCGTCGCAGCGCGACGCGTTGTGAGCTTGGAGGTCTGCTATTTTCGATACTTTCACCAAAAGGCCCTTTTAGAAATGTCAGCCCCTGCCTCTGGAAAATTCTCCTCACGTCCCTGCAAAGGTCGTTATTATGAAGCCAAATCAAAAATGACCGGAGGAAGTGAAAGAGCTCAGAACAGGAAGTGGGGACGGACATGGAGGATCAACATCATCACATTTAGAGCTATTTATATGAAACATGCTGGGAAAGACAGGGTTTGTTTCTCTTTTTCCCAGGGTTCAATGTTCCTCCCCTGACACTGTTTGTCCCCGGTCACCATGGAGACGCCAGGGGAACCGTAGAAAAGATGAAGCAGCATGAGGAAGATGTGGTTGTGTTGTACTCTCTCTGCAGTCTGTTTGTCCCAATGTCTCTCTCTCTCTCTCTCTCTCTCTCTCTCTCTCTCTCTCTCTCTCTCGCTCTCTCTCTCTCTCTCTGTGTGTGTGTGTGTGTGTGTGTGTGTGTGTGTGTGTGTGTGTGTGTGTGTGTGTGTGTGTGTGTGTGTGTGTGTGTGTGTGTGTGTGTGTGTGTGTGTGTGTGTGTGTGTGTCATTCAATCACAACATGAAACCAACTAATGTACTCTTCATCTATTGAATCCAAAAATGAGGGCTTAATTGCCTATAGCATTGGTCAACTTGTGGTCAGAACTGAAATAGCCTATTTATTTTTGTGCGTGCGTGTAAAGTAAGACAGGACAGCTGAATGACTGAGTAAAGTTAATTAGGTTTATATTAGATCATAAACACAATAGAAACAGTATGAATCACAACAATATTCAGCAAAGATCCACCAGAAAGCTTAACATTCACCAAAATAATCTGGGGACCCCCTGGGTGTCCCGACCCACAGGTTGAGAACCACTGCTCTAAACAATGCATAAAATGTACACAATGACCCACACACCATCTAACGCTTGCAAAAACGAACACTTCTATTATGCAACGTTTTCGGTCCTTAATAAAAACATAAAATGTATGAGAGGTTTTGAGAATCACTCTGTTAAAGGCGTAATTCACCCCCAAAATTACTCATGCCACAGAGACTTGAGTTCAATAATATTTGTTTGTATTTGTTGCATTCCTAAGAAAACAATTTGATTATAGTAAATGTACACCCATTGGTTCTGGATGGGGACGCAAATGCATGGCCCTGGATGGGGAAACCATCGGGGTAAATTTACTATAATCATTGTTTGTCTTGAACTCAAGTCTCCATGGCGTAGGTAATCAATAGAAAACAAGTAATTTTGGGGGTGAACTATTCCTTTAATGAGTGCGTTGGTCAGTGGGTGGGGACGGTGGGTTTCAGCACGGTGTGGTCAGTGGGGGGGGACGGTGGGTTTCAGCATGGTGTGGTCAGTGTGTTTCAGCATGGTGTGGTCAGTGGGTTTCAGCATGGTGTGGTCAGTGGGTTTCAGCATGGTGTGGTCAGTGGGGGGGGGACGGTGGGTTTCAGCATGGTGTGGTCAGTGGGTTTCAGCATGGTGTGGTCAGTGGGTGGGGACAGTGGGTTTCAGCATGGTGTGGTCAGTGGGGGGGGACGGTGGGTTTCAGCATGGTGTGGTCAGTAGGGGGGGACGATGGGTTTCAGCATGGTGTGGTCAGTAGGGGGGGACGGTGGGTTTCAGCACGGTGTGGGCGTGCAGCAGGAAGCCAGAGAACACGCTGTCTCCTCCCAGGGTTCCCGTCAGGCCTCGATAGGTGTTGGTCTCCAGCCACACCTCCTGACCCCCCACCAGGTAGAGGAACGCACCTCCTGAAAACACCTATAGAAATATACATTATAACACCAGTAAGACGCCGTAAGGTGCACCAAACAGCCTACAAGAAACTCTTGTCAACTCCTGGCAGACTGGCAGTCGGTGGCATTTAGTGGCACAAACTAAGCACAAACTCTAGTCGGCAGAAATAACATTGTTTTTGCATTGATCTCCGTCTGCCAGTCTGTTGCCAGGTCTGAACATTATGAGCGACTTTAGTCTTCCTGTAAAGTAGCTTGTAAATATTCATAGTTGCGGGTTGCTTTTGTTAATATTTATTTTCCTTAGTGTAGTTGATTATTTGGGTCTTGCTTTCAAGATTATTAAAATAAAAAGCTGATGTAGCCTAATAGGGCTAAAGTGGTAAAATGGTCTCTTCTTTTGGGCTTGTTTTCATAAACCAGTTTGCTTGTTTCACTCACAAAATGTGTCAGATGTGGCAACACACTTCAGCCTTGTTAGCAAACAAACGGTGCAATGCGGTGATTTCTCTCTCCATAGCACTATTACTAGCTTGCTTTGGACTTGATTAGTATAGGAAATTGAGAGTTGAGATTGTGAATATGCTATTTAGTTCAAATGTGGGTTAGGGTTAGGGTTAGGGTTAGGGTTAGGGAAAATGTGTCTGGCTTATTTATTTAGGCTTGGTTTTGCAGCAGGTCCATTCTACAACCCTCTCAATTCTGTGTCTCCTACAAAAAGACAGCGGGTCCCGACGGCTTTATCGACGGCAAGCATCTCTTGCCAAAAAGCTGCCGATGGCTCCCTTCGGCAGCAACCGCTTTCCGCCGCCTTCCGCCACCAACGTTGTCCAAAAAACTGTGCGATTAAAAGTTACATTAAGGACGAAAAGCGACATCTGTCTTGGCCATATGGATTCTGTTAGTGTGGTTCTCCTAACAGGGCATCATCTGGGATACAATCAAGCCCATATATGGAGATCCCTAACAGAATCCCTTTTATGCCCATATATGGAGATCACTGCTCTGAGTATCTGATATCTCTATGATGTCACCTGTTTCTGGAACCACAGTGTCAGGCGTATCAACCCTAAGGGCGAGAAGCTGAAACAACAGAGAACGACACAATATGTCCATATACAGTTTGGGCATTCCCAGATATGGGCTTAATATTGATGACATCAGGGATCTCCATATATGGGCATACAAGGGACGAGGACAGAATTCATTTGGGACTTGCGTCCTAACAACCACACTGGTTATCATGAGACTGACATATGGGCATTCCCATATATGGGCTTAATATCAGGGATCTTGGCCATGTGGAGCGTGACATGAGGGCATTTATGATGAATCTATCGTGGTTCAAATGGAGTTTGATGTTACAATGGGTTTGTATAGGGAGGGGGCGTGGGGAAGTGAAATATCCTTTTAACACTTCTTCACATAGCCATACTCCAGTGTTATAGCAGTGTTTAACACTTCACATGGCCATACTTCAGTGTTATAGCAGTGTTTAACACTTCACATGGCCATACTCCAGTGACCATTGTTCTTTTCAGCGCAAAATAGGACTAGGTTTAAAGGAAAGGTGTTAAAAACAACAAAAACAACATGGAGTTGTACTGCTGTGTGTCTGTGTGTCTGTCTGTCTGTCTGTCTGTCTGTCTGTCTGTCTGTCTGTCTGTCTGTCTGTCTGTCTGTCTGTCTGCCTGCCTCTCTGTCTGTCTGTCTGTCTGTCTGTCTGTCTGTCTGTCTGTCTGTCTGTCTGTCTGTCTGTCTGTCTGTCTGTCTGTCTGTTTGTCTGTCAGTCTGTGTGCTACCTGTCGTGTGTTGCCGTTGTCCAGCTGGTCACAGAAGGCGGTGTAGGGCATATCATCCAGCCTCATCATCACACACAACCTGCTGGCAGCAGACGCATGGAACACAAAGTAGTATGTCCCTGGTACGCTGCACCTAAAGGGTTAAAATATTATTATTATTATCTTACTACTGCATGGGTCTTCAACATTTTCAGGCCAAGGACCCCTTAGCTGAGAGACAGATGAAGCAGGGACCCCCTCTACATGTTGTACACACTGTCATCAGTCAATGTTGGATTCATGTTCATGTTTTTTTTTCTTTTTTTTTTAGACATTTAATCACTTATATTTTCGATACTTTGTAAACTTGACCTATCACTCGGTACTTGGTCTGCTTTTTTTCCCCTCCACACCCAACCAATTTCCGGAAAATAGCCGATCTACAAGCTCTCAACGCCTAGCATGAGGAGTTGAGAGCTTGTAGATCTGCTGTTTTAGGCCAAAGTTCTCCTCAGAATAGGGATGCAAGGGTTCAAGTTGTTATCTAAAAGAATTATCTTATCCCACAAAAATGTGGTAGCCCCCCTGTATTAACTCTGAGGACCCCCTGGGGGTCCCGGACCCCCTGTTGATGACCCCTGTACTACTATAATCCGAGAAGGTTCCCCCAATTCGTTGTGCCGGGATGCCGAGCGCAGGAACACTCAAATTCAACATGGTTTTAGCATACAATGTTCACCAGAGGCTTGGTCACGTTATAGGCTATCTTTCCTACCTTCAATAGACTTACATGATGAGGAATTTAACCTTTTACACAATGTTTGGAGGTCATGCTTCACGTGACATCACAATATCACCAGAGGCATGGACTGTGACATCAAAATGCTTCACGTGACATCACAATGTTGTCATGCTTCATGTGACATCACAATATCTCCTTATTACCAGTAAGACACCCTAAGGGCGAGAATGCTTCATGTGATATCACAATATCTCCAGGGCATAAACCACTGCTATAAGTGATATTCTGTATGCCTGGTACAGCAATGTTTCCCAAACACTGGGTCAGGAATGGATCCATGTTTGGGTCCTAGTAAGAGAAACATATGAAAATCTGCCAACTAAATCGTTACCAAGAAAGCCCACAAAACTATGGTTTAGTGATGAGTCATCACTTTTCACAGTTTTGTGAGAGCCGTTTTTGAGCGGTGGTCCCGCCGCTCCTGTGATTCGCTTTCAAGATGTTACTGGCCGTGTATGTCTGTCGCCTGCCGTGTATGTCTGTCGCCGGCCATACCTCTCCTGACCACACACACAGACCACACACACACACACACACACGTTAAAGGAGGGGCGCTATTGAGCAGGGCAGGCAGACAACACACTCTCTCTCTCTCTCTCTCTCTCTCTCTCTCTCTCTCTCACGCATTGGTCAGGGACCGCGTTGGTCAGGGACGTGCAGAGAATGTTAAGAGAGGCAGGGGCTGACATTTCTAAAAGGGCCCTTTGGTGGACAATTCTCTCTTAAAAGGGCAGGGGCTCAAGCCCCGTTTGATGTCTGTGTGCACGTGCCTGACGACTGGCGTTGGTAAAAGCAAGAGCAGTATCATCGCATCGTCTATGCGAAGCGTGGAACAACCACGATGTGAAACGAGCAATTATAATCACACCCAAACCCAAACTTTAAACATTTTTTTATGAGGCTTCCCCCGGGAGTAGAATTTCAACATTTTAGTACATTACACACCTCTAGAAACACATGGGTGAAGAATTATTTTTCAACGTGCCGCGATGTGGATGCAGATACCTGAACTTCCCAGTGTCCAGGTGATAGTCCTCGTTGATGTTGGTGATGACAGACAGGAAGCGGATGGGTGTGTTTTTGGCAGGGTAGTCTGCAGTCCCCCTGGCCACGCTGAAGGCAGAATGCTTCTGCACAGAGGCACTGGAACACACACACACACACACACACACACACACACACACACACACACACACACACACACACACACACACACACACACACACACACTTAGTTTAAGAATTGACATCATGCAACAGTTTGTTCTCAAATGGTCATATCATTTCATATTTTTTATATTTCCCTTTCTTTTCTTTTTGCTTTTTCTTTATGACTGCTTTTTTCCCCTTTTGTTATTGATGATATCCTATGCATAGTAGGCGGTAAGTAACCCTTCCTTTTACAGTACAATAATTACCAGGTCATTTTGCTTTAAAGTCATTAAAAGTGTGTCAATAAAATGCAATTCAGTTAAGCAAAGGTGTCAGACTTGTTCAGCAGCCAGCTGCTACATAAAAAGGGTGCGTGTCGGTATTTCAACACAACATTTGTTCTACGTCCCAGTATTTCGACGCAGGTGAATGTTAACCTGATGAAACGCTAACCTGACGACGCTGGTGAATGTTAACCTCTATGCCTAAACCTAAACCTAACCCAAACCCTATCCCTAACCTCAGTAACCCAGACACTGGTAAGTAGCTAACCTGCCGACGCTGGTGACCCTCCTGTAGTCGAAGTAATGACAATGGTAGAAATAGCGAGATTTCACATAAAAAACTCTGACACAGTTATGGCTCAGGATATGGATTATTGTGTCCATGGACTTCTTTGTGTTATCCTTTTAGCCTCAATGTCTGACTGTACCTCTGTTTACATTTATGACTAATAAAGTATTGTGTTATCCTTTTAGCCTTAATATCTGACTGTACCTTTGTTTACATTTATGACTAATAAAGTATTGTGTTATCCTTTTAGCCTTAAGGTCTGACTGTACCTTTGTTTACATTTATGACTAATAAAGTATTCAATCAATCCAGTGCCTTATTGCTCATTACCCGGACAGCAACGTCTCCCCAGCAGGACCAGGCTCTCCAGGGGGTCCCTGGGGTCCTCGCTCTCCACTGGGACCCTGTTTGCCTGCAGGTCCCGGGGATCCCTGCACCCCTTTCTGTCCTCTCTGTGGAGCCAGGCTGGCCTGCGCTGCCACCCCTGGTCAGGAGGAGAAACAACAACGGCTATGGCTAAAGGTATTGGAGAGGCGTGTGTGTCTGTATGTGTGTGTGTGTGTGTGTGTGTGTGTGTGTGTGTGTGTGGGGGGGGGGGGGGGGGGGGGGGGTGTTTGTACCTGGACCTCCTTTGTCTCCTTTCACTCCATCGCGTCCATCTCTCCCCGGTATCCCTGGGATACCTGCAGACAGACAGACAGACAGACAGACAGACAGACAGACAGACAGACAGACGAATAGAATAGAGATAAGAATATAGACATAAAAAACTATGAACACATGACATACTGTACACACACACACACACACACACACACACACACACACACACACACACACACACACACACACACACACACACACACACTCACCTGGCAGTCCCGGTGTCCCTGTAAAGGTGCAGGTCTCCACGGCGACTGACGGAGATGCAGCCAATGAGATCAAAGCACCCGTTATCACGACGACGTAACGATGGACCATGGTTACCATGGTTACCTGGAGACACAGAGGACAGAAGATAAAAGATAGGAAAAGAAAAGAAAAGAAAAGAAAAGAAAAGAAAAGAAAAGAAAAGAAAAGAGAGGAAGTCTCCATTATATTTATACCATATAAATGACCAGACTGACTGTGGACCCCTACGTGGACCCCCCACCTTGACAAGCACTAGGAATAGGCCATAGCAGTGGGAGTGGTTTTCAGGTGCCACTAAAATAAATGGAGATATTAGACTTTTAAGTCCTCATGCTGAGGCAGTGAAACACTGCTACACAAGTAGAAGTGACTCATTACTCTGTGAGCGTGCAAATGGAACCAAATGGTTCCATTTGTATACGCTCAGAGTTACAGACCCGTAAGGGTCCATTTGAAACCCCCTCAAGGAACCAATGAGGGTCCCTGGACCACACTTTTGAGACACACTGGTGTAGCAGAGAGTTTCCAGTGCCAACATGCACAATATCAGCACCCTGACTCTGTTTGAGCAGAATGGAACTGAGCCTTCATTAGTATCATTTGTAACACTGACACTGTTTGAGCAGAATGGAACAGAGCCTTCATTAGTATCATTGGTAACACTGACTCTGTTTGAGCAGAATGGATATAACAAAAAAAATATCTGTTATGTTAGGGTTTTAACTCTTAAATAAGCAACAATATGAAGTTATTGACATACCTGCAAGAAGACTGTTAAGACCAAGAGCTGTGTCTGGACTGAACTGAAGTAGAGAGAGAGAGAGAGAGAGAGAGAGAGAGAGAGAGAGAGAGAGAGAGAGAGAGAGAGAGAGAGATAGAAAGCAGAAGTATCAATGAACAGCAGACTCAGCAACACGTGATAAAACAGTGGTGTAAAGTAACTGAGTACATTTACTCAAGTACTGTACTTAAAGGGGAAGACCACCCATTTTTAATATTGAAATATGTCATTAATATACCTTAAAGGAGTTGTGTGGAAATAGAAAAAAGGGTCCCCCCCTTCTGTGTTGCCTAGAACTGGAGGATTGATTTTGGGGTTTGTATTGTACATTACAATGTGTGATGTCATCAAGTTGTACTTTACAATACAAACCCCAAAATCAATCCTCCAGTTCTAGGCAACACAGAAGGGGGGGAACTTTTTCTCTATTTCCACACAACTCCTCTAAGGTATATTAACTCATTTGCTGCCATTTTAACATTGTACTGTATGGCTTTTCTGCCATTTTGTACAATGATATATTTTTTTTATATTTACATTTTTCCTAAATTCTGTATTTGCACGACAATGTCATACAGTAATGAAAATGAAAGAGGACAAGCTCTAGTTTCACCAAAAAAATATAATTTTGTATTTACAATGTACCATTCTATAGTTAGAGCCATTTGTTTTTTGATTTTCCGAGCTTAAAAATCTAATGAAAGGGAGTTATTTAGGTTTTTGTGAATGGTCTTTTTTCAAGCACATAATGCACTTGATATATGTATTTATGGCTTCAGGCACTTAGCAGATGAGTGTACTAGTGTAATAAGTGTAATTGTGTATAACTGGAATTGTGTAATAGTGCTGTAATAGGCCACCTCTTGCCCTTAGGGCGTCTTACTTCACACAAAGAGAAATACGCTTTTTATATTGGACTCCGACTGGCCCACGATGGTCTGCAATACCTCCTCGCACGCGCACACACACACACACACACACACACACACACACACACACACACACACACACACACACACACACACACACACAGACACACACACACACACACACACACACACACACACACACACACACACACACACGTTCTCTCATGCCAATAAACCTCCATCGCCATAGGCCAATCAATCAATCAATCAATCAAAGCCGTTGCTGATCCGGTCTGGGTCTATATCGGATACGGAAACGTTTCTTACATGTATGTGAGTTTGTACAAAACCGGATACAGTAGGCGGGCTTCAGAACGGATCACTGCTGATTAGCCAGGATTCCACCACAGCCTACAGCTACAAGTTTTCCATGGGTACTTGCCCTGGCTGCTACCGAAACAGCACTCAGCACAAAGTTAGGAGGATGAAAGTAAAAAAAGAAACTTACAGCAAATGGAACGATCGTTGCGCTTCTTCCTCATATTCGGCCTCACTGTTACTGGCCTGGGATCCATGTATGTTACAGACAGCTCGTTATACAAAGGACGCGACATATCCTTGGGATTATATGGACACACGACGACACGAGGATGTATTTTTACCGACGCGATTGCTGCAAGAGATGGGGGGACAAGATGGAAATCTCGCTCGTCCATCATCATCTCGACCGGAGGGATAAGGACTCACTCCACAGACACCTGATACACGTGTTATCATATCCTTTGGATGGGACTGTTATCAATATTGTCATGCCTTAGCCAAGGCTCAGTAGTCGGACTACCAACTACCAGTAGCTGGGTAGTCCCAATATCAACCTTAATATCAGCCGAGAAGAAAGAAAAAAAAAGTTGCTCCCGAAGCGAGATTCGATACCGCTACCAGTGACATCAGCCACCCGACGCTACCGTTCACGCCACTATAGACGACGGAGCTGCGCCGTCTCAGGCGCCGATGAACCCCGTGAGGCGCCGCCGAGGGAGCGGAGCGACCGAGTCGCCGCGCCGAGCGGTGTGAACGGCGCATGAGCCGACTCAGCGGCGTTACCGAATTATGTGCCGTTATGGACAGAATAGTAAATTTTGACCAGGGGACTGCTCAAATAAAGGACTACGTTCCGTTAGTATCCACGTTGTCAAAAATAAGAGCAGACAAAAAGACGAGCGATTTCCAGCCGTCTCGTTAGCTCAGTTGGTAGAGCATGGGACTAGTAAAACTCAGACCCGGGTTCGATTCTCACAGGGAGCCACCAGTACGTTATTCCAGAGAACGTGCGTTGGCGCATGCGCATTGCAATGACAAGTCTATGGGTGATAACGGAACTACCAGCTCCTGGTAGTTGGTAGTCTGACTACTGAGCCTTGGCCAAGGCATGACAGGGGTGATAACAGACCCATCCCAAGGGAGGATAACACGGGAATCGGCTGCCACAGAGGTTGGCCTCGGGAGTCGGAAAACAAGTCCATTGGCCTCTTTTGCCACCCCCGGGACCCCGAAATCGGTGGATATTCCAAGTCTGAAGGAAGCCGCGGTACGTAGATTTATAGTTGTCTCCACCAGGGAGGGAGAGTATGTTTTCCCCTCCGTCCGTCCGTCCGTGCGTCCGTGCGTGCGTCCGTGCGTCCTCGCAGTTTGTGAACAGCTAATCTCAGTCACCGTTGGCCCGATCGCTGCCAAACTGAGCACACTCACTCCCTGGATGCCAATCTAGAACCTCTGCCCCACATTTTTCAAATCAGCCTCATGGTGGCGCTATAACAGGCCGATTTGTGTGGCCTGGTTGTTACCAGCTAATCTCCGGCGCCGTTGGCCCGATCGCTGCCAAACTGAGCACACACACTCCCTGGATGCTAATTCAGAACCTCTGCCCCACATTTTTTAAATCAGCCTCATGGTGGCGCTATAACAGGCCGATTTGTGTGGCCTGGTGGAGACCTGTGCTCGGAAGAGCACTGCTTCTAGTTGTGACTGTGTTGGTTTTGATTTAAAGCAAGGGTGTCGGTTCTGGGCCCTGGGTACAAGGATTCACTGTGGGCCCCCCATGAATGTTCTTCATATGGGGATTTAAAAAATAGCAGATCTACAAGCTTGCAGCGCGGCACTCGGTGCCGCGCTGTGAGCTTGTAGATCTGCTATTTTTCAATCGCAAAAGTATAAAATATCAAAGGCCCTTCCACCTTGGGCCCTAGTAACTCAGCCCCACGTTCTTTTCCCCCCTTGTGACATCCCTGCTAGCTGTTGTTGTAGCATACTTTGTCGCTCCTAGTTTGAAATATTTCTGGGGCATTATGGAGCTCTGTATTGTATTGGCCATGGCAGTTCAGGGCTTTTCAAGTGAAAATGTCACAGGATTGTGTTTGATTTATTCATAATGGTCTCTAGAGATCGAGCCGCACTGTTGTAGCTAGTAGGCTACTGCTATAGCCTCCGCTTGGGGGGGCTTCTCCATTCTGACATGCTGCCATTCAGAGACATTCACTTCCAATTCCATAGATGGTGTAGGAATGGGGGGGTGTGTGAATTAGCCTGCTTCCAGACCAGAGACCCCGCCCACTCTCAGAGTGGACTCTTTCTCTGGTCTGGAGCTTAGTACATGAATCGGTTTTTATTTTCGGCTGTCCAATGAGCGCGCGGGGTGGGGGTGGGGGTGGGGTGGGTCTAACGAATATCCAATCCGCGCAGCAGTTGAAACGATTCAAACGAAGTTCACATACACAGAGGAAGGCACACACACACACACGCACGAGCGCACTGATTTCACCAAGCTGTTTAATGTTGATTACAAGTTTCTGGTCGCAGTTCTGTGTGGAAGCAGTCACTGGCACAGACAGAGACACACACACAATCACACACACTCCCCGACGGTGCGTCGCGTCCACCGTGCGTCTCGATCACCGTGCGTCGCGATCACTCGCGCGCGGACACGCGCGTGCACGCTCGCAAAAAAGTCCCCCGTAAATCGCTCAGAATGGAGCACAGTTTCAGACTAAAGCGTGAGCTGAGTCTGAAATCAGGCTATGTGTGAATGGCATGGCTGCATGTTGGAGTGAGGATGCGGGAGAAAAAAAAACAAAAAAAAAACGCATTGTGGTGCCTGGTGCCAGCCAGGCTGCAGCGGTGCGTGCGGAATGCCACCACCGTTCCTTCACTGTGGATTATGGGGAGAATTATACACTTTTATTGAGATTTATACATTTATTACACTCTTGTTTTCAAACACACTAGCTTTGATGTGTGATATTTTGGTTTCCCTATATGACAGAAGGCTCAACATTTTTCAGGGGCTGGGGAAGAGTGTAATTTAGCATTACATAATTTAAAAGCACATTTGCGGGATTTACGGGCATGGCAGGGCCGTACAGCGGAAAATTTACGGGTGCTACGGGCATCGCGGCAAATGAGTTAATGACACAGTTCAATATTGAAAATGGGTGGTCTTCCCCTTTAAGTACACTTTTTATTTATTTATTTATTTATTTTACTTTATTGGAGTATTTCCAAATTTCAATACATTTACTTCCACTCCACTACATCACAGAGGCAAACAGGCCTATCGTTACTTTTTACTCCACAACGATTATTTGAAAACTTAGAGGTGGTGCCATAGTTTTGTACTGTGTATGGAGTTAACGTTACTCCATATACAGTGGTTCCCAGGACCCAAACTAGTGAAAATACCAGATCTAAAAGCTCAGAAAGTTTTCCTTCGCGCCATGTTGTGATCTTGTAGATTGTCTATTTTCACTACTCCTTAAACATACCTTGTGTTCTAGTAATGTATGGAAATTCTTACATTTTTCTTAGATCTTTTGCTTTTTTGGAAATGTTTTTTTTTTTAAATATTTTGAACTAGAAGAAGTTCTCTTCCGAGCACAGGTATCCTTGCGTCCTGGTGGTGCTATAACAGGCCAATGTAAAAAGGGTGGCATGTGTTCTTCACCAATCTTAGACCTTTCATGGCGCCACCATGAGGCTGATTTGAACATTTTGTTGTGTAATTTCTTCCTTGGCCTTTTGCGAATGTGCGTGCACAATTTCATTACATTTGCACGCTGTGTTTGAGGCATTTTGTTCGAAACGGATCAATCCTGCAAAGTTTGGAGGCCAATCTTAGCCAATCAGGATGGAATATTTAATATGGGACAGATCCGTCTTGATCATTTGACTGTAGAGATAATGTGTACTGATGTGTGTTAATTTTGGGTAAAATCTGAAGGAGTAATATCCAAAAATGTGTCTTACATAAGTCGGCCTCCTGGTGGCGCTATAAAAAGCTGATGTGAAAAATGCAAGGAAAGGGATTTTCCTTGGCCTATAGGGAGTGCACTTACAAAGTTTGAAACTGATCGGTGGAGTTATAGGTAAAACCACAAATTTGCCTGTTATAGCGCAACCATAAGGGTGATTTAAAAAAATTGAAGTGGCATTTCCTCCTCGGCCTAGTGGGAACGTGTGTGTGCGATTTCATGTTAATTGCACTCTGCATTTGTGATTTGAGGCATTTTGTCCAAAACGGACCAATCTTACAAACTTTGAAAGCCAATCTCAGCCAATCAGGATGGAATATGGACAATCAGACATATCCATGTCGATCACATGACTGTAGAGATACTGTCTACCGATTTGCGTGATTTTTGGACAAAATCTGTAGGAGTACTGGCCAAAAGGTAGTTTTGCACAAATTGGCCTCCTGGTGGCGCTAGAACAGGCCCATGTGAAAAATGTGGGGCAGAGGTTCTGAATTGGCATCCAGGGAGTGCGCTTACAAAGTTTGAAATGATCGGTGGAGTTATAGGTAAAACCACGAATCGGCCTGTTATAGCGCCACCATGAGGCTGATTTAAAAATATGAAGTGGCATTTCTTCCTCGGGAACTTGTGTGCGCAATTTCATGTTAATTGCATGTTAATTTACAAACTTTGAAAGCCAATATCAGCCAATCAGGATGGAATATGGACAATCAGACAGATCCGTGTCGATAACATGACTGTCGAGATACTACTGATTTGTGTGATATTTGGACAAAATCTGTAGGAGTAGTGTACAGAAATGTGTTTTGCAAACATCAGCCTCATGGTGGCGCTAGAACAAGGCCATTTGAAAAATGTGGGGCAGAGGTTTTGAATTGGCATCCAGGGAGTGCGTGTGCTCATTTTGGCAGCGACCGGGCCAACGGCGCCGGAGATTAGCTGGTAACAAACTCGGAGGACCGACGCACGGACAGACGGACGGACGCACGGACGGATGGACGGACAGGGGCGAAAACATACTCTCCCCCTGCCTTCGGCTGGTGGAGACAATTACACACTAGATTGTACAGGCATTGACACTAAGGCTTGCCCACCTGCCCCCGGCAGGTAAATAAAACCTTCGGGCAGGTGGAGTTTGCTTTCAGGTTGCCCGACCGAGCAAATGCTCATTTGAGAGGGAACGCAACAACCGTCTATAAACACACCACCAGATATCTGACTAAACACCTGAACGTGGACAGAGCACTGTCTGCTGGTCTGTGGAATGTAAAATAAGAGCACTGTTAACCTATAATGTGCTGTTTTCACTGTTGCTACACTTAAACATATAAATACCCAGGGGGCAAAGGAAGGTGTGCTGCATTTGCCCCGACATACAAAGTTGTCCACCAGAAATATTATCTATGACCCAGTAGGATCACAACCTATATGGACAACCCGGTCAATTTGTACAACAAAGTCCAATATGGCCGCCTTTAGTTTTAATGGGGGGGTGAATACGGCAAAATTTTAAACTGAGGGATATTACCACGAAACTTCACAGGTTGATCAATGGTATACATATGAACATTATTTGTATTGCAAGTTTCCATGAAATCCAATATGGCCGCCACAATATGGCCGCCATAATGTAAGGACCCAGAAAATAGGTTTTGCCTCTAACTTCTGAACCAGATGAGCTAGAAACGCAGACTTGGTGTCTATTTCATGGTGTCTGACCATAGGAGACCCAATGGAATAGCTAATTTTATTATTGGGTGTGTCTGGACCTTTATTGTGCATATTTGCAAGATGGTGGACTCCCAAAATAGAGCTTTAACATAATTTCTACCATGATTGTTGACTGCTTTTGCAAATACAAGCAATATGAATCCATTTGCTAAGATTTATGGCACAGAAGGGACTTATACCTGTATTATTCTTGAGTTTGCATGTTGTCAAAATGGCTGTAAACGAGATATTATATTTCCTGTCCGATTCTACTGTATGTAGTTGTAGCAATGACTTCAGATAAAATCAGAGACTAAAACAATGTAGCTTAGAAATTATTTTTTTATTAAAAAAAATGAAAAAAAGAGAGAGATTATGAAATGAATGCAACTGCCCCTTTGGGTCTTTCACACATAGACATGCACATGCTTTCCAACAACTTCAGCTTCAGGGAAATTAGTTTTTCTGGCAGCCTTTGATACAGCTACATGATATTGCCTTGTCCATTGATATAGGACAGGCTGGCTCTGTAGATGGACAGGGGACTGCCTTCCCATCACTGAGAGACCATCCATATTCAGTGAAGCAAGGGATGTCTGGCTTCGCGGTGTGTGCAGTTTTATGTATTATGGCTGCTAGAGCAGCTCTTTTCAGGTGCAGGCCAAAACCAAACTCCTGAAGTGCAGGGAGATCTAGACCCATGCTGGTCTTGAACCCTGCCTTCTTTCCAGTGAAAAAGGGATAGCTGGTGGTATCTCTGCCACTCAGGCTGTGAATAAAGGGCAGGGCAGTGGACCCAGTCTTAAGACAGCTGAGCAGGAACACAGGTATGTCCATTCAAAACCTGCAAAAGAATAGGAAGTCTCTGCACAATATACAGCTCCTGATCCTCAAGAGTTTTTTGCTGTCTCTGAAAACAAAGCAAACCTTCTAAGATTCCTCTGTGAAGAATGGTGTCAAAATGAGACACTTAAGTCTGCTCTTGGTACAACCCATCTTTACCTGAGTGGAGGATTTAAAGAAGAGACAAGGAGTGTGGTGGTCAAGGAGGGGTGTGTTGTTCGATGTCCCTGCACTAGAGTCAACACAACAGGAGGCTGACACAAGGGTAATTCTACACACCATCTACAGTGTCCAGGCTCACAAAGTTGACAGAGTTGTCATCCATGCTAATGACACAGCATGATGATCATCATCATCATCATGTGCCTATATCATGCTGCCACCCACCTCCTAGACCTTCCAGAGCTGTGGGTGAGAACAGAGCAGGATGCATATCTTCCTATCCATCACATGGTATCAGCCCTTGGACTCGCACAGTGTTGTGCCCTGCCCTTTATTCACAGCCTGAGTGGCAGAGATACCACCAGCTATCCCTTTTTCACTGGAAAGAAGGCATGGTTCAAGACCAGCATGGGTCTAGATCTCCCTGCACTTCAGGAGTTTGGTGAAAATTCCTATTATTCTCTCTCAGAGGATGTCAAGAATCAGGCTAGAGACCTCACAATAGCTGTATATGCATCAAAAGCTGACCATTCGGAGGACTTTGACCTGGCAAAGCTGAGAGTGTACAAGTTCCTAAATAACCGATCAACCCTGTTGAAGCTGCTACCTACAGAAAATGCCTTTGGCCTGCACCTAAAAAGAGCTGCTCTAGCAGCCATAATACATAAAACTGCACACATCGCGAAGCCAGACATCCCTTGCTTCACTGAATATGGATGGTCTCTCAGTGATGGGAAGGCAGTCCCCTGTCCATCTACAGAGCCAGCCTGGCCTATATCAATGGACAAGGCAATATCATGTAGCTGTATCAAAGGCTGCCAGAAAAACTGTTCATGTGCGAAGAAGGGAATTGCATGCTACTTGGGGTGTCGTTGCCAAGGACTGGAGACAAGATGCAGCAGGATAGGTACACATGACAGTGATAGTGACTAGCAATTATTTGCATTATAATGCAGCCTGTTTTAATCATATGTTCATTATAATTTCCCTGAAGCTGAAGTTGTTGGAAAGCATGTGCATGTCTATGTGTGAAAGACCCAAAAAGGCAGTTGCATTCATTTCATTGAGATAATCTCTCTCTTTTTTTTCTTTTTTTTTAATTAAAAAATATTTTTTAAGATACTGTTAACACGTTGCAGTCCGAAATAGAATGGTGGTTGGTGGATTAGCCATGAAATTTCTATTATTGTATTGTGATCTGAGACATAATATTATGTTTATAAACACGAGCCCGCCGCCCCTCCATCTTGGACAGCGGCGTTGTTTTTCTTTTTTTTCTTTTCCCCAGGGCAGTAACTCACCATGTTTTTCTCGATCTCCGTTGGGATAGAATGGGCGTTTTGGCCGATCAACGATGTCTCCGTGCGTTTCGCGTGCGCGATCCATTCACGTAAATGTCCCCGCAAATAATCCATGTGTGATTGAAGAACAACACTGAGAAGTTTCGCCTGCATAGCTGCAACTATGGCTGCAGTAGAAGCTAGAGTCTGCAAACAGCAAACAAATGGCTGGGAGAGCTGCTTGGACAAGGATAGGACCATGACGTCACCTCTGCTTCATGTACGGCCTGGGTGAGCTATGAATGCTCGAGTGAGGGCCAGGGAAGGCTAGACGATCGCCGATTTTCGGATCAAAATCTTTTATAACGGTTTTAAAGACAAAGTCCGATTAAGTACGACGTGGCTGAGGGGACCTGGGGGGAAGTGCGATATGGTACGGTTTTAACATTAAGGGGCTCCCCTTGGCTTGGAAGGTGTTAAGATATTGTTTTGGTCTCTGATTTTATCTGTCATTGCTACAACTACATACAGTAGAATCGGACATATAATATCTCGTTTACAGCCATTTTGACAACATGCAAACTCAAGAATAATACAGGTATAAGTCCCTTCTGTGCCATAATCTTAGCAAATGGATTCATATTGCTTGTATTTGCAAAAGCAGTCAACAATCATGGTAGAAATTATGTTAAAGCTCTATTTTGGGAGTCCACCATCTTGCAAATATGTGACTGGGTCTGGTACTTTGTTCCTTATGTCTGCATTGGTCATTTTTCTTTTTTGTACAGATTATCCAAGTACAGAATCTAAGCTTTCATATGATGTATCATTTGTTGAAATTGGAGCATATTTGAAGAAGTTATGGACATTTTAAACTTGTTGCACCATAAACCCCAAAGTGCTTAAAAAGCCATTTGAATGCCAGGAACATTGACACCTCTAGGTAGCCAGAAGTGGGTGTGACAATGGGAGGGACAATAGGTACTTACCTACACCCCTAAATCACTCCCCCCAAGTCAAACCACACCCACAGTGGTATAGCTGTCAACTTCAAATGTACTTTTATTCCACTACAATTATTTAAAACTACTATTTAGTAGTAGACCTGTGGTAATATATTGTGCTATAGTGCTTGCAGCCATGTCAGAAATAGTGGCCAGTGGTCTTTTCTACCTCCTCCCCTCCTTATATGCTCATCCTGTCATTTTCTCCTTTTTGTAGTTTTTATTTTTCACTAAAATAGTGTATTACAAAAGAAAACGTTTTTACTGTGTAAAAAAAAAGTCTATTACAAAAGAAAGTGTTTACAGTGTACTCTTTAACGTCGGCTACGAAGCTTGCGGAGCATCTGCTGTACAAGCAAATAGTCCAGTCATTATATGAAAAAACCTAAAACAAATTGCAATAGTACTATACACTACACTGTAGTGTATAGTAAGTGATAGTAGGTCGTTTTCAAAACTTTCCCCTGATGGGATTCCTTGGGACTTTTTTTCTCTCACTAAGGACATATTGAGGATACAAAATCAGTTGAGTTTGCTACTATTGCAATTTGTTTTAGATTTAGCCTAAAATTACTGGACTATAAAGAAGACAGCTAAAGCAGGAGCAGTGAAGCACGGTCTTCTACAGTTTGGATCAATGGATTTACACGTTTTCTTTCTTGGGAGCATTAGCAACACAGAGCACTTTTGCAGCACGTTTTGTAGTAAGAACGTGGGAAGCGGCGGGCGGGCTTGCAAAACACACTTTTTAGGGCACTCTAGCTCGGACACAGAACGGAGAAACGTTCATGGGCTGCAGCAGGAGAGGCTGAGATGTGAGATACGCTGTCCATTACGAGAAGATCTGTGTTTTTTCCCGCAGGACAGAGAATGCAGCTTTTCTTTCCTTTTTCTCCCTTCTTCTTGGTCGTAGGCTACTGTGTTAAGCAGAAGCCTACTATGATTTGTAATGTAAACGCTGAGTAAGTGAGTTCAGAGTCTCTCAGCAGTTTAATGCTAAAAGCCAGTGAAACAAGGAGACGCTTGACGCTGTCACCAATGAGCCTATACGAGGCAGGAACGGCTGCGAACCCTCTCGTCTGCATGTAATAAACATAAAATACGGTTCGTTACTCAACAAAACAAAGACGGCGTAAGAGTGATGGAAGCCTACTTTACTTAGTGGGAACACAGAAACCCCCACCTCACGTCTAAAATACACTTTAATACACTTTTTTTTACCAGAGAATAAACCTTTTCACCGGAGGTTTTAGTTACTCCACACCGCCCTCTACAGATATTGTCAATAGAAATGTCCATTGCACATTTTGCCTTCCGGTGAAATATTCTGTTATCTGGATAAAAAAGTGTATTTTAGACGCGATATTGGGAACTCTGAGTGTTCCCACTAAGTAAAGTAGGCTTTCAACTCCCCAAATCCGTCTTTGTTTTGGTGAGTAGCGAAACTGTATCTTTTATTTTCACTACAGACGAGTGAGCGTGTAGCCTGTAATGCCAGCACAAGGACTCATGATGACATAGCGTTTTCAACATGCTGCTTCGATTTTCCACGTTTTCTTTGTGTGTCCGAGAGCGACTGAGATCACGATGTATACATAAAAAAATACATCCTTCCAGAATACTGTCTTCAGCAAACCGTTAACATTAGCGAGATGAAGTTAGTTACTGTGTAGACTGTTTACAAGCAGATAGCACGCTGTATGGGCGTGCTGAAATACGAGACAATGCATTCCTTAAACCAATCGTGCTCCCGTGAAATCGCTATGCAAATCTAAAGAGCTCAATTCTCCGCCTCCTAAAACAGCAGTAAAACTCTCCCAAAGAAGGCAACTTTGCTACACTAATGTTGCCATATACCGACCTTAACAAAGATATCTTATGGAATGAAAACCCTCTTCTATATTCAAACTGTTAATTATATACAAAAACGAAAAACAAAGAAAATTTTAAATCAATCTTATTTTCGCATTTTCTGCCTTGTAAAATTGCCGACATTTGGCCGTTTCCACCAGCCTCGGACACATATGCACAATAAAGGTCCAGACACACCCAATAATAAAATGAGCTATTCCATTGAGTCTCCCATGGTCAGACACCATGAAATAGACACCAAGTTTGCGTTTCTAGCTCATCTGGTTCAGAAGTTAGAGGCAAAACCTATTTTCTGGGTCCTTACATTATGGCGGCCATATTGTGGCGGCCATATTGGATTTCATGGAAACTTGCAATACAAAAAATGTTCATATGTATACCATTGATCAACCTGTGAAGTTTCGTGGAAATATCCCTCAGTTTAAAATTTTGCCGTATTCACCCCCCCCATTAAAACTAAAGGCGGCCATATTGGACTTTGTTGTACAAATTGACCGGGTTGTCCATATAGGTTGTGATCCTACTGGGTCATAGATAATATTTCTGGTGGACAACTTTGTATGTCGGGGCAAATGCAGGTTTCCTAAAAAAAGGCTGGTTTGCCCCCTGGGTAAAAATAGGTGTGAACCCATAGTCATATTCAATCATAACTATGTAGGTTTTTTTAAGATTGAGGTATGACATCTTTAAAGTGTTACATTTTACTTATCATTTTCTAATGGGCGATATATTTTTCGGGCAAGTGGGCTTGACTTTTGAGCAAGTAGAAAATTATCTGTACTTGCCCACGGACAAGTGCCTCTGAGACCTTAGTGTCAACCCCTGTTGTAAATCAAATCATGTCCATGTTCAAGAATGGCTTCTTAACGTTTGCTTCATATAAATGAATGTAGTAATATAACTATTCAGCAATGTAATATAATGTAAATCTAAAAGCATAATTGAAATGGACGTGTGTCTGAGACCAGCAGCTTAAAATAATTGATTGATTTAATTGTCAAGCCTTTAATATTCAATATTCGTAGATACAAAATGAAATTGGAGTAACATGTAATGTAATATAACGCTGGTGCAATAGCAATATTTGTATTGATGTGATGATTAATTAATCAAGGAAGCCATTGATTGGTTGCTTTCAGACGACAAGGAAGCCATTGATTGGTTGCTTTCAGGGGAGGACAAGGAACCCGTTGAAGATGATCTCCTTCTCCAGGGTGTCTGCTCTGTGCGAATCTGTTTGGCCTTTCTCGTCTTTGAAAGCCTCGAGCCAGACCTTCTGATTCTGGGTCAACTGCAAGACCACGCCCCCTGACAGCACCTGCAATGACATCACCACCAGAATCATCATCATCATCATCATCATCAGTCATGGCCGCATGCATCTATTGTGCATCAAGCATGAAGCGAGACCCAAATTCAGGGTGAACATTTTTAACTAAAATCTTTGCTTCTTGGGGGTCCCTGGAACAAAATATTTTGAGGTGGGGGTCTGTGGCCAAATAGGGGTCCTTGCCATGACAAAGTTTGGGAACTGCTGACATAGGCCTGTCTTCTAAATCCTAACAGTTACCTGAAAAAAAAAAACATACATTGCTATAGCAGTGGTTCTCAAACTTTGTCATGTCAATGACCCCCAAAATGATATGACCAAAACCCAAATCCCCTCCCCTTCTGTTAACATTGATATAAAAAAAGCGTGAGGACCCCCAGGTGCGAGGCCTGTGCGACCGCAGCCATGAGTGCAATAGATAGGAGGGGACGGGGGGGATTAACACCTCCACTTTTTTTGGGTGGAGGGGATATCCCCCCCAGTCAAAAAGTCTGGATTAAAACTCTTTTTCCCCCAATAATAATAATTATTATTATTATGTTTATTGTGTCTAAAAATTTAAAATTACTGCTGGAATAAAACCAATGAGCGATACAATTTAAATAATTGAGGGTCCCTATATTATATACTCACCCCTTATAAAGCTAAAATGGTTTCTCCTGCTTTCACGTTGTTTTGAGACCTATAGTAGCTTTGCGGTTTGTGTGTCCGCTTGCATCATGTTATGGTTGTGAAACTTAGGTGTGCTATAAAGGATAATTATGATCATCTGAAGTAAATGGAAAAGTCTTTTCATTGGTCCTGCAAACAATATCAACTCTCAGGTTCTGTTCGCCCCACCCTCCCCCGGTCCTGACTGTAAAGCAGCTTCTTCAGCACACAACAGCATTGAACAGAGCCAGGGAAAAAAAAAAAAAAAAGACTGCAAACCATAAGATCAACTTTCAGGTTCTGTTCGCTCCACCCTCCCCCGGCTTCTTCCACACACAACACGCATTGAACAGACAGGGAGAGAGAGAAAAAAAGACGTAATGTAACATAGAGCAGCATGTTTCATTACTGTAAACTGAGAGGAGAGCTTGAATGTTTACACTCAAGGAAGCAGCTGATGTCTGTGGGTAAGCATGTGTAGTGACACGCGGAAGCGGGGTTTGAACCCGGGACTCCCACTCGCCAGTCCAACACACAACCAGTCGTGCTAATAGGGCTGAGCCCGATTAGCAGGGCTGTTGTCGCTGGTTCATGGCTGATACTAACTGTGGGGTGCTACATTCACCCCCCAGGTCTTTTGGAGCGCGCCCTCGCGCTTCACACATCACGCCGCGGACCACCGCACACGACGTGGCACTGTTCCTCCTCACGAGGGCATCACGCTCCTCATCCTGCCGACAACGCCAGATGTAGTGATACGCGGAAGCGGGGATTGAACCCGGGACTCCCACTCGCCAGTCCAACGCACAACCAGTCGTGCTAATAGGGCTGAGCCCGATTAGCAGGGCTGTTGTCGCTGGTTCATGGCTGATACTAACTGTGGGGTGCTACACATGCAACAGAAAATCTTCTCCCCTCTTCCTTCTTCCTTCTTTATCCAACACCATTAAGCAATAAGCATGGATAACGTAAACGCAAGTGTTTCGAACGACCCGTTTGCTAAGTTCTGGAAGGAAGCACTCCCAAACTAGTGACATGATCAGTTGATCACAATCACATCACGTTATGAATGTATGTAGGTTCCCAAATTGTGAAAAGTGAAAAATGGTTTGGTTTGTTGCAACAATGACTAGTTATCTAAAGTATGGTAATAGTGTCAAGTAGTGTGAGGATTAATGTTAGAGTGTTTGTGTTTGAGCGCCTCAGTTTGGCCGCTGCAGTGACCTCTTCCAGAGAGATAGATGGAGATACTAGAAACTAAACTGCTGGATGTCCCTAGTAATAACAATAATTGTATAATATCCCATCATCTATCTAGTAGTCATATGATTATGTCATACTAAATTAACAATCTAGGCATCACAATATTTTTGTTTCAGTCAGTCACAGTATTATTGTTTTGTGAACTCCCAAAATGTTCACAGGATCTTGCTGTAGATTAAACGCACTGACTGACTTTGCTGTTAAAACAATGTGCATACACACAGTACACACAAGAATGTCATGTTATGCCATTCTCATATAGCCTTATATGATCTAGCCTGTTATACAGTAGATGTATTCTCAGATCATTATAGCCAACCCTTGTTTTCCATAGCTTAGCTAACTAGCCAAAGTTCTGATTGCATGCAGACTCATTTTTGCATGTAGGCTAATCATTTTCATACTTCACCCAATCTGAATAGTCCTATACTGCTTATTTTTCCTCCTATTCTATTTCCTATGTATAGCCTATATGCTTCACTCCTCATGTGCATTTGCTTGAGCACTGCTGCTATTGATTAGTGATTGTATATTCTGCACAACACCTGCACATATTTAAGCTGCTACTAAAAATACAATGTAGTGTTTTATTGTTATACTGTTTTATATTGGCTTGCATGGGAGGCTGGGCTCAAGTCAGAGTTCTGGTGTCTCATTCACTTGCTGGTGATGATGGTGGTCTGCACTTTTTATTTCATGGGTGGATTATACTGCATTAATAATACAGTAGCTGTATCTGAGTGTGCATGTAATGGATGATTATGTGTAGTGATCATGGTTAGATCAAGCTAGAATTCCTGGACTTTGTTTCAAGAGCTAGCATTGTCAAATTGTTACACCAGATACCACATGTTTGTTTATAGCCTGCTTAGGCTACAATAGTAAAACTAAAAGAGTGAGAAAAAATGGTAAATGGTGTTACAATTTGACAAATAAGGTGAACATGATTGCTGAGGCGATCACGGCTACCGTATCATTGTGAGACATGTCATTCAAACAGTAACAAAGTGTTCCCGGTTGGCCGGTTCTCCGCTTGCATGGGGGGGGCCCATACAGATTTCTGGCCTAGAGGCCCAGAATTGCTAGTGACGCCCCTGCCCCCAGTGTTCAGGTCCAAGAAAAAGCCGCAAATATGATCGATGATACTGTACACACTGAGTAGTTCTCATTTCAAGGCGTATTACTGCCCTCTAGAGGCACAGTCCCACCAGTGCCGTGCAGTCGGCAGCTCAGCTCAGCTGTTCTGAATGAGTTTAATTAATGCGACGCGATAGTGACAAGCAGGCAGGCAGTGGCCTGCCTGCCTTGAAATCTGCGTAAAACAACTGTGTAATTCAGCTCAAGTGGAGGGGATATGTCCCCCCCTCCTCGGGGCAAAAGTGGGGGGGATATCACCAAAAGTGGGGGGGATACCCCAAAATTTAATGCCTCTTGCGCCCCTGACCGCAGCGCTCTCACTACCCTAGCGGCGGCTCTGTAACATTTAAAAACAATATCCGTTGACCCAAAGCGTATTCCAATCGAGGATGACCACATTACTTTGCTTGAGGTGGAAGGACAGAGTTAGCCTGGCGGGGCCCGACGTCATACTGCGTTCACTCACTCATTCCTTCCACAGTATAACGTCTGGACTTCCAGGTATTGGCAGCGAGTATTATGATTATTTTCTGATCGGGGCCAATCAGTGACTGCTTCCGCACAACAAACGTAGCTGTCTTTCCTGACAACAAGTGAAAAGATTTCCCTGATTGGTCCATGTGTAGACGGTGACGTAGATGCATGCTGCAGCATTTTCAAAACAACAATGGCTGCCCTCGCGATGCAACAAGTGTAACAGTTAACGCTCTAACCATAAAACAAGCAATACGTGCAGTTATTTCAGAGTTGGAATCAATTACAACAATTAAAAAGGAACACGGAGGATGCGCTAGTGGAGTTTATCGGCCGAAAAGACATGTTTGTTTGCCGTTCTTCCGACTGGCTGAGAGATGTTTGGCTACGCTGATTGGTTGGAGGAGTCTGTCTGTCAAGGCAAGTACTCCCGCCCACTTTTCACGCTGCCAATAGGCCAAAGGCCAGACGTTATACTGTGGAAGGAATGAGTGAGTGAACGCAGTATGACGTCAATTCGTCAATCCCTTGGTCCACTGGCATCTAATGTCACTAACAATGCAAAGAACCTTGGTGTCTTCTTTGACAACCACATGAACTTTGAGTTTCATGTAAAGAAGGTCACCCAGTCTTGCTTCTACCACCTGCGCAATATAGCCAAAATCAAACCAATCATCACCTCACAAGATCTTGAAAAAATCATACATGCTTTTGTTTCTTCCCGGTTAGATTATTGTAATGGACTCTATACCACCCTGAGCCTTTCCGCTATTCACCGTTTACAGTTAGTTCAAAATGCCGCTGCCAGAATCCTTACAAACACACACCGTAGAGCACATATCACACCGGTCCTAGCCGCACTTCATTGGCTTCCCATCAAGTCCCGTATTGATTTTAAAATTTTATTAACTACTTATAAAGCATTAAATGGGCTGGCCCCACTTTATATCAAGGACCTATTACAACCTAAGCCTAACACGCGCTCCCTCAGGTCCTCCGACAAAGGCCTTCTTAGTGTACCTACAACTAATCTCGTCACTAAGGGTGACCGGGCCTTTGCGGCAGTTGCCCCAAAACTCTGGAATGCTCTACCGCTGACTATAAAAAATGCAGAGTCAGTTGAAGGTTTTAAGAACTTGTTAAAAACACACTTGTTCCGTCAGCATTTTGTTTCATGAAGTGTTATTCTCATTCTTATAGTTATTTTACTGACCGACTTGTGCAGTCCTTTGTTTGTTTCTTTTGTTTCTTTTATTCTTGTGTTATTACCACTATGTGCCTTATTTTAACTTGTTTGTGTATACTTTGTCCATTGTACAGCACTTTGTAACTTTGTTTTGAAAGGTGCTTTATAAATAAAATTGACTTACTTACTTACTTACTTACGTCGGGCCCCGCCAGGCTAGGACAGAGTGGCCATTAACCATGGGGGGCATCCTCACACAGAAAGAATAGCCAGGGAGAACAGGTGGGTCTTTATATGACCCGTTAAAAGTATCTGGGTCATTTTAGATTTGAACTAAAATGCATAATTCTATACTTTGGCTATTCAAACATAGCTGATTATACCAGTAAGACTCCCTAATCGGGAGATAAGTGACTGCCAGGTCGCATACACAAATTTTAGAAGGCAATGAAGCTAATCAGGAGGGAATATGGGAAATGGGACAGATCCATGTTGATGACATGACTTTAGAGATACTGTGTACCGCTTTGCGTGATTTTAGGGCAAAATCTGTAGGAGCAGTGTCCAAAAATGTGTTTTGCAAGAATCGGCCTCATGGTGGCGCTAGAAGAGGGCCATGTTAGAAATGAGGGGTGGAGGTTGTGGTTTGGCAGCCAAGGAGTGTGTGTGCAAAGTTTGGCATGGATAGGGGCAACGCAGCGAAGATATGAATAGGGCAAAAGTGTGACATGTGACAGACAGACTGACAGCCGGTGGAGGTTTTGATAGTAACGGCGACCTGGCGGGGAAAATCGCGCTCTTTCGAACGACCATCATTTCGACCGGAGGGTTAGCGACTCACCCCGCGGAGGTTAGGGTTAGGGTGAGGGTTAGAGTCGGGTGTCGAAAAGATGACATGTAGTAACAGCGACACGCTCCCGACCTGGCGGTGCTATTTTCACAATTTCTGCCTCTAATATTAGAGGTCTTAAAAGTCTGAAAAGTTCTTAAAAGTCTGAAAAGTTCTTAAAAGTCTGAAAAGTTCTTAAAAGTCCTTTGTCACTTCAGAAATGTGCACACACTACTCTGCCCTACAAAGGCAGAGTGCAGTATACGAACAGAAATGTCATCAAAAAATGGGTTTAAAAGTGTTACAGCTGATCAGCCAAATGAGATATAGGCATATAAGTGATATTACACTGATTTTATATCTGTTCTTGAGGTAATTGTTCATCCCCCAATATCATGAAGGCTAATTTGTCCAAAAACGTAGTTACTGCACTCTGCCTTTGTAGTTGGTCTGTTTACTGCTGAGTTAGAAAACAATGTTGCACATTAAGTTACTCATCTGGGGGACCTCCCAAAATAATTTGGGGACCCGACCCACAGGTTGAGAACCACTGGGTTAAAACATTACAGTATAGTGGGGCAGGACTTAATGTGGGACAGGAGACAGAAGTAGGATCTACAGTAAATGGTGTGTTGACCTCTGACCTGTGTGTCTCTCCTGGTGTTGAAGTCACAGAAGCCCAGGTCACGATCCAGAGCCTCACTCTTCAGACGTATACACATACTGACCTACACACACACACACACACACACACACACACACACACACACACACACACACACACACGTGATAATTATGTTAAAAATCATCAAACACACTGTCTATCAACACCACACACACACACACACACACACACACACACACACGCGCGCACACACGCACACACGCGCACGCGCACACACACGCGCGCACACACACACACACACACACACACACACACACACACACACACACACACACACACACACACACACACACACACACGTGATAATTATGTTAAAATCATCAAACACATCAAACACACTGTCTATCAACACCACACACACACATGCACACACACACGCACACACGCACGCACACACACACACACACACACACACACACACACACACACACACACACACACACACACACACACACACACACACACAAATAGAAAATACATTCTGTCCAGAATCTTCAAGTAACAAACTTAACAACTTGAGAAAATATGTTCCATTACTTTTATACTTGGCATTTAATCACTTCACCAAAAATCGATGATCTACTACAGTAGCTCACAACAAGAAACATTGTGAGCTTGTAGATCTGCTGTAGTGAAGAGAGTTTGTGTATGGGAAAATAACTCAAGTACAGTGCAACTCACTTAAACTGAATTAAGTGGTTTAACTGAAGTAATATTGATAAACCTCTGAGGCACCCTGGACTTGCATTACTGCCCCCTAGGGTGCCACGGCACCCACTGTGAGAAGCCCTGCTGTAGAGACACTGTGATGCTCGTCAGGTAAAACTCACTTTTCCCATAGAAAGGAGATGGCTTTGGTTTTAGACACATTACATTATAACACATTAAGTCAGTAGACCTAAAGATCTTACCTTGGACATGGCGTGGAAGACAAAGTAATAGACTCCAGGCACCCTGCAGGTGAAGTGTCCGGTGGAGAGGTTCATGTCTCCAGGCTTGTTGATGGCTTGGGTCTGGTAGAGGATTGGCTAGTTGTAGGCGGGGTAGGAGCTTAGCGTCCGGACCACAGAGAAGGCCGACTGAGGAGCCTGAGAAGGACTGGAGCCTATATATGAGAACCAATGGGGAAACAAAGTAAATATATTAGTATAGTCTCGCATAGGCAGACAACTATTCCACAATCTCCGAATGCTACGTATTAGAGTCTGGAACTACACCTCCTGAAATCCGAGTAACGAATCCATTCACGAAAGTCAGCATATATGAGACCAATGGGGACAAGTCAGCATATATGAGAACCAATGGGGACAAGTCAGCATATATGAGAACCAATGGGGACAAGTCAGCATATATGAGAACCAAGGGGAAACAAAGTCAATATATTAGTAGAGTCTCGCATAGTCAGACAACTTTTCCACAATCTCCGAATGCTACGTATATACTAGAGTCTGGAACTAAACCTCCTGAAATCCGAGTAACGAATCCATTCACGAAAATATATTTTGAAATTTATGCTATAAGCAGCAAGCTAAATAAAAAGTCCTTAACAAAGTTGTATTTATTCTTTTTTAAATTATTTTTATATTATTTATTTTTTAATATGTAGACCTAGCAAGCTTATTTCTATTTGATTGTAGTAATAGTTTTCTTTTTAACATGACAACCATTATAAACAGAATATTATTATCCAGTCACCCACACACTGCATTCAGCAGCATCACCCTACCGGGGGTGCCTTTGGTTGACCTGACCATGCAGCTGGATTATTGTGTACTTTGTTTAGCGAGAGACACGGCAGATACAGTCATTTTGGTGAGACCAGTTTCCATTCCTCATTATTGTAGCAGCTAAAATGGATGTGGCAATTGTGAAATGCTGGTCTTTATTTTGTTGCGGTCACGTGCACACGTGGTTTGAGTATCCGTTGTCATGGCAACTTGGCTGCATATAGCAGCATCTTCCTACCGGGGGTTAAGTAAAGTTGCATAGGGTTGATAGCCGAGGCTAACTTGTGACCCCAGTCCCTGGTTAGGGCTTTTTATACAAATATCATGAAGCTCTAATAAAATAAAAAAAAAATAAAAAAAAAAGGAAAAAGCACAAAATCCATAACATTCCCAAAATACAGTCAGAAAGCAGTGACATTAACATTCTAAAACGTGCTTAACATATTAGTGTTTGCAGCTTTGGGTTGATTTTAGCCAGCATTTAACCTTTTCATTAACCCATGTAGACCTGGAATGCATTATTACTAAGGCTGTCGAAGTTAACGCAATTATGAACTTGTCAAATTGTCAAATATTAGAAGCAGAAATTGTGAAAATAGCAGATCTACATGCTCACAATGCCTCGCAAAACGCGAGGCGTTGTGAGCATGTAGATCGGTTGTTTTCACAATGGAATAGATCGAGTCAAACTAAATGTTTAATGCATACTCCTACAATTCCAAGTGCTTGTGCAGGGTGGGGGGTCCCCAGTTCAAATATGATTATTTGGGGGGTCTGGCCTGAAAAGGTTGAGAACCACTGCACTAATACCAAGGTCAACTAAAAGGATAAAGACCACGAGAAAGCCTTTGGGCTTGTTTAAATGGGGCTTTTCTTAACTTGTACAAAATACATATAGAATACTTTGATAATATTTAGAATTTATCAATATTACTCCAGTTAGAACTTTTAGACCCTCTGTAAAACACACAGAGTTATTTTTCCATACACCAATGTTCTTCATCAAAAATAGCAGATCTACAAGCTCACAACACGTCTTGTTTTGAGCTTGTATATTGGCTATTTTTGGTGAATGTTCCCCCCAGAATAGGGATGCTGTGGTGTATTAAAGTGATCACATTCCTAATACGCGTGCTCTTCCGAGCACAGGTCTCCAGCCACCAGGTCAGGTACAGTAGGTCCTGGTGGCGCTAAATGTGAAAAAGGTGCCATGTCTTCTTTGGCCTTTAACGGCAATGTGACCCTGCATGCATGAATTTGTTTGGAAAATGTCGACCTGCTGGTGGTGCTGTAACAGGCTAATGTGAAAAGAGTGGCATTTGTTCCTTGACCTAGTGGGAATGTGCGTGCAGAATTTCTCTGTAATCACAAGCTGCATTCGTGATTTAAGTGATTTTGTTCAAAATGGACCAATCCTGCAAATTTTGGAATCCAATGTTAGCCAATTAGGATGGAATATGAAATATCGGACAGATCTGTCTTGATCACATGACTACAGAGATACTGTGCAGTGATTTGTATGATTTCTGGATAGAATCTCAAGTAATAATAGGAAAAAAAATGTTTTACATAAGTCGGCCTCCTGGTGCGGCTATAAAAGGCAGATATGAAAAAAGCAGGGCAAAGGTTTTTCCTTGGCCTCTAGGGAGTGTGCACACAAAGTTGTACACTGATCAGTGGAGTTATAGGTAAAAACACAAATCGGCCTGTTATAGCACCACCATGAGGCTGATTGGAAAATATTTAAGTGGCATTCATTCCTCTGACTATTGGGAATATATGCATGCACAATTTCACCAAAATCGCACACTGCGTTCATGATTTAAGGCATTTTATTTTAACTTTGGTAGCCAGTTTTAGCCAATCAGGATGGAATATGGAAAATCGGACAGATCCATGTCGATCACATGACTGTAGAGACAATGTGTACCGATTTGTGTGATTTTTGGACAAAATCTGTAGGAGTACTGGCAATAGTTAGTTTCGCAAAAAACGGCCTCCTGGTGGAGCTAGAACAGGCCCATGTGAAAAATGTGGGGCAGAGGTTCTGAATTGGTATCCAGGGAGTGTGTGTGCACAGTTTGGCAGCGACCGGGCCAACGGCGCCCGAGATTAGCTGGTAACAGACAGACGGACGGACGAACGGACAGGGGCGAAAACATACTCTACCCCATGCCTTCGGCTGGTGGAGACAATAAAAGCTATTTAAAATCTGTCCTAATGGAAACAGATGTTTTCTCAAGTTGTTAAGTTTGTTCTTCTGGACAGTATTTGTAATATAAATAACATGCTGCATTTGCATAAAGCAACTATTTGTCTACTCCCATGTTGATATGAGTATTAATATCTGTTTCAGGTAGATTTTAGAACAGATACAAAACATGCGAGCGAGTGCCGCTCTGCGAGCTTGTAGATCTGCTATTTTTGAAAAGTCGTATTATTATTTCTTTATTATATAGATGTCTTCTAAATCCTTCTTCTAAATGAGTGATTCTCAAACGTTTTCATGTCAAGGACCCCCAAAAGTACATGTATTTGACCATGGACCCCCATCTCAAAATATGTTGTTCCAGGGACCCCCCAGAAGCAAATATTTGAATTACAAATGTTCACTTTAAAAACATATATTCAAAGATTTGCCAAAAAAAAAAAATAGCAGATCTACAAGCTTGCAGCGTGGCACTCGGTGCAGCGATGTGAGCTTATATATCTGCTATTTTTTCATAGTTAAAGCATAAAATAATGGTTAATAAGTGGTTCCAGGCCTGGGTTAAATATTTTGAGGGCAGTTATTTTTTTTATCTCCTTGATCACCCCTGACCCCAGCTGGAACGTACCTTGTCTGTCCGCTCCTCCAGCAGCTCCCGGGGGTCCAGGCGGACCAGGCGCTCCCTCGGGTCCCAAGTCCCCCGACAGACCCTTCAGACCGGGCTCTCCAGGAAACCCTCGGGTCCCGTGCTCCCCCTTCAGTCTGAGGAGGGCGCCGGGATCCACCGCCACAGGACCAGCATGCACTGGGGCGGCTGGAGGAAGGACACTCTTTTCACTTGAGTAAAAGTCAATCACTACAACAATGTAAAAATAAATAACTATTTTACAACCGAAAGGCCTGTGTTCAAACTTAAAGGACAACTCAACATCTAGGCTTATTTTCCTCCTTATATTGATCCCATATGACTGTCCATGGGGATTGGGGTCTATTAGGCAGAAATGCCCCTGTTGTCCAGTTTCCCCAGCAGAAAGCAGCAGCCCTCATTGCATAGAGTGGAGCCCATAGCACCAGTAAGACTCCCTAAATCGGGAGATAAGCGACCGGCAGGTCGCATTTAAAAATCAGCCTGATGGTGGTGCTGAATGTGACAGATCCATGTTGATGACATGAGTCTAGACAAACTGTGTACCGATTTGCATGATCTTAGGGCAAAGTTTGTAGGAGCAGTGTCACAGAGATTCGTGTGAGAAATGAGAGGTGGAGGTAGTGGTTTGGCAGCCAAGGAGTGTGTGTGCAAAGTTTGGCGTGGATTGAGGCAACGGTGGCGGAGATATGAGAAGGGCAAAAGTGTGACATGTGTGTGACTGACAGACTGACTGACTGACTGACTGAAATCCGGTGGAGGTTTTGATAGTAACTGTGACATGACGGTCACAATAAGCCTATCACTTTTAAACTATTTGTTGCGGTCAAAAGTGATTTTATTTTTTCATGAGTGGGACATCGTTGTCCCATTGGGACATTGTTTCCCACTCGAGCCGCCACACTCTGCCAAACAGATGTTATGCTGATATGTGTTTTGCCAAGTCCCGGAAAAGACCTGCTGTGATTGGCCAGTAGAGTCACTTTGATTGGCAGTTGTGCTGAATGCTCACCCCAAAACATGATTTATGAGACTGTGGTGGCTTGTGTGGGTCAACCAAGGCATGGATGTGTTTGTATTGACAACTAGTAACACATTCA
The DNA here is from genome assembly GCF_963921795.1 of Nannobrachium achirus. Taxonomy (NCBI): domain Eukaryota; kingdom Metazoa; phylum Chordata; class Actinopteri; order Myctophiformes; family Myctophidae; genus Nannobrachium; species Nannobrachium achirus. The sequence goes on from NC_137810.1 coordinate 89,432,880, forward strand.
TGGTAAGACACATTTTCTGACCACAACAAATAGTGTAAAAGTGATAGCCCTCATGGCCACTCTATGCCATGAGGGCTGCTGAGTTCTGCTGGGGAAACTGGACAACAGGGGCACTTCTGCCTAATAGACCCCATGGACTGTAATTTGGGAAAATGAGGCTATATATTATGTTATTTAGTCTGGAGTTGTCCTTTAATTTGGAGTACAAAAGCATCGGCAACAGAGGAGAGGAGAGTGAGAGAGAAGATGAAAGTGAGAGAGGAGAGGAGAGGAGAGGAGAGGAGAGGAGAGGAGAGGAGAGGAGAGGAGAGGAGGAGAGAGGAGGGGAGAGGAAAGGAGAGGAGTTTTACCTGGCTCTCCTTACTCTCCTTTGGGACCCAGCCAGCCGTTTCTCCCCGCCACTCCCGCCTCTCCTGGTCGTCCATCTTGGCCTCCACACGTGTCCTGTGATTGGCTGGCGGCCAGGAGTAAAGCCACGCCCACCGCCAGACCGGCAGTCCAATAATAACGTCCTGTCATGGCCTCTAAACACAATCATAATGGAAATAGTAATGATAAACTACACAATGTCAAAAAAGGATTTGTCATCAATTAAAATCAAGTAATTAAGTTATATAGAAAATTATGACAAAAAAGAGAAAACCTAACCAGAGGATTTTGAGTGCTAAGACAATAATAAAAAAGAGAATTACTATTACTATAAAACTATTTTACTATGAAAACATACATTGTAACACATAATTACCAAATATAAGTCATAATGCAGAATGCCCCAGTTCACCATCATATCATTGTATTGTAATTAATAACACATTAATTTCTTATAAAAAATACATAATTCAACACTTCATGTTTGGTATTTAATAATAACATGCTAAAGCATGCAAAGTTATCAGTAACCAAAGCTGTCAAAAAAGTGTTAAGGAGTAAAAAGTACAATACATGCACTGTTTATGAAAAAGTACAGTAACAATATATTGGCAGTAAACTGATCATTAACAACACTGTATTGGTCATTAACGCTCCATAATAATTGTGTAATTATTAGAAATGTTACCAGAATGTGTTCAGCAAAGACGTGACTGATGAATCTTGACCGTCTTCTTTGTTGAAAAAGAAACTCTCTCTCTCTCTCTCCCATGCGCGCGTGCGCCACACGCACGCACACACACACACACACACACACACACACACACACACACACACACACACACACACACACACACACACACACACACTGCAGTGTCAGCATGGAAGTGAAACTTGACAGCTCATGTTGTCTAGCAGTGAATATAAACGTTTAAATTAAAAGTGTGATAAAGTTTTTGTCCGGGAATCCAATCTACCATGTTAAATCCTCAGTGTTAATTTAACTCAGAGTGTACAAATGGAACCACATGGACCCATAAAGTCCCCTGATCTTTTATTTTATTTAATGTTTTCTTTCTTTTGGTTTGCTGTTGAATTGCTCAGCTGTTCTGGGTGTTCTTTTTTGTTTGTTTGGCGCCACCTCTTGTTGCTTCGTTGTCACTACAGTGTCTATGTTCTGTTAGAACCAGGGTTCCCACACATTTTTACCAATGAACTTCCAAAACCTTTCCTTTCCAGAATATTTTTTAACCCAATTTCCAGGCCTATATAACAATCATTCAGCACAATAATGATTCTCTTACTCCTATGTGCCATGCCCAAAGACAGGCAGAAAAAAAACGAATGGTATTATGGTATAATTCTATTCCAAATTGGGTTGATGTCACGTGACAAAGAAACAGATCTACAAGCTAACTACGTGTCACGCTGCAGCATCACGCAGCCCATACGGTGCTCTGTTACTTACTTTGTGTAATGTTATACATGTTTTAGAAAACATCAAATGGCCCAAAACAATACATATATTTTTCCAGGACCTTCCAGGACCCATGAATTCCAAACCTTTTCCAGTACTATATATATATATATATATATATATATATATATATATATATATATATATATATATATATATATATATATATATATAATAACTAGACTGCACTCTGTTGAGATAACAAATTGCGCCTTTTGTTCTCTAGCACATGTTTGCTGTATTTGTGCATCTGTGTGTACTGTGTGTGTGTGTGCAAGTTGGTACTTAATTGATCTGACAAGTAATGTTTTGTGTAGTTGAGACCATTAAAGGCATACTTGAATGACACCAAAACGTGCAAACATTGTCATCGATAACAGTTTGGAAACAGTCGGTTGACAGCGTTTGATTGATCTCAACTTGGAAGTACAAACAACACATATATTTATAAAAACAAATGTTTAAAAAAAGAATAATAATTGTATTAAAGTCTAATGCAAAGTTCAAACACAAAGATATTCATAAAAAAACATGTGTTTAAAAAAAGTAATTATAATATGAAACTTAGTCTTAGATTTATTTTTAAAAACAACAAAAAAAAGTATGAAAAATAATAAATAAAGAATTTCATTTAAAAAAAGAACATTGGGATTATTTCTATTTAATTAAAAATGTATAGTCTTCGATGCTTAATATATATATATATATATATATATATATATATATATATATATATATGTGTGTGTGTGTGTGTGTGTGTGTGGCGGAGAGAGTCGCAGCCCCAGCCTGAAGCCTCAAAAGTCTAGTTTCTGCTCTCGTTCCATAGGGATATCCCTTTGGAGTAATGGTTAAGATATTGGACTTTCACGCGGGAGACCCGGGTTTGAAGCCGGGTGGGGAGGTTCGGATCACCTCCGTTACATATATATATATATATATATATATATATACTATGTTCTCCACAAAGGACGCAACATGAAAACTGAAAACAGTACTTGGTCTTAATGGGATAAACGATAATAAATGTAACTTTTTTTCCATTAATCATCATCATGATCAACTGGATTATGGGTGTTTCACAGCTTTCACAAAATTGCGCGTGGACCAGAGCAGTGTTCATGTTCTCCACTAAACCAGGGCTTCTCCCCTGTTCTCAACCTTGTGGCTGCTGCAACACAACTGGTCCTGAAAGCCAGCAGAGTCAGCAGGCCACAGATGGGCTCTTAACTCCAGAAACAGTAATTGAGCTTGCCTGATTAATAAACCAGACCGAACACAACCTGGCGGTAGTGGTGTTCTATTTCCTCAAACAGCTTCAAGGGTTGGCCAATCAGGGTTGTATGCTTGGGGCACGTGGTTTGGGGCTTGCGTCACTATAGGCTTTAGCCCGCCGCCCAGAAATGAAAGCTCTTCCTGAAATCCCAGACTCTCTTCCCAAAACGAAGTGTGTGATAGAGGCTGGCAACACCAGGCAATAATTGAGCGGTTTTGTTTGATCACTGATGAACAAATCCCAGAGCAAACTCATAGGCAGGAAGTCATTCCAAGTATCTCTGTTGCCACCCCAAGTACCTCGGTTGTCATCCCAAGTGCCCCTGCCAACAGAGGTACTTATTGGAACCTCTGTTGACACACGCACGCCCGCCCCGCCCGCACGCACGCCGGCCCGCCCGCCCGCCCGCCCGCACGCACGCACGCACGCACGCACACACACACACACACACACACACACACACACACACACACACACACACACACACACACACACACACACACACACACACACACACGCTTTTTGAATGTAGAAAGTTCTGCTAGAAATACGCTATTTTTCAGTAGTTAAAGCACAAAATAATACGTAATAATGTGTTCCCAGTTCCCATATGAAGAACATTCATGGGGGCCCGCAGTGAATCCTTGTACCCAGGGCCCAGAATTTGGTGCGACACGTCTGGCTCCATTAAAGACCCCTCATCAACTTTAAGAGTGGTTGTTGCCACTTCTGCCTTGGGAATGGCTGTAGATTCTCCAGGAATGAATATGGTTGTTCACTATGGTCCACCAAGGGACACAGAGGCATATACATGCAGGCCTTGGGTAGAGCAGGGGTGTCACACCAAATTCTGGGTACAAGGATTCACTGCGGGCCCCCATGAATGTTCTTCATAAGGACAGGGGGTTTAACCCATTTAGACTGGGAACGCATTATTACGCATTATTTTGTGCTATAACTATTGAAAAAAATAGCAGATAAACAAGCTCACAGCGCAGCACCGAGTGCCCCGCTGCAAGCTTGTAGATCTGCTATTTTTTGAAAAATCTTGAACATTTTTAATATTTCAAATCCTTCTAAGGTTGTTTTGAAAAACCTATGTTTCTATGTCGGTGGTGCTCAACCTTTTTGATGTGAAGGACCCCCAAAATGACATGTATTTGGCCACGGACCCCCATCTCAAAATATTTGAGACACCCCTGCATGCAGGCCTTGGGTAGAGCTGGCAGCGATGGGTCAAATGCCCACTCGCTAATTTTGTATCATGGGCAACCATTAAGGGGTGTGTCTGATGACCATATGCAAGAGTATTTGTCTGATAAAGAAACCTGCCATCGGGAAAAATTTATGCAACTCTTCGATGGAGAGAAAAGCCATGCAATATCCTCTATTCATTCATGCTGTGATTTCTGTGCTTCCTCACGTGAATGCGATCCTATGTATGATGGAAAACCCAGCCAGATTAAATAGTTTACAGGAAAGGAGCTAGCTAGCAGACATCAAACTGTTAGTGAGAGGCAAAAGCAATTATTGACTGCAAAGTTGGAGGATATGGTACATGATTTGAACCAACCAAGGGTTTTGTGGTGGGTTGGCTGTGTACAGCACAGTGTACATCACAGTGTACAGCACAGATGACGCACACACACACACACACACACACACACACACACACACACACACACACACACACACACACACACACACACACACAAAGTGAAAGGCTGTGAGCTTGTAGATCTGATATTCTTGATAGCCAGCGTATTAATGTATAAAGTGGTGGTCAGAATGATTATGACAGCTAGTGTAGCGGTCCAGGAACCACGCTGCTAATTCATCCTGACAGCGTGTCGCGGGTTTGAGTCCTGATGACCTTTGCTGAGTGTCACCATCTCTCTCTCCACATTTCAGTCTACTCTGTCAGTCTACTGTTCACTATCAATAAAGACAGATAAAAAATAAAATAAAAACATTATGATTGTCATTGTGATGCTGTTAAATAATGTACTGTGTCATAATAGTTTTAAGTACACTATGACTAAAATGAAAGAATAGTCAGTTTAAAAGCATATGGCTGAGTCTATAAGTTATTGTCGGTGGTTAAATTAAATGTTGTCTCTCCAGCTCTAAACAGAAAATTAATTTTCAGGTTGGGATGCAAATGGTATCCAATCAGGATAGAGAACTCTGTCAGGAGGATGCAGATTAAATAACACAGAGACAGGGAGAACCACACATAGCAATAAGTGTTGCTGTATTGTTCACGGTAGTTATTAAGGGGTAGGCATGCATTTGTTTGCTGTAGTTGTTATGGTTAGGCCATAACAACTACAACAGTTAGAGATGAACCACACATTTGATGGAACATTTCTGTTACGATACATAACACACATAAAATACTTGTAACAGTGAAACTTGTTTATATACTTTATTCACAGTTCAATAAGGTGTACAGAAAACATCAGAAAAAGTACAAAACAAAATAATATACAAGATAATGACAACAGAGAATGGTTTACTGTTTAGCCGTTTTTCCAGAGATTAGAAGAGAAACAAAAGAAGTGAGTGAATGTGTGCGTCTGCGATGTTCCCCCCTCTTATGTCCTAATAATGTCTAGAATCAGTAACATGTGGGTGATAGCCTAATTCAGATCAAATGTGGTTTCATTCAAATGCAGTCAAAGGCTGCAGCTTATAATGCAAGCATTGGGATTGCAATCATATATGATCATGGCCATGGATGCACTTGGACATTTCTCCTTTCAATATGATGTTTCTTACTCTTTTGGTCTCACCTCTTAACACGTGTCTTGCACTGATCTTAAAGGGAATGGCAGTAGATACTCTGATTGGTTTGATTAAAGTAACACCCAAACACACCCATGACTAATTCAGGGCTGTTTTACCATGACACACCCTGATGTGCTTATTACAGCAACCATAGTCACAAAATGGAATTGGTCACACCTCCACAAGACCTGGCATTAATTATAACGTCCATAATAGCGCCGTATTAATCCTCAGTAACTTTACCAAGGATTTGCCACCAACTCTAGCTAAAGGGGTTGTCCTTATGTTTTCTTTCAAAATGTTTATAGCAGTAGTGGTGAAGGTGGATGGGGAATATGGTTGTTTTATTTTTGAACAAATCAAGCGCTCGCTTTCTCTTGCCTGTGACGTCAACACCCATGCTTGACTCTGTCCAGTGCCCTGCAGCCGTGCAGCGCTGAGCAGAGCGCTCAGACAGTAGCCAGTGAGCACACAGCCACAGACGGAGCGGAGAGTTCAAATGGAGCATAGTAAATAAACTTGGCTAGTTTGTCGTTGATGTGTGGTGTAGTTGTGGATTGGACTTTTTTACAGTAATATATTACTTTTACAGTAATATATTACCGTTACAGTAATATATTACTTTTCCCGAGATATCTCGCTAAAGGCACTGCGAACATCAAAGGTTATTTCGCGAGGTATCTCGGGAATGGCACTAAATCGGTTAAGGGGTAGGCATGCATTTGTTTGCTGTAGTTGTTATGGTTAGGCCATAACAACTACAACAGTTAGAGATGAACCACACATTTGATGGAACATTTCTGTTACGATACATAACACACATAACATACTTGTAACAGTGAAACTTGTTCATATACTTTATTCACAGTTCAATACAAGGTGTACAGAAAACATCAGAAAAAAGGGGGAGAAAAAGTACGAAACAAAATAATATACAAGATAATGACAACAGAGAATGGTTTACGGTTTAGCCGTTTTTCCAGAGATTAGAAGAGAAACAAAAGAAGTGAGTGAATGTGTGCGTCTGCGATGTTCCCCCCTCTTATGTCCTAATAATGTCTAGAATCAGTAACATGTGGGTGATAGCCTACTTCAAATCAAATGTGGTTTCATTCAAATGCAGTCAAAGGCTGCAGCTTATAATGCAAGCATTGGGATTGCAATCATATATGATCATGGCCATGGATGCACTTGGACATTTCTCCTTTCAATATGATGTTTCTTACTCTTTTGGTCTCACCTCTTAACACGTGTCTTGCACTGATCTTAAAGGGAATGGCAGTAGATACTCTGATTGGTTTGATTAAAGTAACACCCAAACACACCCATGACTAATTCAGGGCTGTTTTACCATGACACACCCTGATGTGCTTATTACAGCAACCATAGTCACAAAATGGAATTGGTCACACCTCCACAAGACCTGGCATTAATTATAACGTCCATAATAGCGCCGTATTAATCCTCAGTAACTTTACCAAGGATTTGCCACCAACTCTAGCTAAAGGGGTTGTCCTTGTGTTTTCTTTCAAAATGTTTATAGATTTAATCTTTTTATTGTGATTTTTTTTTGTAACTGTACATGCAAAGGGCTTTCCCCCTGCATGAGATTGTGTGTTTTAGATTACCCTTTTAAACAAAGCCTTTACCACAAACTGGATACAAGCGGAGTGTTTTCTCCCCCTATATGAGACCTCATGTTTACGTTTATAGCTTGCATTTGATTACAGCCTTTACCAAAATCTATACATGTAAAAGGCTTTACCGTGTATGAGTTCTTGTGTGTTGTTTCAGATGACTACTATGACCAAAAGCTTTACCGCAAACTGTACAAATAAAGGGTTTTTCCCCTGTATGAGTTCTCATGTGTGCTTTTAAATCACCACTGTGAACACAGCCTTTACCACAAACTGTACAAGTAAATGGCCTTTCCCCAGTATGAGTCCTCATGTGTACTTTTAGATCATGACTTTGACTACAAGCTTTACCACAAACTGTACAAGTAAAGGGTTTTTCCCCTGTATGAGTTCTCATGTGTACTTTTAACTCATCACTTCGACACCAGCCTTTACCACACACAGTACAAGAAAAGGGTTTTTCCCCTGTATGCGTTCTCATGTGTACTTTTAAATTATCACTTCGACACCAGCCTTTACCACAAATGGTACAAGTAAAGGGTTTTTCCCCTGTATGAGTCTTCATGTGTACTTTTAATTCATCACTTCGACCACAGCCTTTACCACAAACAGTACAAGTAAACAGCTTTTCCCCTGTATGAACAACTGTGTGCCTCTTCAGACTATCCTTGTGCTTAAACATTTTGCCACACTCTGTACAACTAAAACCTTTCTTCCCTTTGTGGCTCTGCGTGGAGTGAGTTTGTTTTGACGATGGCAGGTCCTGGGACAGCTTTTGGCTTACAGACCATGTGTGTCCTTCCACATTTTGTGTCTTGTGTGAATCCAATGTGTTTCCCACCGACTGACCTTCCCTGGTCTCCTCCCGCTCATCACGGTCTTCAGAGACGTCAGATTGAGAACAGTGTGGAGAGAGGAGCTGGTCACCACTAGTTGGTTGTGATGTTCCACAGTCCTCTACATCAGCTTGTGTTTTCATGTGTTCAGTTGAGGTGCTGGCTACAGCCTCTGTCTCTCTGTTTTCATCATCACCTTCACTTTTCACTGCTAGTAATGTCAACGTTGATACATCGAGAGACAGCCGCTGGCCGCCGCGTCCACGTCCATGGACGCGGCCGTGGACGCGTCCATGGACGCGGACGCGAAAAAAACGTCCGTGGACGCGAGGCCGCGTCCACGGACGCAAACGGCCGGCCGTCCCGGCCGTGGACGCGGCCGTGGACGCGGCCGTGGACGCAGACGGCCGGGGACGCGGCCGTGGACGAGGCCGCGGACGTGGACGCAAACGGCCGGCCGTGGACGAGTCCATGGACGAGGCCGCGAAAAAAAGGCAGCGAAAAAAGAAAAAAAAGGTGTCTATTGTATGTATTTTTTGATGGAGAATTCAAATATGACCTTCTTTTTTGCATAGGACAACTCTAACCTGCATCAATTGGTATTTTATAATTGCCAATTGTACCCTATCCATCTGAAAAACAAATTGGATGTCTATTGTATGTATTTTTTGATGGAGAATTCAAATATTACCTTCTTTTTGGAATAGGACAACTCTAACCTGCATCAATTGGTATTTTATAATTGCCAATTGTACCCTATCCATCTCAAAAACAAATTGGATGTCTATTGTATGTATTTTTTGATGGAGAATTCAAATATTACCTTCTTTTTGGAATAGGACAACTCTAACCTGCATCAATTGGTATTTTATAATTGCCAATTGTACCCTATCCATCTCAAAAACAAATTGGATGTCTATTGTATGTATTTTTTGATGGGGAATTCAAACGTTACCTTCTTTTCTAGATAGGACAACTCTAACCTGCATCAATTGGTGCATCAACCTACTATCTATCTATCTATCTATCTATCTATCTATCTATCTATCTATCCATCTATCCATCTATCTATCCATCTATTTATTTATACTTCACCTTTAGTCCAGAAGAGAGTTCAGCATCAGGAACTTGCACACATGGAACTGTGTCATGACTGTGTCATGGAGCTAAAACAGGGCTATGTTAAATACTCAAAATGACTCTGATGGACCAATCAGGGTGGTGGTGGGGGGAGGGATCAACAATAGACAGAAACTGGATAATGCTTTGTTAACTGTCCCACCTAAGTCCCTGCTAGTCTGAACAAACATCACCTTCCCTCTCATAACACTACTACTACTACATTTATATAAAGCTGCTCTTGCATTTGAATTCAAGTCTGACACAAGTTAAGGTTAACTTAGGTAGTATTTCATTTTGCTGGCTTTTAGGGTCTGTGTGTGAGTGTGTAGGCTCACAAATTATTATAATTGTCATTAAGTGACTCTATCTATCTATCTATCTATCTATCTATCTATCTATCTATCTATCCATCTATCCATCTATCCATCTATTTATTTATACTTACTGTTTACATTTTCTATACATATTTATTTCTATATAAAACTCAGTTGTGTGGAGTTATTGTGTGCCTTTTCTTGTAGCTAAAGAGTCCATTTGTTCACTAGACATTAAGTCAAGGTTACTATTTTGAGTTGAAGCTAAGTGTTTTATTGCTTTGTGGTTTAACATGATTTAAAAGGCAAATTCATTGTTATGGTTACTTTAGAAGACTGCTTTTGCATTCATGAGTTAAAAAGAGAGCCAAGCTAATTTAAAGAGTTAAGTTAAAGGAACACAAAACATGACCTAACTCGCTGCCATTGGACAGACAGTTACAACATAGGCCTACTCTTATCTTTCACAGAACAGACAATTATCATTTGTTTTATCTATTTGAGACTATGTAGCTGCTCTATGGGAAATAGAGCATTATATCAGCCTATTCAATTGATAATGACCAATGGGTGCCAGTTTCTAAGTAGTTAACCATATTAACATAACAATATATGTGGCCTAGACATGGATATTGCCCAATCAACTCGTAATCTACAGAAATGTCCACCACATCACACAGTATAAAACTTAGTAGGCTCAGTGGATTCACCTATGTTAAATCATGTCAGGTTAGTTTGGTTCAAGGTTCAAGTATAATAATTTATGAGACAAAAATGTAAACAGCACAAATGTACAATCACATCTCGGCTAGAATGATAACATAAAGTCCTGACTACTCCTTGTTATTGTGGTCCTAAATACTACAATGATTAGTTTGGATGCATTGCTTCTATCATGTCCAATTAAAAATAAATACATTACATACATACAGAAATCTGCCTTCTCCTGTATTGTATTAGTGACATTCATTATAAATAGTAAAATAACAGGACAGAGCAAAAAAGGCCTCTGTTGTGTCTTTATCTGATCACATGCAATCAGACACTCACACTGCACAGCAATATATAAACTTTATTACAGGCTCAAGTTCCACAGGGTAAGAAGACAATACATTACAAAGATAATAATTTAAAAAAACAACAACAGAGAGTACATTCACAAAGCCCCACCGGAGCTAAAGAGGCACTCATGCCACTCATGCCAGTGTCCACTAATGGTAGACGTGTACCTGACAGAGCTACATCCAGGGTCTGTCATCAGTCTCTGGAACAATCTGAAACAATGTATCTTTCCTGTGGCTGTTATAATGAACACAAACAGATCAGAAAGTAATTTAACATACAACAATGTAAGGGATTCCTTTCTATTAAAAGCAAAATCATAACTGGGTCAAAGTTGCTTGGTTCTCCCCATATAAAGGCATGTAGGTAACAGTAACATGATATTATGTCATGAATGATAAAAGTAATGTTTAAACACTTTGATGTGTGTGAGTTTATCTGGAGACTTACTCAGTCTGTGACTTACAGAGATCTTGATGGTCTTTGGGTTCCACCCGTTCATCAGAATTGCCGCTGGTGCCGTCTAGAGATTTCATCTTCACTTGAAGTCTGGAGTCTATTATGTACAGTGTATTCTGGACAGTTGTGGACACTCTGCAACTAACCTAACCTAACACACACTATGTGTTAATGTTGATCAATATAATAATGTAAAAATACAAAGTTAAGTAGACCTAAGTAAGAAATAGTAAATACATTGTAATAATACATTGAAGGGGAAAATGTAGGAAAACAAATGCAACTCAGCATTGAATTTATGGCAAACATTTTGCTAACCCTTTCCAAATAATATACAATTAAGAAGTGGGATGTTACACTTAGTAAGAGAAAGAATTAATGAAATATTACATTTTTAAAAAGCTAGAAGACTCAACTATTATAGTAACCATGTGAATTGCTAATAATGTTATGGGTCAGATGTGTAAAGATCTATCACATTGTATTGTTCTTTTCAGACTCAACAATAATAATGATGATGTTACTTAACCCTTAAGTTCTGTTCAGATTCACTACACCTTTGTTCTGTTCGGGTCATTTTGACCCGGGGGATATTTGGTTTAAAAAAACAACACTAATATAAATTTTAACTTAACAAATTATCATGATACATTGACTTTGACTCAATACCAAACAATTCATATGATATATATGGTAAATGTTTGCATTTCTGCTTTGCTATATCACATTAAACACTGAACGAGCTAGGCGTTTTTACTGATTTAGCTGGAATTCATGTAAAAAAACGACTTTATTTAATACTGGGCAATATTGCTCATGCTTATAGGAAAACAATTAAAATCAGACAGGGGGGCTTCGGAAGGGGGGTGTTAGAAGGGAGGGGGGGCTGTGTGTCTGTGTTTTGGCACAATACTGTGTATTTCTGTGCATAATTATGTGCTTCCGGGTCAAAATGACCCGAACAGCACTTAAGGTTCAAAAAATATGAGGGGGGTGTAGCATGGGTGTAGTGCAAAAATATTTTTTTTACACGTTCATCTCAGAAGAATCTTTAAGGCCAGTGAGTTTCAGGTGGAAAAAATTTAAACTTCTACCTTTTTTTTTCAAAAGAAAATGTAAAACGGGTCAAAATGACCCGAACAGAACTTAAGGGTTAAATGCTGATCAATGTGTGAATCTGGCTCTTATCAGGTGTGTGTTTTCTCTCCCTGTCCTGTGCTGTCCTCAGTTAAACCAAGACAGTGCTGTTGTGACCAATGTGGAAAAGCCTTCAGCTCAATTTATTATCTCAAAGTAGACCAGAGAATTCATACCGGAGTGAAGCCATTCAGCTGTGAACAATGTGGGAAGTATTTTGCTCGGTCTGGACAATTAAAAGATCATAAGCGTTCACATACTGGAGAGAAACCTTATTGTTGTGACCAGTGTGGGAAAAGATTTGTTCAAAAGGGGATTTTAAAAGAACACCAGAGAATTCACACTAGAGAGAAGCCCTATTGCTGTGACCAGTGTGGGAAAAGCTTTACTCGATTGTCTTATCTCAAAATACATGAACGAATTCACACAGGAGAGAAACCATACAGCTGTGTCCAATGTGGGGAAAAGTTCAGTTTAATGGCTGCTCTGAAAGTACACCAGAGATTTCACACCGAAGAAAAGCCTTACTGCTGTGAACACTGTGGCAAACGTTTCACTGTAAAATCTAGCCTCGTACAACACAAGAAGATTCACACTTGAGAGAGACCTTACTGCTGTCACCAATGTGGGAAAAGGTTCACTCTGAAGACGGCTCTGAAAAGACACCTGAAAATCCACACTGGTGAGAAGCCATATACTGCTGTGTCCAGTGTGAGAAAAGGTTCAGTGATATGCATCATCTCAAAGCACACCAGAAAAATCACACTGGAAAGAAACCTTATTGCTGTGACCAGTGTGGAAAGAGCTTTCCTAGACTGGAACATATCAAAATACACCAACAAATTCACACCGGAGAGAAACCTTATATCTGTAACCAATGTGGGGAAAGCTCTGTCAGGTACACGTCTACCGTTAGAGGACACTGGCATGAGTGCCTCTTTAGCTCCGGTGGGGCTTTGTGAATGTACTCTCTGTTGTTGTTTTTTTTTAATTATTATCTTTGTAATGTATTGTCTTCTTACCCTGTGGGCCTTGAGCCTGTAATAAAGTTTATATATTGCTGTGCAGTGTGAGTGTCTGATTGCATGTGATCAGATAAAGACACAACAGAGGCCTTTTTTGCTCTGTCCTGTTATTTTACTATTTATAATGAATGTCACTAATACAATACAGGAGAAGGCAGATTTCTGTATGTATGTAATGTATTTATTTTTAATTGGACATGATAGAAGCAATGCATCCAAACTAATCATTGTAGTATTTAGGACCACAATAACAAGGAGTAGTCAGGACTTTATGTTATCATTCTAGCCGAGATGTGATTGTACATTTGTGCTGTTTACATTTTTGTCTCATAAATTATTATACTTGAACCTTGAACCAAACTAACCTGACATGATTTAACATAGGTGAGCCTACTAAGTTTTATACTGTGTGATGTGGTGGACATTTCTGTAGATTACGAGTTGATTGGGCAATATCCATGTCTAGGCCACATATATTGTTATGTTAATATGGTTAACTACTTAGAAACTGGCACCCATTGGTCATTATCAATTGAATAGGCTGATATAATGCTCTATTTCCCATAGAGCAGCTACATAGTCTCAAATAGATAAAACAAATGATAATTGTCTGTTCTGTGAAAGATAAGAGTAGGCCTATGTTGTAACTGTCTGTCCAATGGCAGCGAGTTAGGTCATGTTTTGTGTTCCTTTAACTTAACTCTTTGAATTAGCTTGGCTCTCTTTTTAACTCATGAATGCAAAAGCAGTCTTCTAAAGTAACCATAACAATGAATTTGCCCTTTAAATCATGTTAAACCACAAAGCAATAAAACACTTAGCTTCAACTCAAAATAGTAACCTTGACTTAATGTCTAGTGAACAAATGGACTCTTTAGCTACAAGAAAAGGCACACAATAACTCCACACAACTGAGTTTTATATAGAAATAAATATTTATAGAAAATGTAAACAGTAAGTATAAATAAATAGATGGATAGATGGATAGATAGATAGATAGATAGATGGATGGATGGATGGATAGATAGATAGATAGATAGATAGATAGATAGATAGATAGATAGATAGATAGATAGATAGATAGATAGATAGATAGATAGATAGATAGATAGATAGATAGATAGAGTCACTTAATGACAATTATAATAATTTGTGAGCCTACACACTCACACACAGACCCTAAAAGCCAGCAAAATGAAATACTACCTAAGTTAACCTTAACTTGTGTCAGACTTGAATTCAAATGCAAGAGCAGCTTTATATAAATGTAGTAGTAGTAGTGTTATGAGAGGGAAGGTGATGTTTGTTCAGACTAGCAGGGACTTAGGTGGGACAGTTAACAAAGCATTATCCAGTTTCTGTCTATTGTTGATCCCTCCCCCCACCACCACCCTGATTGGTCCATCAGAGTCATTTTGAGTATTTAACATAGCCCTGTTTTAGCTCCATGACACAGTCATGACACAGTTACATGTGTGCAAGTTCCTGATGCTGAACTCTCTTCTGGACTAAAGGTGAAGTATAAATAAATAGATGGATAGATAGATGGATAGATGGATAGATAGATAGATAGATAGATAGATAGATAGATAGATAGATAGTAGGTTGATGCACCAATTGATGCAGGTTAGAGTTGTCCTATCTAAAAAAGAAGGTAACATTTGAATTCCCCATCAAAAAATACATACAATAGACATCCAATTTGTTTTTGAGATGGATAGGGTACAATTGGCAATTATAAAATACCAATTGATGCAGGTTAGAGTTGTCCTATCCCAAAAAGAAGGTAATATTTGAATTCTCCATCAAAAAATACATACAATAGACATCCAATTTGTTTTTCAGATGGATAGGGTACAATTGGCAATTATAAAATACCAATTGATGCAGGTTAGAGTTGTCCTATGCAAAAAAGAAGGTCATATTTGAATTCTCCATCAAAAAATACATACAATATACACTTTTTTTTTTTTTTTTCGCTGCCTTTTTTTCGCGGCCTCGTCCATGGACTCGTCCACGGCCGGCCGTTTGCGTCCACGTCCGCGGCCTCGTCCACGGCCGCGTCCCCGGCCGTCTGCGTCCACGGCCTCGTCCACGGCCGCGTCCACGGCCGGGACGGCCGGCCGTTTGCGTCCGTGGACGCGGCCTCGCGTCCACGGACGTTTTTTTCGCGTCCGCGTCCATGGACGCGTCCACGGCCGCGTCCATGGACGCGGACGCGGCGGCCAACGGCTCTTGCTGGATACATCAGCCTCCTCTTGTAGTAGCTCCTCCTGTTCCTCTTTAATCTGTGGAGGTTGTGGTTCCTCCAGACTGGGACTCCCCTCCTGATGTTCAGGGAAAAGCTCCTCTTTACACTCAGGGAGGGAAACAGAGTCTAGGGAAGAATAAAAAGATAGAATGAGAGAGAAAACCATGAATGGTTTGAACTTTACATTATTTCATGTTGTGTTTCCTCTGTTTCATAGCTTTGGTAGTTGGGAAAACCTCAGCTGTAAATATGTTTTCCATTTCCACACCTTAAAGTCTATTCGCATTCATAAAAAAAATGCCAACATTCAAATTTAGAGAAATAGCATGACACGTACTGTTGTCCAGGTGGTTTTGAGGTTCCTGTTTAACAGAAACACTCCAACTCATCTTCACCTTCAGGCTGGATTCTGCACACTGGTCTGCAATGAAGGAATATGATGAATATGAATATGAAAAAGGACTTAAATAATTAAGGACTTTGATATGGGGAAGTTCTCTACAATTTATTACTGACGATGGTTTTCACACATATGAAAAGTGGGTTGACCATCTCTCGCAGTTCGTAGAGAGCAACATTGTATTTTATTTAAGGCCTTGTGTGGCTCATCAGGAGCAGATAAAGGTTCAGCGTTGAGAGGCAGTTACGTGTGTGTCACCGGACAAGGACGCATTGACTGCATGCACAGCAGCCATATTAGAAATAAACTGGGCCTCTTCCTTACTTTCTTCACAGGTGTTAACAATGATAGTGAGGGACGCAACGCAAGTGATGAAATCTCATTAAAATACATTTGTTTCAATGAGGACGTCCAGACCTACCGTGAGTGACAACGCGTCATGCGGCGACGTCGTCCACCCCTCCTGTTTTCGCTCGCAGAGCTTCTATTTGAGTGAGGTTTCGCGGCGACGTCCATAGAGGTAAATGGCCATGTCCCGCCCCCCCAAACACTTTATATTACAATGTATTTATTCGATTGGTTCAGGCTACGTCATAACGCAATGGCCAACGCTCCATTAGCGGACAGTATTTTGCGGGACATTGTGTCGCGTTGCTCGATTGTGTGCTGTGCGGATGAGGTGTTAGGGTGTTGATATTGTGCATGTTGGCTCACTGGAAACAATCTGCTACACCAGTGGGCCTCAAGGTGTGGTCCAGGGACCCTGGTTCCTTGAGGGGGTTCCAAATGGCGGGTGTCTAAGTCTGGGGGGTGTACAAATGGAACCAAAACAACCCATAAGGGTTCATTTGGTTCCATTTGTACACTCTCATAATAATAATTTGTCATAAGAATTAAGGGTAACCTAAATGCTCAACGCAAAACACAATTTAGGAATATGGTTTGGTTTAGACCTAGTTTTACTAAGGTTAAGTTTAGGAATAAGTTTAGGCATGACATTTAGACACTACTTCACTGAGGTCAAGTTTATGAATAAGGTTAAGTTTAGGCATTGTTTTACTAGGATTATGGTTTAGTCTAGACATAGTTTTGCCATGTTTAGGAATACCTCGTGGTGACAGTTCCAAGGTCGCCAGATTCATACTCGGGCGAGAGTGTTTCAGGCATGCAAACTTGTAGCTTTTTGGCGAAAATCACTGTTTTGAATCCAAATTCATCGTTTGTATGATTTGTTCAGATTCGATGAAAAAATATTTGGGGGTGGGGGTGGGGGGGGGGGGGGGGGGGGGGGTGTCATCTAGGCTGCGTTGAGCAGCAGTTAGAAGAGGAGCACTTTTTTCTCTTCTTGGCTCCGTCCGTTTTGTCAGTGCAGTAGTGGTGAAGGTGGATTGGGAATATGGTTGTTTTATTTTTGAACAAATCAAGCGCTCGCTTTCTCTTGCCTGTGACGTCAACACCCATGCTTGACTCTGTCCAGTGCCCTGCAGCCGTGCAGCGCTGAGCAGAGCGCTCAGACAGCAGCCAGTGAGCACACAGCCACAGACGGAGCGGAGAGTTCAAATAGAGCACATAGTAAATAAACTTGGCTAGTTTGTCGTTGATAGTGTGGTGTAGTTGTGGATTGGACTTTTTTAATTTGCTTGCTTTGCGATGCGGTCGCTATTCTGCATCGATGCGTTGACGTGACATAATCGATTATAGCCTACGTTTGTTTATTTTCCTCAACGGTGATCCGATAGCTTAGCTACATGCTAACGCTAAATCAACGCTATCATGGCGTTCCATCTGCCTCTTA
This sequence comes from Nannobrachium achirus, assembly GCF_963921795.1. Classification (NCBI taxonomy): domain Eukaryota; kingdom Metazoa; phylum Chordata; class Actinopteri; order Myctophiformes; family Myctophidae; genus Nannobrachium; species Nannobrachium achirus. The sequence goes on from NC_137810.1 coordinate 89,450,827, forward strand.
TTAGACAGAACAGAGATTTCTTGCATTTATTATAAGATGAGGCAGAGAGAGAGAGAGAAAAAGAATGATGCAGAGAGTCACAGACAGTTCTCTAAGCGGAGAATACAATAACCATCTGTGATTTTACAACACTGTGTCCCAAGCACTGGGTTGGGACCCATTTGTGGGTCGCGAAAACATTTGTATGGGTCCCTTAATGTTTGGTTTCCTACATTTAGTTTTGTATCATTTAAAAACTTTCAAAAAACATTACCCCCCAAAAGAAAAAAACATTTCATGATTTAAAATAAATAAAAGATTTTTTCTAATTTCATGAATAAATAAAATAAAAATCTAAGAAATGATCTTAGAAAACACAGGCCTATTTAAGAAGTACTGAAAATAGCCGATCTACACGCTCACAGCGTGCATTGTGTCTTCGTCTATGCCTGTCTATTAAAGACAAGTCCCTAAATATTATAGGATATTCCTAACTATATCTGTAGGCTATACTATATTTTTATTGTAGATTTTATTTTCTTTATTACATCTAGAACAATCGGTTGTAGTCCAATTTTGCTGCATGTATTGTATATGAGTAAGTCACTGTTTTACCCAGTTAGAATCGTGCAAATTCACCCGACCCGACCCAGAAAAGGTCCAAAATTTTTGCCCCAAGAAAAGTTGTCACCTTTTTTCACATTGGGGCTGTTTGCATGTCTGGTTTTTAAGAATAAGGTTAGGCTTAGGTATAGTTTTACCGAGGTTACATTTATGAATAAGGTTATGTTTGGGCATAGATAGTTTTACTGAGGTTAGGTTCAGGAATACCTGGTGGTGACTTTTCTGAGGTTGCCGGATTTATACCCGGGGCGAGCGTGTTCTAGGGCTTGCGTTCTTGTATTCAACTATAAAACATCTATTCTGTACAACTTTACTATAGGATTAAGCCACAGGAAATAAAACAGTACATCTATAATGTACAACTTAACAACAGGTTGTAAAGTAAATAAAACAGTACATACCTATCCTGTACAATTTTACAACAGGTTGCATCTTTGCATCAAACAGTCCACGTCTCTTGTCCATCTCTTGCAGTTCCTCTGACAACGCTGAATATGTTTGGGAGGCCATCTCTCTAGACTCTGTAGACCTCTCCCTGTGGTGCTCTGTGGAAATCACCCGTAGAAAGAACTTTTGGTTATCATTCAGCAACCGTATATTATACAATAACGTAATCAAATCAAACTAAAGGCTATTTCAAAATAGCCGATCTACAAGGTCACAACCGCAACCACCATTATTTACAAGCAACTTTATACCAGAAAACCACAGGCCGGCGGTGACTGTGTGTCTATTTGATGATCCACTATTTTCATCATTACGTGAAACTTTGGCTGAGTCGCCCACTTTAACACGCTAAGGGACCTAATAATTAAGCTCTAAAAAGTTATAGCCTACTAAATAAAAACAATTCGGTGGAATTGCATCATGTCTATATTATGCATAGGCTGCAGGCATAGGGTCCTTTTGGTTACCGCTTATCCAGATTGAATAGGCCCATGTAATTTTTTGATATATTCTTTTATTTTTTAAATGTGTTGGCAAATGTTAGGCAGAATGGGCACATACGTATAATTTAACTTGATTTTTGGCACAACTGAAATTGATTTTGTATGAAGAATAAAGCATTAATCCAATCGATGGCCATTTCAGAGTGCAGTACACCTCCCCAACCGATGTAAAAATCTCGATATTTCAATTGTTAGTTGTTTCGATATATATAGTCTGGTTAGGGTAAGAGTTAGGTTTAGGGTTAATGTTAGGGTTTAGGCTTTGGGGTAGCATTCACCAGCGTACGCAAGTTAGCGTTCACTTGCGTCGGCAGCAGGTTAGCTTCGGACTACTGGGACCTCGAAACAACCCCAACCGATAGGGTTGCGTAGTTGAAACATATGGAGGAAATACAAGGAAAATGGCCACGATTTAACTGTGTTTTAGGAGTGCATGTCTTTACTGTTACATACAAGTAAGATTCCACAAACAAGTGGATGGATGTGTAAAGATATTTTATTGAAAGAACATTATGCAGCATGAATGATAAACAACATCTTCCTGAAACAACATCTGCCGAGCCAATGGGGCTCTAAGTCTGACATCATTTTGTAGGCAGAGGAGAACTTTTGGAGCTAAAAGGCCCCAGTGCCCATGAATCTTTTTACTATTTTTGCTATTTAATTTGTCTTCTCTTTCTTGTTCACAGTAAAGTGGTAGAATTATACTTTAGTCGTTATTCTGTATCTGATCTGTTGAAATAGCGATGGACATATTGACAATAAATCTGCTTGGAGGTCTGACTACAAGAAGCCAGATAATCCAGGAAACCATTTAATACGTGTCACCTCACCTGCAGTGTGTAGTGTGGTGTTGTGTAGTGTCTCCATCTCTCTCTGGAAGAGGTTGCACATGACCTCTGCGGCCGCACGGAGGCGCTCCAACACAAACACTTTGACATCGAGCTTCACGCGACAAACATCAACACTTTGTTGCTTTTCCAAAACACACAATATCTCCTCTCCCACCGACGTCATGTGTTCATTTATCTTCAGCCGTACAGACTCCATTTGAAGCGTTTTAGCTCCTTTTTAATATGAGAAGGTTTTCACCCCGCGCTGTGTCCCAACCACCATGAAACACCAACACTGAGTGAGAAAACGCCGCCGAGCGAGCTACAGCGAGCCCGTCCGAGTTATGTCCTGATAGGGACAGAATAGTACATCTTCGTCCATCCGACTTTCGGTACCTCCGCGCGGTCCAAGTGAACACAGCGGAGCTCCTTGCCCCCCGGCAACCACCGTTATGCTTAGGTTCGTTGGCAAACGTCAGGTCGCGTCCCAAAACCACCATGAAACACCAACAGTTCCTTTGTTGTTGAAACGCCACGCCAGAAACATTCTACTTCCGCAGGATCCGGCTTCCGGATCAACGTGTTCAACGCATGCACAATAATGGACCCGGGCGATGTTGCTTTAATGCCTTTCGCCCCCTGCTGGAGGAGGAGTGCATCTCTCCACTCCGACATGTCTCCTTTCCGACATGTCTCCATTCCGACACTAACCCTATCTCTAACCCTAACCCTAAACCGGCTTAGGCCCATGGGAGTGTCGCCACTCCGACAATAAGAAGTCAATTTCGTGAGGCGACATGTCGGAATGGAGAGAGCCTCCCCTGGAGGGAGTCAGGGAGATGTGTAACTGTCACTGAATGACAGAGACTGACAGAGACAGACAGACAGACAGACAGACAGACGGATAAAACAGTAGTGACGGGTCAGTCTCTCCACTCCGACATGTCTCCTTTCCGACATGTCTCCATTCCGACACTAACCCTATCTCTACCCCTAACCCTAAACCTTAGGCCCATGGGAGTGTCACCACTCCGACAATAAGAAGTCCATTTCGGAGTGGCGACATGTCGGAATGGAGAGAGCCTCCCAGTAGTGACAACACAAATGTGCGTGGGGAGGAATCATTTGGTAAAACTACTACATTAGGGAGAACAAGGGGTAAAAAGAGAAAAAAAAAGGAAAACCTTTGTTTTCTTATTTTGAAATGTTTTCTTTCACATCAGGATGTAATGATCATTAGGCTCAGAGCAGTAGCCCACCTTTCTCCCAGACTCCCTCCCCAGTCAAGAGTTCACAGTTTGATGTGGAATTATGTGCAGGATGTCATTTGCACACGGATGTGAAGGGACTTCATTTAATTGATTACATAAAAAAGGAGCCTAGTTTTTAAAGCCTTTGTGGTGCTATGGTACCATGAGGTGTATGCATGGTCAACGGATCATTGGATGAGTGGCTCCAACTAGTCCTCAGCGTATTCCTACGGACCAATGAGGAGATCCTGTACCAAAAATATTGTTGGCTTTTATGAGGTTTGTTTTTTCCCCCACTGGAAATACTTTCTCCTAAAATTCAACCCAGGTAAAGGGCCATTCACACTGAGCACTATAACCATAGGCTAACCATAACAAATATATAGTTTTAAAATCGCCAAGTGGACGGCAGTATTTACACCAACTATGAAAAGAAAAAGAAAAAAACACAATGTCATATCTTGACCATGATCAATTCTACTAGACCAATCTGCAACACAATTCAGTGAATTCACCCTTTGTCAAGTCCCGCCCGTTGTCCTGTAAATTAGTTCGTTTAGATGAGGGCAGGTGTACAGAACAAGACAAACGAGCGTTTCAAAAATGGAGATTTATTTCTCTTCTTGCAAGTTTTAAAGTTCAAAAATATTCAAAAAGGTAAAGTAGAAAAATAGACAAAATAAATAAATGAAAAAACAATGCCTAAAGCACCATAATACCTCAATTCAGGCAAGCAGTATAAGTACTAACAGACTTCCATACTGGTTAAGGGACAGAGCTCCCAGAGCATTGTGCCCCCTTCTCTCTGGTGCAGAGACAAAGACTTCCTCAAAGCAATTTCCAAAGACCTTAAGTAGTGAGGGACCGCCCCTAGTTGGTCCACACCAACTTTCCTTAATCAGGAACACCAACTAAATTCAACTTAAATTCAAGTGAATCAAACTAAGAACACATTTCATAAACACATCACATATCATTATCAATCATAAAAGTAAGCATTTATATTGTTTTGGCAACCCAGCTCTATTTTATGAGCAATACACATTTTGGCCCAATTCAAACTCCCCTGTCAAGTGGTTTGCTCCAATCACCTGCTCTTCACTATAAAATGAGCCTCTGAGCCAGGTGTGACTCTTTTGGAGAATCAGTGACAGTAACAGGAAGTAAGTAAGGTTTAGCAAAGCTGATCTTTTGAATAAATGCATGTTGTAAACCAAGCAATTGTACATGTCATTTGTAAACTGAATAAAGAATGAAAGGTACAGTAAATGCAAATAATGAGGTCAAGATGGTAAACAAATTCAATGAATACAGGTAGTGCACATACTAGCATTCGAATTGTTTGTAGCTGACCGTGTGGCTGGAACAAAGGAATTGATGGTAATCATGGCAAAGTGGGAAAGTCAGTCACTTCGCCCCTCTTCACACGCATTGGTTGCTGTGTCACAGTGGGACATTCGGTGGGACACTCCATCCACTACCATTTTAATTCAGTTGCTTCGTATTGTCAATCTGTGTGTTCAATTCTAATTTGTTAATTGGTTTCAGTTAAATGGAACTGCTCAGTGGCAGTATAGTGACTCAGCATGTTTTTAAATGTTTTTATTTTTCAAAAAAATATGTTTTAGCCAATTCAACATAAAAAAGGCGGAACCAGGGCGGGACAAGGCAGATAGAGACTGCTGGTTGGTCAGTCAGGGACCAACCAGAAGGCTAACAAAGGTGAAAGCTCAACTGGCCTGATATAATCATTCATGATTAATCATTAATGTCTGTCTGCTTTAAAGGGGCACTCCACCACTTTTCAACCTATGTTCATCACATCAGAAATATCTCAAAAATCAAATCATTCCTGACACCCCCTGACCTGTCCAAAGTAGTCCATGCCTTTGTTTTCTCACGCCTCGACTACTGCAACTCCCTGTATACCTGTCTCTCCAAAAAATCCATCCACAGCCTCCAAATGGTTCAGAATGCCGCAGCCCGTCTACTAACTAACACTAGAAAATATGATCATATTACACCAATCTTAGCATCCCTCCACTGGCTCCCAATTGATTTTAGAATAAATTTTAAAATCTTACTCATTACATGCAAGGCCAGGATGGGCCTTGCCCCCGCCTATATAGCCGACCTGGTGACCAATTATGTGCCTCCCCGTACCTTGAGATCGGCAAACAAAGCACTCCTGGACTTTCCGTCTGGGAACGTTAATTCCAAAGGACGTATGGCCTTTTCTTTTAGAGCCCCTACCCTGTGGAATGCCCTGCCCCTAGAGATCCGCCTCGCAGAGTCTGTCCCCCGTTTTAAATCCCTTCTCAAAACTTATTTCTACAGACTTGCTTTTAACCCTTAACCCCTTATCTCAATGTTATTTGCAAGGTTCTATACCATTTTGTTCCTTTTACCATTGTGTAATTAGGTATTTACTTTGTATTGTTTTTTGCATTGTTCTTTTAACATTTTAACCTTTGTATGTCTTTGTTCTGCGTCCATTTGCTGTTTTGTTCTGTGTCTCATGTAAAGCACTTTGTAAACTTTGTTTTAAAAAGGTGCTATATAAATAAAGGTTTATTATTATTATTATTATATAATTGGTCCTCACTCAAAAATAGCTTTTTTCTATTTTTTTTTCCCTTTTTCTCAGAGGAGGGCTGTGGGCAGGTCAGAAACCCATAGTCTTGTGACATCATCGATTGTCAATCCAGCTTATAGAAACTGCAGGCTTTCTATTCCTGAAAAGTTGCAATTTTAAAGTGGAAGCCATTATAATAATTATAATAAAAATCTAAATATTTTTTTCAAAAATATTGATTACATTTTTTTGGGGGAAAATGATGATGTCACAAGACTATAGATTCTGAACTTCCCACAGCTCTCCTAGGAGACTTGGACTGAGTAGAAAAAAATTGTGATATTTTATCATGAACATTAGTGAGGACCTATTATATGAAGACAGGTTGAAAAGTGGTGAACTACTCCTTTAAGCACTCTACCAGGAACGCATCTGTCATTTTAGATTTTAGCGTTGGCTAAACAAAAATAGCAGATTTACAAGCTCACAGCATGTCACTTTGTGCCACACTGCAAGCCTGTACATCTGCTATTTTTGAATTATGTGTGCCAGGACAGTGAATTGACAATTGAAGGACTTCGAAGATCTTTTTTAATACAAAATAATTAAAAAGAATAAATCATCAAAAGTGTCATATGTGTTTATGTGAGATGGTTCATCTTGATCAAGTTCCAAGATGGCGCCGTACTATGGCGACACACTTAGAGCTGCTCTTGCCTTACTGTTCATTTTTGTGTTGTATGTTTCTGTCATCACACAAAATGTGTCTTGCACGATTGCTTATTATGACCGCCAGACTTTACTGGACATAAGATTGAATGTTCCTAGCGCTTGGAAGCCGCAGGACTTACCAAAAGAGCTCTACAACACCGAGCCTCCGCCATCATGGAGTAGTGGTGGTGGCAGACGTAGACGGGGGAAGCGGGGTTGCGTCCTGGCGAGGCTGCAGGGGCGGCCTACCAAACCTCCGATTCCCAGTATGCTGCTTGCTAACGTCCAGTCACTCGACAACAAGCTGGATGATCTCCGTGGTCGTGTGTGTTCACAATGGGACTTGAAGAACTGCTGTGTGTTCTGCGTCACAGAGACAGCAATGAGCCCTTCTACGCCCGATAGGGCTGTACAACTAGAGTGGTTCTCTGTGTTTCACACATACCGCTCCAGGGCGGCCACGGGCAAGACTAAAGGAGGTGGTGTCTGCTTCTTTATTAACGACACTTGGTGCACTGACATGGTTATTGCAGAACTGCTCGCCAGTGTTGTAACATCTTACACTAAAGGCATGAGCTTTAATGCAGCGTTCCTGAAAGGAGGAGAAGGAGGAATGGAGGAGGACCTCTGTGAAAGGATCCTCGAGCCTAAAGAGAAAAAAACATTATTTTGAGTAAAAATACTCACCTCCCTTATAACTAAATACTGTCATCAAATAATTCACTGGCCAAAGGCCCCTTATTCCCCTTTTTGTTTTCGTTAAGAAATATAGTGAATTATTTGATTTATGTGCACTGGGCAGCTACCCCTACCCCTGAAAAGGAAAAGTAATGCTAAGTACTCACCGTCTACCTGTAAAGGAAAAGTAACGTTATACTCACCTCTCTCTCAACCTGAAACCTAAGCTAATACCTACCCACCTGAAAAAGAGAGAAATGATACCTACCCGCACCTACTATACCTACCCCTACCTGAGAGAGACACCGGGTACTTGTACTTACCTTTACTCAACTGGAAGCGAAACCCCTACTCTAGATACCTCTCCGTAGCCTGACCAGTTTGTTTTGGGACATCTGGAGCCTTGTTTTTAAAGCCTTTGTGGTGCTATGGTACCATGAGGTGCATGCATAGTCAAAGGTTTATTGGATGAGTGCTACAGCTAGAGTCCTCAGTGTATTCCTACGGACCAACAAGGAGATCCTGTACTTGATTTCTTTAGTTGACAGTTTTTTTTCACTGGTAAAGATTTTCCTCTATAATACAACAAGGTGTAATTTCTGACCATGACCAAAGACCAGTCTCCCATCTCTATTTATTGGACCAATCAGCAACACACAATTACATCAAGCACACCTGGACTGATGTAATTATTCATAATAAATTAGTGTCTGTCTGCTTATCTGAACCGACGGTCTAAATCAGGGGTCCTCAAATACAAATCTTGAAGGTCCACAAATATGTTTTTGAAACAGGTCCGGGTCCGGGGAAAAATAAATTATATATATATATATATATATAGGTCTATATATATATATATATATATATATATATATATGCCCGTCTGGCAAGTACAGTTCATGTCCTACTTGCCCTCAGGTCATGGCCACTTGCCCTCATAAATTAATTAGGGATCCCTTTCATACATTATTTTACATTGGCTAATGTTTTTTTTAGTAGTTTGTTGATGCAGTAATGGTCTTTTTCTGTTTCTTTTGTATTAAAAGGGTGTTAAGTCCTTAATTATGACTTCACTTTCATCTGGCCTGGGGACTCCTCCAAAATCATTTGGGGTCTTATTTGACCCACAAGTTGACTCACTTGACTAAAGAGTAACAACCCGTTGAAGGGAGAACAGAATGTAATAAATCAAGGTGGAGCAGAGATATTTATTTTACGAAAATGATTTGTTTGCGCCAGTATTTGTTTCTTTTAGCAAACTGGGATAATCTTCGAATGATTTATGCTTGTGTCGCAACGTGAATATCGATCCGAAAACGAGGTGTCGCGCGTCGGAGACGATGCGGAACGTGGCTCACTCCTATACCGAGTAATGCGTGTGGCTCGCAGTTGGCTTTGCTGCATGGCTCGCTGGCTGCAAATCCATGGAGAAAGAGAGAGGCAGCCATGGCTGTGGCACCTCGCGAAAACTCTCTGGAGAGAAGATTATAATCCTCATCCTGCAAACGTATTCACGTTGATGTTGTGCTTGTGCGCGAATGAAACCCACAACTAGTTTACAGTCTGCAGCTAATCGCTGCTGCTTCGTGCTCCCTGCCTCGAAAGCTTCCGCACTCCGCCGTCTGTGAAATGAACAGAGGCAGCGCGTCGTTGTCATAGAGATGACAACCCATAATAGTTTATGCCCCGGCATCAGCCAATCAGCGTGGCGTTCTCTCTCTCTCTCGCACACAGACTTCAGAGCGCATGCAATGAAGTGGAATACAATGAGAAGTGGAAACAAAACGGAGATTTCTTTTTCTTTTTTCTTTTTTATAATTCGTCCTGGGTCCGGTCGGCGGTGCCTCGCGGTCCGGACGTGGACCGCGGTCCGCCTATTGAGGACCCCTGGTCTAAATGTATACGATAGGCCTATATTGCTATTCACTCTGTGATAAACTGCTATTCACTCTGCGATAAACCCATTGAAACCAGGAAAGCATCCGTGTCATTTTAGATTTTAGCGTTGGCTATTCAGAAATAGCAGATCTGCAAGCTCGAGAAAGAAAAAAGAGCTGTAGAGCTGAGTCAAACAAAATTGAATGTCTTGACTAATATTGTCCAAGTGCTTATCAGGTTGGGGGGTCCCCAGTTCAAATATGATTATTTTGGGGGGTCACTGCCTGAAAAGCTTGAAAATCACTGGACTAAACCAAATTGACACGCATTACAATTTAGGAATTTAGAAGACGTTCTTAATAACCCAAGTACCATGGACACCCAGAAGAGATTTGTGTAAAAAACTAAAACAAAATTGCGTTATTTAAAAAATATATATCAAAAACAGCAGAAAGTGACACGCTGTGAGCAAGCTTGTATATCTACTATTGTTGATAGCCAACATATGAATGGATAAAGTGGTTAGAATCAATATGATGGGCCTGGGTGGCTAGTGTAGTGGTCCAGGAACCACGCTGCTAATTCAGCCTGACAAGAGTTGTGGGTTCAAGTCCTGATGAACCACTCATGCTATGTTAAAAATGATGTTCTGTGCAGTAATAGTTTGAGGTACACTATGCAGACTAAAATTAAAGAATAGTGATAGTTTAAAAGTAGGGTTAAGTATTGTCTGTGGTTAAATTAAATGTTAAATAGCTCTATTTTAGGATAGTACTCATTGCTATGGAGTGTTTACTCAATAACAAGGGGTCTCCCTGTCTCTCCAGCTCTCAATTAAGCAGAAAATCTGTTTTCAGGTTGGGATGCAAATTGTATCCACAGTAGTTATTATGGGACGGCTAGTATTGTTTGCAGTAGTTATTATGGGTAAGTATTAAAGTACACAACTTCCACAGTTAGAGGTGAACCAAGCATGTTATGATATTTAAGACAAATAAAATACATGTAGCAGTGATTTTTTTTTTAACTTTATTAGAAGTTCAATGAAGAAAGGCAAAAAGAGAGAAAAAAGCACAGGAAAGTACAGTTCAATACAAGGTGCAGAGGATGTTAACCCTATAAAGCACTACGACTTGCTTCCATTGGGGTCCTTTGTACTCAAGTTATTAAAACATTAGATGACAACACTATGCAAAACACCATATAACAGTCAGATATCAGAAACCAAACATATGTACAACAAGAAAAATCTGAAATAATAATACAAAATAATATGTACAAAACAGTCAGAAATCAGATAAGATAATGATCATCAGAGTAATGGTTTAGCTGTTTTTCCAGAGCTTAGAAGAGAAACAAATGAAATGAGTGAGTGTGTGCGTTCCCTTCCTACCCCTAATGTCCTGAAATGTCTGGAGTCGGGAGGCTCCCACTCTCTTTAATTCCCAACACATCTCTATGATTCAGATTTTACTACAATGTGGTTTTATTCAACTGCAATCAAAGGCTACGGCTTATAATGCAAGCATTGGGATTGCAACCATATATGATTATGGTCATGCATACACTTGGACATTTCTTCTTTCAATATGACGTTTCTTACTCTTTTGGTCTCACCTTTTCCCCTGTATGAGTCCTCATGTGCACTTTTAGCGCACTACTTTGACTACAGGCTTTACCACACACGGTACAAGTAAAGGGTTTTTCACCTGTATGAGTCCTCATGTGCGTTTTTAAATGAACACTTTGACTGTAGCCTTTACCACAAACTGTACAAATAAAGGGTTTTTCTCCTGTATGAGTCCTCATGTGTACTTTTAAATGACAACTATGGCCACAGCCTTTACCACAAATTGTACAAGTAAATGGTTTTTCCCCTGTATGAGTCCTCATGTGTGCTTTCAAATGACCACTTCGACCACAGCCTTTACCACAAACTGTACAAGTAAAGGGTTTTTCCCCTGTATGAGTCCTCATGTGTGCTTTCAAATGACCACTTTGACCACAGCCTTTACCACAAACTGTACAAGTAAAGGGTTTTTCCTCTGTATGAGTCATCATGTGTGCTTTTAATTCATCACTTCGACTACAGGCTTTACCACAAACTGTACAAGAAAAGGGTTTTTCTCCTGTATGCGTCCTCATGTGTTTTTTCAAATGACCACTTTGACCACAGCCTTTACCACAAACTGTACAAGTAAAGGGTTTTTCCCCTGTATGAACAACTGTGTGCCTCTTCAGACTATCCTTGTGCTTAAACATTTTGCCACACTCTGTACAACTAAAACCTTTCTTCCCTGTGTGGCTCTGCGTGGAGTGAGTTTGTTTAGATGATGGCAGGTCCTGGGACAGCTTTTGGCTTACACACAATGTTTGTCCTTCCACATCTTGTGTCTTGTGTGAATCCAATGAGTTTACCACCCACTGACCTTCCCTGGTCTCCTCCCGCTCATCACGATCTTCAGAGACGTCAGATTGAGAACAGTGTGGAGAGAGGAGCTGGTCACCACTAGTTGGTTGTGATGTTCCACAGTCCTCTACATCAGTTTGTGTTTTCATGTGTTCAGTTGAGGTGCTGGCTACAGCCTCTGTCTCTCTGTTTTCATCATCACCTTCACTTTTCACTGCTAGTAATGTCAACGTTGATCCATCAGCCTCCTCTTGTAGTAGCTCCTCCTGTTCCTCTTTAATCTGTGGAGGTTGTGGTTCCTCCAGACTGGGACTCCCCTCCTGATGTTCAGGGAAAAGCTCCTCTTTACACTCAGGGAGGGAAACAGAGTCTAGGGAAGAATAAAAAGATAGAATGAGAGAAAAAACATGAATGGTTTGAACTTTACATTATTTCATGCAGTGTTTCCTCTGTTTCATAGCTTTGGTAGTTGGGAAAACCTCAGCTGTAAATATGTTTTCCATTTCCACACCTTAAAGTCTATTCGCATTCATTAAAAAATGCCAACATTCAAATTTAGAGAAATAGCATGACACGTACTGTTGCCCAGGTGGTTTTCAGGTTCCTGTTCAACAGAAACACTCCAACTCATCTTCACCTTCAGGCTGGACTCTGCACACTGGTCTGCAATGAAGGAATATGATAAGGACTTAAATAATTAAGGACTTTGATATGGGGAAGTTCTGTACAATTTATTACTGACGATGGTTTTCACACCCATACTTGTGTATTTATATGACAAGTGGGTTGACCTTCTCTCGCAGTTCGTAGAGAGCAACATTGTATTTTAGTTAAGGCCTTGTGTGGCTCATCGGGAGCAGATAGAGGTTCAGCGTTGAGAGGCAGTTACGTGTGTGTCACCGGACAAGGACGCATTGACTGCATGCACAGCAGCCATATTAGAAATAAACTGGGCCTCTTCCTTACTTTCTTCACAGGTGTTACCAATGATAGTGAGGGATGCAACGCAAGTGATGAAATCTCATTAAAATACATTTGTTTCAATGAGGACGTCCTGACCTACCTTGAGTGACAACGCGTCATGCTGCGACGTCGTCCACCATACGGTTTAGGCTACGTCATAACGCAATGGCCAACGCTCCAATAGCGGACAGTATTTTGCGGGACATTGTGTCGCGTAGCTCACTTGTGTGCTGTGCGGATGAGGTGTTAGGGTGCTGATATTGTGCATGTTGGCTCACTGGAAACACTCTGCTACACCAGTGGGCCTCAAGGTGTGGTCCAGGGACCCTGGTTCCTTGAGGGGGTTCCAAATGGCCCCTTACGGGTGTCTAAGTCTGGGGGTGTACAAATGGAACCAAATCAACCCGTAAGGGTCCATTTGGTTCCATTTGTACACTCTCATACTAATAATTTGTCATAAGAATTAAGGGTAACCTAAATGCTCAACGCAAAACACACTCTACCCAATTATTTCTGCAGATGGAAGAGGTTTCTGAGGTTTCTGAATAAGGTTAGGTCTAAGCATTGTTTTAAAGAAGTTACAGTTAGGAATATGGTTTGGTTTAGACCTAGTTTTACTAAGGTTAAGTTTAGGAATATGTTTAGGCATGACATTTAGACACTGCTTCACTGAGGTCAAGTTTATGAATAAGGTTAAGTTTAGACATTTATTTTACTGAGGTCAAGTTTAGGAATATGGTTTAGTCTAGACCTAGTTTTACCATGTTTAGGAATACCTGGTGGTGACAGTTCCAAGGTTGCCAGATTCATACTAGGGGCGAGCGTGTTTAAGAATAAGGTTAGGCTTAGGTATAGTTTTACCGAGGTTACATTTATGAATAAGGTTATGTTTGGGCATAGTTTTACTGAGGTTACGTTCAGGAATACCTGGTGGTGACTTTTCTGAGGTCGCCAGATTCATACTCGGGGCGAGCGTGTTTAAGAATAAGGTTAGGCTTAGGTATAGTTTTACTAAGGTTACATTATGAATAAGGTTATGTTTGGGCATAGATAGTTTTACTGAGGTTACGTTCAGGAATACCTGGTGGTGACTTTTCTGAGGTCGCCAGATTTATACCCGGGACGAGTGTGTTCTAGGGCTTGCGTTCTTGTATTCAATTATAAAACAATGCAAACCTATCCTGTACAACTTTACTATAGGATTAAACCACAGTAAATAAAACAGTACATCTATAATGTACAACTTAACAACAGGTTGTAAAGTAAATAAAACAGTACATACCTATCCTATACAACTTTACAACAGGTATCATCGTTGCATCAAACAGTCCACGTCCCTTGTCCATCTCTTGCAGTTCCTCTGACAACGCTGAATATGTTTGGGAGGCCATCTCTCTAGACTCTGTAGACCTCTCCCTGTGGTGCTCTGTGGAAATCACCCGTAGAAAGAACTTTTGGTTATCATTCAGCAACCGTATATTATACAATAACGTAATCAAATCAAACTATAGGCTATTTCAAAATAGCCGGTCTACAAGCTCACAACCACAACCACCATTATTTACAAGCAACTTTATACCAGAAAACCACAAGCCGGCGGTGACTGTGTGTCTATTTGATGATCCACTATTTTCATCATTACGTGAACCTTTGGCTGAGTCGCCCACTTTAACACGCTGAGGGACCTAATAATTAAGCTCTTAAAAAGTTATAGCCTACTAAATAAAAACAATTCGTTGGAATTGCATCATGTCTATATTATGCATAGGCTGCAGGCATAGGGTCCTTTTGGTTACCGCGTATCCACATTGAATAGGTCTATGTCATTTTTTGATAGATTCTTTTATTTTTTAAATGTGTTGGCAAATGTTAGGCAGAATGGGCACATACATATAATTTAACTTGATGTTTGGGCACAACTGAAATTGATTTTGTATGAAGAATAAAGCATTAATCCAATCGATGGCCATTTCAGAGTGCAGTACACCTCCCCAACCGATGTAAAAATCTCGATATTTCGATTGTTAGTTGTTTTGATACATATAGTCTGGTTAGGGTTAGGGTAAGAGTTAGGTTTAGGGTTAATGTAAGGGTTTAGGCTTTGGGGTAGCATTCACCAGCGTCCGCAAGTTAGCGTTCACTTGCGTCAGCAGCAGGTTAGCTTCGGACTACTGGGACCTCGAAACAACCCCAACCGATAGGGTTGCGTAGTTGAAACATATGGAGGAAATACGAGGAAAATGGCCACCATTTAACTGTGTTTTAGGAGTGCATGTCTTTACTGTTACATACAAGTAAGATTCCACAAACAAGTGGATGGATATGTAAAGATATGTTATTGAAAGAACATTATGCAGCATGAATGACAAACAACATCTTCCTGAAACAACATCTGCCGAGCCAATGGGGCTCTAAGTCTGACATCATTTTTTAGGCAGGAGAACTTTTGGGGCTAAAAGGCCCCAGTGCCCATGAATCTTTTTACTATTTTTGTTATTTAATTTGTCTTCTCTTTCTTGTTCACAGTAAAGTGGTAGAATTATACTTTAGTCGTTATTTTGTCTCTGATCTGTTGAAATAGCGATGGACACATATTGACAATAAATCAGCTTGGAGGTCTGACTACAAGAAGCCAGATAATCCAGGAAACAATTTAATATGTGTCACCTCACTCACCTGCAGTGTGTAGTGTGGTGTTGTGTAGTGTCTCCATCTCTCTCTGGAAGAGGTTGCACATGACCTCTGCGGCCGCACGGAGGCGCTCCAACACAAACACTCTGACATCGAGCTTCACGCGACAAACATCAACACTTTGTTGCTTTTCCAAAACACACAATATCTCCTCTCCCACCGACGTCATGTGTTCATTTATCTTCAGCCGTACAGACTCCATTTGTAGCGTTTTAACTCCTTTTAATATGAGAAGGTTTTCACCACGCGCTGTGTCCCAACCACCATGAAACACCAACACTGAGTGAGACACCGCCGCCGAGCGAGCTACTGCGAGTCCGTCCGAGTTATGTCCTGATCTTCGTTCCGTCGACTTTCAGCACCTCCGCGCGGTCCAAGTGAACACAGCGGAGCTCCTTGCCCCCCGGCAACCACCGTTATGCTTAGGTTCGTTGGCAAACGGCAGGTCGCGTCCCAAAACCACCATGAAACACCAACAGTTCCTTTGTTGTGGAAACGCCACGCCAGAAACATTCTACTTCCGGAAGATCCGGCTTCCGGATCAACGTGTTCAACGCATGCGCAATAATGGACCCGGGCGATGTTGGTTTAATGCCTTTCGCCCCCTGCTGGAGGAGATGTGTAACTGTCACTGTCACTGAATGACTGAGACATTGATTGATTGAAGAATGTATTAGAAGTTTGCAATAGAAAAAAGTACAGTTTCATGACAGTACAAATCACTGGTACAAGGTCAACTAAAAGGAGATCCTAGAAAGCCGAGGCTTATTTCCACAGGAACCACACTTTAAGTAGCTCATATAACATTGAAAGACAGACGGATAGAACATAGTACTTTATCTAGGATAATATCAGTTTCAAAAGCATAGGCCTACAAAGGCAGAAAAAAAGAAGGGGGGGGGGGAGCATGGGGGCTTAGTCTATTTACAAGTCACGGGTAGCAGCTGTCTGAAGGTGACTTTTCATACCAATTTTGAAGGAGGCTAGGGATTTGCTCTCCTTTAGGGCTTGTGGAAGGGCGTTCCACATGTTGATGGTGTAGCAGGAGAACGAGTTAGAGCCTTGTTTAGTGTTAAATCTACGTTGATGATGATTAGTGGAGCTGCCTCCGGTGTTGTGATCGTGAACATCCTTGACCTTTAAGAAGTAGTTTGTCAGGTACATGGGAATCTTGGAGGTGTAGTGTATCTTGTACACCAGGCCCATTGCAAGATGCTGTAGGGGAGAACGGGGTAAGATGAACCACTTTTTTGCTTATGATGACCTGGAAGCAAGAAAAAGTGAGATGGCAGTAAATTCAAAACATCTAGACATATTTCAGGATGTCTGCTATCATTTGAAATTAAAAGTAAGTGTCTATGACAAAGGACCATAAAAATATGACTTATTAAAAAAAATGGTCATGTGGTTCAACTTGACCCAGGTGAGGGGTAAGTTGATCCAGGTAAAGGAGTTGACCCACGTGATATTCTAAGCTTTAACAGTTTAAACTTGAACAAAGAATGTATTTACTTGTCAGAAATATTTTAATAACACATTTTCCTTTTGCAAATAGTCTTATTTCCTTTCTTACGGTTATTTAAACCATAAGAAAAACTATTAAAACCAATTAAATAACGTTTGTTATTCAGAACCTTTTAATATTTGCAATTATTAATATAATATTAAAAACTTCTCTTAAATGAGTGTATTTATCAAAATGAAAGATGATTCAGCATAATTTGAGTAGCAAAGACCTATTAAAAAATATGAATGGTAATTCACATAGTTCAACTTACCCCAAGGCATATGGTTCATCTTGCCCCAGAGCCACCATTTTGACAAAACCTGGCTAGCTTAATGCTTAAGGCTCATCTTTTGCTAAATGATTCACATAGTTTTATACATTGGGATATCACCAACATGCATGCTATATAAGTTTAGACCTGGGTACATTTGCTTTAACATAAAAATCATTATACCATAAAAGTAAAAAAAAAATACTTCAACCAGCAAAAAACACTTTTTGGGGTAGAAATATGCTTTCCACTTTGCCAATGTGTCTGTAACCTCCACAGCCAGGTGGAAATGATGTTTGTGTTCTTATTTTAAGGTCAAATGACAACTCATGTGTATAGTTTTAAAGATAAAGGGGGTGGTTCATCTTACCCAGCGGTTCATCTTACCCCGTTCTCCCCTACTCTGTCAGCTACTTTGAGCCACCCCACGCTTTCGTGGTGATGATCGGTAAGGTGGGTCTGAGGAGGGAGACCAAGCACAACCCTAATTAGTTTGTTTTGGGCTGTTTGGAGCTTTAACTTTAAGGCAGCTGGGGCGTCGCGATACCAGACAAGGACTCCGTAATCAATGAGGGGCCCAATAAGAGCACCTCCTAGTGTCTTTCGGGATTTAATATTGATCAGTGGGGCAACCCTTTGCAAGAAGCGAATTTGTTGGTTGACTTTATTGATTACCTTGGTGGTCATTTTGTCACTGGATAGGTTAGCCTCCAGGATGAAACCCAGGTAGCAGATGTGATTTTTTCTTTCTATCACAGACAGACAGACAGACAGACAGACAGACAGACAGAAGGATACAACAGTAGTGACAACACAGAAATGTGCGTGTGGATCATTTGGTAAAACTACTACTATTAGGGAACAAGGGGTAAAAAGAGAAAAAAAAAAGGAAAACAACCTTTGTTTTCTTCTTTTGAAATGTTTTCTTTCACATCAGGATGTAATGATCACTAGGCTCAGAGCAGTAGCCCACCTTTCTCCCAGACTCCCTCCCCAGTCAAGAGTTCACAGTTTGATGTGGAATTATGTGCAGGATGTAATTTGCACACAGATGTGAGGAGACTTCATTTAATTGAGCCTTTGTGGTGCTATGGTACCATGAGGTGCATGCATAGTCAAAGGGACATTGGATGAGTGCTCCACTAGAGTCCTCAGTGTATTCCTACGGACCAACGAGGAGATCCTATACCAACAATATTGTTGGCTTTTAGGATGATTTTAGTTTTTTTTTCCTCCACTGGAAAGACTTTCTCCTAAAATTCAACCCAGGTAAAGGGCCATTCACACTGAGCACTATAACTATAGGCTAACCATAACAAATATATAGTTTTAAAATCGCCAAGTGGATGACAGTATTTACACCAACAATGAAAAAAAAAAAGAAAAAAACACAATGGCTTTAGTCATATCTTGACCATCAATTCTACTAGACCAATCTGCAACACAATTCAGTGAATTCACCCTTTGTCAAGTCCCGCCCGTTGTCCCGCCTCTCTTCACACGCATTGGTTGCTGTGTCTCAGTGGGACATTCGGTGGGGCACTCCATCCACTACCATTTTAATTCAGTTGCTTCGTATTGTCAATCTGTGTGTTCAATTCTAATTTGTTAATTGGTTTCAGTTAAATGGAGCTGCACAGTGGCAGTATAGTGACTCAGCATGTTTTTATTTTTCAAAAAAAGATGTTTTAGCAAATTCAACATAAAAAAGGCGGAACCAGGGCGGGACAAGGCAGATAGAGACTGCTGGTTGGTCAGTCAGGGACCAACCAGAAGGCTAACAAAGGTGAAAGCTCACCTGGCCTGATGTAATCTCTGTCTGCTTATCTGAACCCACGGCCTAAATGTATAGGAGATTTTTATTATTATTATATTAATGTCTTGCTATTCACTCTGTGATTAACACACTAAACCAGGAACGCATCTGTCATTTAAGATTTTAGCGTTGGCTAATCAAAAATAGCAGATTTACAAGCTCACAGCATGTCACTTTGTGCCACACTGTAGCCTGTACATCTGCTATTTTTGAATTATGTGCCGGGACAGTGAATTGACAATTGAAGGACTTCTAAGATCTTTTTTAAAACAAAAGAATTAAAAAGAATAAATCATCAAAAGTGTCATATGTGTTTATATGAGATCCAAGATGGCGCCATACAAATGGTGACACGCTTAGAGCTGCTCTTGCCTTACTGTTCATTTTTGTGTTGTATGTTTAAGTCATCACACAAAATGTGTCTTGCACGATTGCTTATTATGACCGCCAGACTTTACTGGACATAAGATTGAATGTTCCTAGCGCTTGGAAGCTGCAGGACTTACCAAAAGAGCTCTACAACACCGAGCCTCCGCCATCATGGAGTAGTGGTGGCGGCAGACGTAGACGTGGGAAGCGAGGTGGCGTCCTGGCGAGGCTGCGGGGGCGGCCTCGCTTGTTGTCACTCGACAACAAGCTGGATGATCTCCGTGGTCGTGTGTGTTCACAACGGGACTTGAAGAACTGCTGTGTGTTCTGCTTCACAGAGACGGCACTGAGCCCTTCTACGCCCGATAGGGCTGTACAACTAGAGTGGTTCAGGGGGCAAATCATTAAGGTTGAATGGACTTTATTGACAAGAATGGAAGCATACAATATAGCAGGCAGCAGAGACATATGAGCAATATATATATAGCAATACGGTAGCATCCTATAGCCTAAGCAGCAGCATCCTATAGCCTAAGCAGCAGCATGAATATGTAGCATAACTAGACTACATGCGGAGCATCAAGATTGGCGATGGATTCGGCTAACGGATCATGTGCCGCGTCCACGATAAATGATTAAGCTATAATCATCTATACGTGACTGAAGCTCTCCGCGGTGACATGATCCGAGACCCCCAGCAAGGGGATAGCCTAATCCTGAGGTGGAGTTGGGGAAGGAGGTGGGGCGCTGAGTTTAGCAACTGAAGCACTGTAGGGTTAGTACCCTAGATATACTCTGAGTGGGGGGCGGAATATAATACTCCGCCCACCTGGGGGCGCGCCGCCAACCTCTTAGATCTCCCCCTGAACTGGCTACGTCATTCTTCCTGCGCCTAATTTCAGGGGGCAAATCATTAAGGTTGAATGGACTTTATTGACAAGAATGGAAGCATACAATATAGCAGGCAGTAGAGACATATGAGCAATATATATATAGCAATACGGTAGCATCCTATAGCCTAAGCAGCAGCATCCTATAGCCTAAGCAGCAGCATGAATATGTAGCATAACTAGACTACATGCGGAGCATCAAGATTGGCGATGGATTCGGCTAACGGATCATGTGCCGCGTCCACGATAAATGATTAAGCTATAATCATCTATACGTGACTGAAGCTCTCCGCGGTGACATGATCCGAGACCCCCAGCAAGGGGATAGCCTAATCCTGAGGTGGAGTTGGGGAAGGAGGTGGGGCGCTGAGTTTAGCAACTGAAGCACTGTAGGGTTAGTACCCTAGATATACTCTGAGTGGGGGGCGGAATATAATACTCCGCCCACCTGGGGGCGCGCCGCCAACCTCTTAGATCTCCCCCCTGAACTGGCTACGTCATTCTTCCTGCGCCTAATTTCAGGGGGCAAATCATTAAGGTTGAATGGACTTTATTGACAAGAATGGAAGCATACAATATAGCAGGCAGTAGAGACATATGAGCAATATATATATAGCAATACGGTAGCATCCTATAGCCTAAGCAGCAGCATCCTATAGCCTAAGCAGCAGCATGAATATGTAGCATAACTAGACTACATGCGGAGCATCAAGATTGGCGATGGATTCGGCTAACGGATCATGTGCCGCGTCCACGATAAATGATTAAGCTATAATCATCTATACGTGACTGAAGCTCTCCGCGGTGACATGATCCGAGACCCCCAAAGAAGGAAGGACGGCGTCCTGGAAGGACGGCGTCCTAACCCCCCAAAACACGCAACGCACCGAATCCATGATCAGTCCTAAACAATTACAGCAGCATATAAGGACATGAGCCGCAGGCAGCATAATAATTTGAGCAGCACGCATGGATAAATGCAGCATAATCTATACTACAAGCGGAACCTAAGAGTGGCTAATGGATTCTAAAAGGAAGGACCCACGCGGGTCCTCCCCCAACACACGCAACGCTTAGAATCCATAAAACTCCTAATCAACGGTGAGGATGATTTGTTTCCGCGGACCTAACAGCTTGGACACTGCTGTGACCAGAAGCGAGAAATAACTAAACTGACACTATAGCGTACATTTACTATGCCCCCATACTCAGAATACAGCACCTTTAATTACCTGAATTATGCAGCAACCTATACATTTTATTAAACTCTCCCCCTTCCCAACACACCTTGCTTTTGCAGAAGAGAACACCATTATACGAAGGGCTCCGTCCCTCCGCGTGACGTTCTTTCTTTTAGCGATTACTGCTGAGCTGAAGCAATTAAAATATCTACTTGCTAACTCCAGAACTCTAGAGCGCTATTGAATACTAGAATGAGCAGGCAAGGAATACTCGTTAGTACCAAAGTATTAGATATTAGCAGCTTGCCTAAAGCCAACCAATGATAAGAAAGGTAGCTCTAGTGTACTTTAGCAATGCTGTAGTGGGCATGAGCAACTAGATATAACACTAATTAAAGACCTGTGAAGTGCAGCAGAGGCAGCACGTAAAAACCCACAAATATAAGGTATACGCTGAACATAACAGTAACTATACTGTTATAACCTTAAAGACACCCTGCCTTGTATATAAAATACATGTGAGGGGCAGCAATAAACACACAGCCGAAACAGAACCTCATAATGCGACCTTCTGAACCTGAGCGTCCTCCACGGGACGCGTGACTGATTGCGTGCCTCGGCCCCATCAGTCCATTAACCAAGGGCTGCTTCACATCGTTTCCACGCCGCTTGACTGCTCCTCCGCCGCTGCATACGGAGGAACCCAGCCTGCTGCATCCGATGCAGCGGACGCCTGCTGCTGACGACCAGCTGAGGCCCGAGGGCGCCCGGAGCGCCGCCGCTGCTCCATGCCAGGAACGCCGTCGCCGAAGCTGCTCCGCGCCGGGGGCGCCGCTGCTGAAGGTGCTCCTCGCCAGAGAGCCGCCGCCGAAGCTGCTCCGCGCCAGGAGTGCTGCCGCCGAGTTGCTCCGCGCCAGGAGTGCTGCCGCCGAGCTGCTCCGCGCCAGGGCCGCCGCTGCCGAAACTACTCCGCGCCGCAGGGAATGTGGCGTGTAGAGGGATGGCGCGACGCCTTCACTCTGGCCCTGCTCCCTCAGTCTCGCGGCGAACCAGCGTGCGTCATGGAACAGAGGGTCGTTGGGGCAGACATCGGGCGGGCAGCCAGGTGTTTCGGCATGGAGACACAGAATGGAAAAGTGCGTTAGTTCTGCTGCAGAGTCTGCTGACGCACACATAAGAAACTCTACAACCCAGCTCTTGACTTTTGAAGTCAAGCAATGCCAAAACATGGCCCAACCGATATGCGTATAGTCCCCAGCTTAGAGCGACTGCACCCTGACGGAACCGAACAAGCAAATGCGCTGCTATTTACCTGCTAGAGTCTGGCTCCGCTGTGCTTCCGGGGCAGCCGTCGCTGGCGAGAGGACTGGCTCCCGCCGCTGGCGCTAGAACTGGCGTTCCTTTGCTCCTTCGCGGCATGACGGCGGTGTCGGTGTGCCGCTCCCCCGGAAGCTGAGCCTGAGCCCTACGCGCCTCCGTCGTGGGCTCGCGGGTCGCCGGGAAGTCAGGAAGGCTGGAGGGCCGGCTGGCCCAAGGCAGCAGCGGAAGCAGCTGCGCCGTCGCAACAATACCCTCCGCGGTGCCGACCGACTCCCGACTGGACTCCCAGCCGCACACAGCAGTCGACTAAGCTAGGAACATAACCTTCATGACATGATTAGTGGGACCCGCAGCCAAAGCTGCCATGATAACCTGCTGTCATAGCCGTGAGCCTGCAGCCGCTCCGGCCTGAAACTGAAATAAACAGGATGAATAGCAACCAGTATGTATTAGCTTAGCATGAGCTGAAGGAAAACAGAACTGTAGCCAGTGCGGCGGCCACGGAAACACTGCTAGGACATACGGTGTGCTGTGTGACCCGGTACTATAGCCTTAGTTTGAAACAAATATTTGAGTTAAATCCCTTTAACTTCTGAAGCACTGGTAGCAGCTTAACATGCAGTTGAAACACCCCGCAGCTGCCGTGCGACGCTGCAATGACGACCTGCTGTAGCTGTCGCTATGCGTCGGCTTTAGCCCGAAGCTGAAAGATAAACCTCATGTTTAGGAAACCTGAAAAATAAACATAATGTTAGGGTTAGGAACCTGAAAAATACAACGTAGACCTGGTGTTAGCCGCGCCCTTATAGCCGCCGCAGCGAGACGCCGTTAAGAAAGTGATTTAGCTGAGCCTGTGCCACTTTAGCCTGGAGCTGCCATACTGGAGCAGTAATGACAACATGTTAGCAGAAACACTCAACACCCTGGTAACAGCTTGACATGCAGTAGAAACAATAACTTGCTGAAATAATAGACAGAATGTTAGCAACCAACAAGTATTAGCTTTAGCATGAGCTGAAAGAAAACATGATACAGCATTTTTACAAGCATCAGCCTTAGCTGTAATTATTAGCAGTTATGCTAGCACGCCGCCGCAGGTTGAGTGGAGCTACCAGCATTTAGAGAAGACTACGATTCCCTGCATGCACTAGCGAGTTCAACTGGTGACGTCAAGACAGACAGCACGCCTAGCGTTAGCGGACGCAAAACATTGTTTGCACGTAAACTGTGGCACCCATGAGCTTGCGGGTTTTCCTCCTTCCAGGAGCCCACGCAGACATACAAGCGACAGGAACCATTTAGTAGCTGCTAAGGTATAGCAACTAGCACCTCATAAGCAGCAGCTGTTTATAGAGCAACGTTTTCAGACGGGGCCATACTTGCGCCTAGAACATGGCTAGCAAGCTGTTTTACCAACTAGCAGCTATCCTTACATTAGTTAAAGCCAGAGCCCTAGAATGGAGAGTTGCGTCACTCCCGTTCACTTCATGGGGCCAGGTCTTCTACGCACACATCTATTGGCGTGTAGTGACAAACGGCGAACCGGAAGTTTACAAAATGCATTGAAGTCTATGAGGTGTAAAGTGACAATGAACCACGTGACCAGCGCTGTTTCTTACCCCGCGGTGACACCACTCTCTGATTATACTGCTCTGGTTAAAGCTAGCCGGCTAACAACAAGCAAAGCTAGCCCCAGGCTGACTGCAAGGAAGGAACGCTGCTCAACAGTAGCATATACGGCTGACAAAATACACCAATACGCCACTGATCCCGACAAATACACCACTGTTCCCGATAAGCACAAGCAACTGAGTTGACCTTAGCGAACGGTCGCAAGCAAGCCAAGCGCAAAGAAGTTATTTTTGCGTTAGCCAGGAGCCGCAACTGCTCCCGTCTCGATCTGTAGTATGCAAACTCAGCTGGAAAGAGCACCATTACCTTGATGGAGCAGTAGTTAGAAGTAGACCTCGGCCGTGTTTACCACAACAACGAACCCAACATTTATGCCATAATCCTTGCCTTGAACCCAGCCTGGACAGCCGCTAATCTTTAGCAACGTTAGCGAAACCCATAAGCACCTTAAATTAGCATTAGCAACAAACGACTGCCACATTAGCTGGGCTTGACATGCTAGCGAACTACATATCTGACGACGTCATGCCGTAAACCACCGCTTGACATGAACTCGGCTAGCTCGGATGCTAGGTGAATGCTGCCGATACCTACAACAGCCTACAAACTGAATCCTCCTGGCGTGTTTCATACTTGCTACGGGCCACGTTATCACGAGGGGCCGCCGCTCTATGCCTTGACATGGCTAGCACGTTGTTTTACCAGCTAACAGCATCCTTACCGGAGTAGCCGGCTAGCAATAGCCACCGGCTAGCTCCTGGCTGACTATACATTGAACCTGTTGCTCCATGCTAGCTGATACGGCCCGCGCAGTCGCAAAAACACTGTCGCTATCATCGACAAACCCAACGACTGAGATTACCTTAACTCATGGTAGCCCAGTAAAGGCCCACTGGGGCACAAATAAGTTAGCATTTAGCCCGTAGCCACAGCCCACTTTCTATGATCCTGAGTTTACATTTAGCCATGTTAGCAAGCCCGTAGCACCTTTAGATTAGCTTTAGCAACATGACTGAAGTACAGAATTCAGCTGGGGCACCAGCAACTTTAGCAAGACAATATGGACCTTGAAACTTTAGAATTCAGCGATTACCCGAATAACAATCTCAAAACTACCCATGCGACTTGGCCAAGAACACAGCTTCTAGCATTCAGTGATTACCAGAATAACAACCTCAACCTTCCCATACAACCTGGCCAAAACACAGCTTCTTAACTAAGTTAGTTTGGCAGCTAAGAACATGAAATAAGCAATAGTAGATAGCAGGAACAGCCAGAAATACTCAGCCAAGTTAGGCACCCTCTCGGAGCGGTGCATGGGCAGCAGCACAGCTTCCAGCAGCAACAGGTGTGGCACCTGTGTGTGTCCTGCAGCGCTGAGTTTAGCAACTGAAGCACTGTAGGGTTAGTACCCTAGATATACTCTGAGTGGGGGGCAGAATATAATACTCCGCCCACCAGGGGGCGCGCCGCCAACCTCTTAGATCTCCCCCCTGAACTGGCTACGTCATTCTTCCTGCGCCTAATTTCTCTGGGTTTCGCACATACCGCTCCAGGGCGGCCACGGGCAAGACTATGAATGAATGAATGAATGAATGAATGAACTTTATTTATATAGCACATCTTCACAGCACAAATGCACAGAGTACTTTACAGATACACAATACTCAATAAAAGTAAGCTCTACAGTTGCAGAGATACAAAATAAAATAAAAATAAGCTCTACAGTTGCAGAGAAGACATCAATAAATTAAAACACCCACAGTAACACGGAATACAAAAGAACAGTAAAAAACAAGGATGCCTATAAGTGACCAAAGGCCTGTCTGAACATGTGTGTTTTCAGATGCCTCTTAAAGGAGGCTACTGAGGGGGCCATTTTTAGGTCCAGGGGGAGGGCGTTCCAGAGCTTTGGGGCTATGGCCTCAAAGGCTCGGTCACCCTTGGTTACTAGATTTGTCCAAGGGACATCAAGGAGGTGTTTATCAGCGGATCTGAGTGAGCGAGTGGTAGGGGTGGGACGGATAATTTCTGAGATGTACGTAGGGGCTGGGCCATGAATTGCTCTGTAGGTAAATGTGAGGACTTTGAAGTGGATCCTGTAGTGTACCGGGAGCCAGTGCAGAGAGGCTAGAATGGGGGTGATGTGACATGACTTTTTGGATCTAGTGAGTAACCTGGCAGCAGCGTTGTGAACCAGCTGCAATTTGTCAACGGATGTTTTGTTGAGACAGGTAAAAATGGAGTTACAGTAATCTAGCCTGGATGAGATGAAAGCATGTACAGCCATTTCAAGTTCAGAGTGGGATACGATGGTCCGGAGTTTTGCAATATTTCGGAGGTGAAAGAAACAGGTGCGTGTGAGTGATTTGACATGATTGTCCAAGTGCATGGATTGGTCAAAGACCACGCCCAGATTTCTCAAATAAGGGCGTACGTTACCCTTGAGGGCCCCCAGGTGTGCAGCAATTCTGGCAGTGTTTTTCTCAGCTGCAACAATCAGCACCTCGGTCTTATTGGGGTTCAACTGAAGGAGGCTGTTTCCCAGCCAGGCTTCAATAGCTAGCAGACATTCCTGGAGGACATTTAGTTGTTCCAGTTTATCCGGCTTGAAGGAGCAGTATAATTGTATATCATCTGCATAGCAGTGATAGCGAATGCCGGGAAACTTATTGATGAGGAGGCCTAGGGGGAGCATATAAATGGCAAAAATGAGGGGCCCAAGTACAGACCCCTGAGGTACACCACAGAGGAGGGGTTCCTGGACTGATTTAAAGGGGCCCATAGCCACTGAGAATTTTCTTTCCCGTAGATACGAGGCAAACCAGTCAAGGGCACTCCCAGTGATGCCCACCCACTCCCTGAGCCTATCTAGAAGGATGCCATGACTGACCGTGTCAAAAGCCGCGCTCAAATCCAGCAAGACCAGAACGGAGCACTTCCCAGTGTCAGCGGACATCATGAGGTCGCTTGAAACTCTGAGGAGGGCGGATTCAGTGGAATGATGTTTGCGAAAACCGGATTGAAATTTGTCTGAGATGTTGTGGTGTGTCATATGGGAGGTAAGCTGGTTGGCTACAACCTTCTCCAACACCTTCGAGACAAAAGGCAGCTTTGAAATGGGTCTGTAATTATTGTGGATGGAGGGGTCAAGGTTGGGCTTTTTGAGGAGAGGCTGTACAACTGCTTGCTTGAAATGTAATGGAACAGAACCAGAGACTAAGGATGTGTTAATGATGTTGACAAGACTGGGGCCAACAGAACTAAAGACCTCCTTCAGCAAGGAAGTGGGCAGGAGGTCAAGGGGGCTAGAGGAGGAGTTCATGGAGGACACTATAGTGGTGATATCATCTAAAGAGACAGGTGAAAAACTGCTCATGGATGCTGGAGTGGTGTGATGAAGTGGGAGGGGAGAAGGGGAGGGAGTGATGTTTATCAGAATACTATTAACCTTAGTGACAAAGAACTGCAGGAATTGATTACAGTCCTCGTTTGACAGCACAGGCACAGAGGGGGGAGGAGGGCTCACAAGAGTATCTATGGTTTTAAATAGCACTCTTGGGTTATGCCTGCTAGAGGAGAGAATGTTGCTAAAATAAGTAGCCCTAGCACGCTCTACTGCAGCATTAAAATCAACCCTCAAATCTTTGAGATAGAGGCGATGAAGACTAAAGGAGGTGGTGTCTGCTTCTTTATTAACGACACTTGGTGCACTGACGTGGTTATTGCAGAACTGCTCGCCAGTGTTGTAACATCTTACACTAAAGGCATGAGCTTTAATGCAGCGTTCCTGAAAGGAGGAGAAGGAGGAATGGAGGAGGACCTCTGTGGAAGGATCCTCGAGCCTAAAGAGAAAAAAACATTATTTTGAGTAAAAATACTCACCTCCCTTATAACTAAATACTGTCATCAATTAATTCACTGGCCAAAGGCCCCTTATTCCCCTTTTTTTCGTTAAGAAATATAGTGAATTATGTGATTTATGTGCACTGGGCGGCTACCCCTACCCCTGAAAAGGAAAAGTAATGCTAAGTACTCACCGTCTACCTGTAAAGGAAAAGTAACGTTA
Source organism: Nannobrachium achirus (assembly GCF_963921795.1). NCBI lineage: Eukaryota > Metazoa > Chordata > Actinopteri > Myctophiformes > Myctophidae > Nannobrachium > Nannobrachium achirus. Next base: position 89,479,424 of record NC_137810.1, read on the forward strand.
TACTCACCTCTCTCTCAACCTGAAACCTAAGCTAATACCTACCCACCTGAAAAAGAGAGAAATGATACCTACCCGCACCTACTATACCTACCCCTACCTGAGAGAGACACCGAGTACTTGTACTTACCTTTACTCAACTGGAAGCGAAACCCCTACTCTAGATACCTCTCCGTAGCCTGACCAGTTTGTTTTGGGACATCTGGAGCCTTGTTTTTAAAGCCTTTGTGGTGCTATGGTACCATGAGGTGCATGCATAGTCAAAGGTTTATTGGATGAGTGCTACAGCTAGAGTCCTCAGTGTATTCCTACGGACCAACAAGGAGATCCTGTACTTGATTTCTTTAGTTGCCAGTTTTTTTTCACTGGTAAAGATTTTCCTCTATAATACAACAAGGTGTAATTTCTGACCATGACCAAAGACCAGTCTCCCATCTCTATTTATTGGACCAATCAGCAACACACAATTACATCAAGCACACCTGGACTGATGTAATTATTCATAATAAATGAGTGTCTGTCTGCTTATCTGAACCGACGGTCTAAATGTATACGATAGGCCTATATTGCTATTCACTCTGTGATAAACTGCTATTCACTCTGCGATAAACCCATTGAAACCAGGAAAGCATCCGTGTCATTTTAGATTTTAGCGTTGGCTATTCAGAAATAGCAGATCTGCAAGCTCGAGAAAGAAAAAAGAGCTGTAGAGCTGAGTCAAACAAAATTGAATGTCTTGACTAATATTGTCCAAGTGCTTATCAGGTTGGGGGGTCCCCAGTTCAAATATGATTATTTTGGGGGGTCACGGCCTGAAAAGCTTGAAAATCACTGGACTAAACCAAATTGACACGCATTACAATTTAGGAATTTAGAAGACGTTCTTAATAACCCAAGTACCATGGACACCCAGAAGAGATTTGTGTAAAAAACTAAAACAAAATTGCGTTATTTAAAAAATATATATCAAAAACAGCAGAAAGTGACACGCTGTGAGCAAGCTTGTATATCTACTATTGTTGATAGCCAACATATGAATGGATAAAGTGGTTAGAATCAATATGATGGGCCTGGGTGGCTAGTGTAGTGGTCCAGGAACCACGCTGCTAATTCAGCCTGACAAGAGTTGTGGGTTCAAGTCCTGATGAACCACTCATGCTATGTTAAAAATGATGTTCTGTGCAGTAATAGTTTTAAGTACACTATGCAGACTAAAATTAAAGAATAGTGATAGTTTAAAAGTAGGGTTAAGTATTGTCTGTGGTTAAATTAAATGTTAAATAGCTCTATTTTAGGATAGTACTCATTGCTATAGAGTGTTTACTCAATAACAGGGGTCTCCCTGTCTCTCCAGCTCTCAATTAAGCAGAAAATCTGTTTTCAGGTTGGGATGCAAATTGTATCCACAGTAGTTATTATGGGTAGGCTAGCATTGTTTGCAGTAGTTATTATGGGTAAGTATTAAAGTACACAACTTCCACAGTTAGAGGTGAACCAAGCATGTTATGATATTTAAGACAAATAAAATACATGTAGCAGTGATTTTTTTTTAAACTTTATTAGAAGTTCAATGAAGAAAGTCAAAAAGAGAGAAAAAAGCACAGGAAAGTACAGTTCAATACAAGGTGCAGAGGATGTTAACCCTATAAAGCACTACGACTTCCATTGGGGTCCTTTGTACTCAAGTTATTAAAACATTAGATGACAACACTATGCAAAACACCATATAACAGTCAGATATCAGAAACCAAACATATGTACAACAAGAAAAATCTGAAATAATAATACAAAATAAAATGTACAAAACAGTCAGAAATCAGATAAGATAATGATCATCAGAGTAATGGTTTAGCTGTTTTTCCAGAGCTTAGAAGAGAAACAAATGAAATGAGTGAGTGTGTGCGTTCCCTTCCTACCTCTAATGTCCTGAAATGTCTGGAGTCGGGAGGTTCCCACTCTCTTTAATTCCCAACACATCTCTATGATTCAGATTTTACTACAATGTGGTTTTATTCAACTGCAATCAAAGGCTACGGCTTATAATGCAAGCATTGGGATTGCAACCATATATGATTATGGTCATGCATACACTTGGACATTTCTTCTTTCAATATGACGTTTCTTACTCTTTTGGTCTCACCTCTTAACACGTGTCTTTTCCCCTGTATGAGTCCTCATGTGCACTTTTAGCGCACTACTTTGACTACAGGCTTTACCACACACGGTACAAGTAAAGGGTTTTTCACCTGTATGAGTCCTCATGTGCGTTTTTAAATGAACACTTTGACTGTAGCCTTTACCACAAACTGTACAAATAAAGGGTTTTTCTCCTGTATGCGTCCTCATGTGTACTTTTAAATGACAACTATGGCCACAGCCTTTACCACAAACTGTACAAGTAAATGGTTTTTCCCCTGTATGAGTCCTCATGTGTGCTTTCAAATGACCACTTCGACCACAGCCTTTACCACAAACTGTACAAGTAAAGGGTTTTTCCCCTGTATGAGTCATCATGTGTGCTTTCAAATGACCACTTTGACCACAGCCTTTACCACAAACTGTACAAGTAAAGGGTTTTTCCTCTGTATGAGTCATCATGTGTGCTTTTAATTCATCACTTCGACTACAGGCTTTACCACAAACTGTACAAGAAAAGGGTTTTTCTCCTGTATGCGTCCTCATGTGTTTTTTCAAATGACCACTTTGACCACAGCCTTTACCACAAACTGTACAAGTAAAGGGTTTTTCCCCTGTATGAGTCCTCACATGTGCTTTTAATTCATCACTTCGACTACAGCCTTTACCACAAACAGTACAAGTAAAAGGCTTTTCCCCTGTATGAACAACTGTGTGCCTCTTCAGACTATCCTTGTGCTTAAACATTTTGCCACACTCTGTACAACTAAAACCTTTCATCCCTGTGTGGCTCTGCGTGGAGTGAGTTTGTTTAGATGATGGCAGGTCCTGGGACAGCTTTTGGCTTACACACAATGTTTGTCCTTCCACATCTTGTGTCTTGTGTGAATCCAATGTGTTTACCACCCACTGACCTTCCCTGGTCTCCTCCCGCTCATCACGATCTTCAGAGACGTCAGATTGAGAACAGTGTGGAGAGAGGAGCTGGTCACCACTAGTTGGTTGTGATGTTCCACAGTCCTCTACATCAGTTTGTGTTTTCATGTGTTCAGTTGAGGTGCTGGCTACAGCCTCTGTCTCTCTGTTTTCATCATCACCTTCACTTTTCACTGCTAGTAATGTCAACGTTGATCCATCAGCCTCCTCTTGTAGTAGCTCCTCCTGTTCCTCTTTAATCTGTGGAGGTTGTGGTTCCTCCAGACTGGGACTCCCCTCCTGATGTTCAGGGAAAAGCTCCTCTTTACACTCAGGGAGGGAAACAGAGTCTAGGGAAGAATAAAAAGATAGAATGAGAGAAAAAACATGAATGGTTTGAACTTTACATTATTTCATGCAGTGTTTCCTCTGTTTCATAGCTTTGGTAGTTGGGAAAACCTCAGCTGTAAATATGTTTTCCATTTCCACAGCTTAAAGTCTATTCACATTCATTAAAAAATGCCAACATTCAAATTTAGAGAAATAGCATGACACGTACTGTTGTCCAGGTGGTTTTCAGGTTCCTGTTTAACAGAAACACTCCAACTCATCTTCACCTTCAGGCTGGACTCTGCACACTGATCTGCAAAGAAGGAATACGATAAGGACTTAAATAATTAAGGACTTTGATATGGGGAAGTTCTGTACAATTTATTACAGACGATGGTTTTCACACCCATACTTGTGTATTTATATGAAAAGTGGGTTGACCTTCTCTCGCAGTTCGTAGAGAGCAACATTGTATTTTAGTTAAGGCCTTGTGTGGCTCATCGGGAGCAGATAGAGGTTCAGCGTTGAGAGGCAGTTACGTGTGTCACCGGACAAGGACGCATTGACTGCATGCACAGCAGCCATATTAGAAATAAACTGTGCCTCTTCCTTACTTTCTTCACAGGTGTTACCAATGATAGTGAGGGATGCAACGCAAGTGATGAAATCTCATTAAAATACATTTGTTTCAATGAGGACGACCTGACCTACCGTGACAACGCGTCATGCTGCGACGTCGTCCACCATACGGTTTAGGCTACGTCATAACGCAATGGCCAAAGCTCCAATAGCGGACAGTATTTTGCGGGACATTGTGTCGCGTAGCTCACTTGTGTGCTGTGCGGATGAGGTGTTAGGGTGCTGATATTGTGCATGTTGGCTCACTGGAAACACTCTGCTACACCAGTGGGCCTCAAGGTGTGGTCCAGGGACCCTGGTTCCTTGAGGGGGTTCCAAATGGCCCCTTACGGGTGTCTAAGTCTGGGGGTGTACAAATGGAACCAAATCAACCCGTAAGGGTCCATTTGGTTCCATTTGTACACTCTCATACTAATAATTTGTCATAAGAATTAAGGGTAACCTAAATGCTCAACGCAAAACACACTCTACCCAATTCTTTCTGCAGATGGAAGAGGTTTCTGAGATTTCTGAATAAGGTTAGGTCCAAGCATTGTTTTAATGAAGTTACAGTTAGGAATATGGTTTGGTTTGGACCTAGTTTTACTAAGGTTAAGTTTAGGAATACGTTTAGGCATGACATTTAGACACTGCTTCACTGAGGTCAAAAATGCAAGGAAACGTTTTGGTAACGCTTCCTTTTACGGTACAGTAATAACCAGGTAATTACTAGGTAATTACTTGGTAACTACCAGGTAATACCCAGTATTTACTGTGTAATAACCAGGTAATTACATGGTAACTACCATGGTAACTACCATGGTAACTACCTAGTAATTAATTAGTAATTACCTTCTATGTTCCTGAAAACTACCAGGTATTTACCAGGTAATAATAAGTATTTACCTGGTAATTACATAGTAAGTACCTGGTAATACACCTAGTAATTTCCAGGTATATTACCTGGTAGTTACCAGGTATTTTCCTGGATACTAAAAGGTATTTACCAGGTAATTATGAGTATTTTGTTATGCAATTACTATGTAATTACATGGTAACTACCAAGTTACCATGTACCATGGTAATATACCTAGTGATGGTTAGGTAATTACTAGGTATTTTCCTAGAAACTACCAGGTAATTATACACGTTTATTACTGTAATTACCATATAATTACCATGTCATTTACCAGGTAATTACTAGGAAATAACCAAAACTAATCCGGGCAGGTAGTAGTTACCTGGTATTTACTAGATATCTCAATCAGAACTACCAGGTATTTACCCAGTAATTATAGATTATTATACAATCAATCCATTTGTTCAGTGACCGAGAGGCGGCTAATGACTTGTATATTTACCAGATGTTAATCTGATAACTACCATGTTTAACCTGGTAATTGACAGGTACTTACCTGGTAATTACTCAGTATTTACCCAGTAACTACAAAAATACCTACCTAGAAAGTACATAGTTATTAAAGTGGAATTGTACCGCAAAAGGAAGTGAGGTCTGTTACCATGTTATTACTTGGTAATTACTCATTCGTTACCCAGTAACTACAAAAATATCTACCTGGTAAGTACATAGTTATTAAAGTGGAATTGTACCGCAAAAGGAAGTGAGGTCTGTTACCATGTTATTACCTGGTAATTACTCATTCGTTACCGAGTAAATACAAAAATATCTACCTGGTAAGTACATAGTTATTAAAGTGGAATTGTACCGCAAAAGGAAGTGAGGTCTGTTACCATGTTATTACCTGGTAATTACTCAGTATTTAGCCCATAACTAGAAAAATATCACATTACCCAAGACACTTGGACCGAAAATGCCCCCAAACTGACCAGTGTTCATTCATTTGCATTCAGTGCATGCCAAGTCCTGGCTTTACAGTGTCTGTGAGTCTGCTTCTCCCCCTGAACAGCACACTGTATGTCAGGAGATAAGAATTCCCATCAAAAACCACCATCACCAGTCAAATTACATTAAAATGAATGCATATTATTATTACACCTCCTCACTCAAGACATCTCGCTGGGACAGATATGCAAAAACAGGTGAGCTGCCAAAGATAAATGCTTTAATCCAATGAATTTCTTATAAAACATAAAACATAATTACAAAAACAGTGTAAAATATTAAGTCAGACATTTTTTTATCAAGTAGAGATTTCTCTTAAAAAAAACAAATAAAAAAACAAGAAAACATCAATGATAAATAATAACTATATGCAACACCTGTGTCGTAAAGGTAGTATATGACAGTTACCAAATTACAGCATGGGGTTAGAGGTTGGGCAAGATAGGTTTGTCTACTGGAGCCAGAGAGGTAAATAATGAGACCAGATGCAAGTCACTTGAGTTGGCCGGCTCAATTTTATATTGAATGAAATATAATTAGTAGGAGTAGAAATAATAGAAAATAAAACAATGTGCACAAACATACAGTACAATAATGAATGGAGATAGGTATACCATGACTCAGTGAATCCGGTTTTCAAGATTTTCTTTTCTGAGGGTTTTAATTCCTAGGGTGCACCCAACTATACTGACTGAATAATAACTCTCTGCCCCTGCAGAGCAGAGAGAATGTGAGTGTGAGGGTACTAATTGAACCACTAATTGTCCAGTCCTGCACTGTTCCTCACAGGGCAGTGTATGCGGTGAGTATGCGTTTGTCAAAAAGTCCAGTTCTTCTGTGTGCAGTCTGTGTGTATCACCGACCAGTACTGCACTGCCAGGGCAGTTTGTGTGTGATCATTTCCTACCACGCTGGGGACACAGACTCTGGCTCACTGACTATGGCTCTGGGTCTGCCCAAGGAGAATTCTTAGATCAGGTCTGGGTCCTTCCAATCTTGGGTTGCTTGCCACTCCTTGGTTGACCAGAGTCAGGCTGAATCAAACAGATGTGTCAAAAAAAAAAAAAAAAAAAAATGACCTGCATAAAGCAAGGCCAGAGGCATCTCTGTGTTAATGTCTAAAACAATATCAGTGACACAGTTGTCGTTACATAAGGTTTCACTTCAAATACTTAATACATAAATTCAACAGTTGTTCAAACAACAAAATAAAAATAAATCTTCCAGTACAGGTGAAGGGCTGATAGATGTTAACAAAGGCCTGTATTGAGTGGTAATTCTGTAAACAGAACAAGACAATAGAATCATTACTTAAACAGTACTTAAAAATGACATCATTGAACAGGCTTTAAATGCATTAGTATTACAGATTACAGAATGCATTACATTAGAGAAAGAAATGCTTTACAGAAATGCATTAAAGTAAATTGCATTACACCAGGGAACTAGCATTCCATATTATGATAATGGCATAGAACAATCACAGGGCCATGGAAGTACTGCTGAGGCCTTTACAATAGAATGCTCCAAACTAGCTAGTTAGGCTAGCGAAAATTAGCATATGAACTAAACAACACAATAGCAACCCAGCAATTGACTTCACATTGTAATGCTCCCAGCTAGCTGGCCAGGCTAGCGAAATTAGCATATGAGCTAAGCAACACAATAGTAGTACAGAAATTCCCATTAGACACATTATGGCCAAAACGTCATGTACTACATTATACAGCATTCTCTGCACATAGAAAACAATGCAGTAAGAACTTACTCTTCACAAACACACTCTTATTGAAAGTTGCAGGATTAAGACACTGTGTTTATGTCCTGACTTGTCCTCACTGACCTCTGAAACACCAGCACAAGTTAGCCACCTAGCAGCTAAGGCAAAACACTGCTTGTCACTCACCAAGGCCTGCACATGAATTCAGCACCAGCACACCAGTGCTATTCAGATGACTATGTGTTGCTCCTCACAGCAAGATAAAGTCATTAATGTTGTGCTTTCCTGCACACAACTGACAAAATAATACATAGTCTTAATCTGAAATTTGAATGCTTCTCAGCAGCTTCTCCTCTGTGCTCTGCTGTGATCTCTGCTCTCACTCTGATTGATTGGCATTAGTTTCACCTGGTGTCCCTGCACAGGCAGCAGGCTGTCATTCAGGGCAGACAGGTTTGGGGAGGCCCCTTCTGGTTGAAGGATCATTTAGCCCAGTTCCAGAAAATGGGTTAAAATGGACGGAATTACCCTTTACAATAAATAAGTAAAATGGGCTATGTTATAAATTCCCCTCCTTGTGTCCTCAGTTTATTATTATTATTATTATTAATATGTTTATTTTGTTCAGACATTTTTTTGGGCAGCTCAGTTTTCAACTGCAGGCACGGGGGCCTGATGTTTCAGAGTTCAGTGAGGGGTGAGGACAAGTCAGGACATAAACACAGTGCCTTAATCCTGCAACTTTCAATAAGAGTGTGTTTGTGAAGAGTAAGTTCTTACTGCATTGTTTTCTATGTGCAGAGAATGCTGTGTAATGTAGTACATGACGTTTTGGCCATAATGTGTCTAATGGGAATTTCTGTACTAGGCCTACTATTGTGTTGCTTAGCTCATATGCTAATTTCGCTAGCCTGGCCAGCTAGCTGGGAGCATTACAATGTGAAGTCAATTGCTGAGCTGCTATTGTGTTGTTTAGTTCATATGCTAATTTTCGCTAGCCTAACTAGCTAGTTGGGAGCATTCTATTGTAAAGGCCTCAGCAGTGCTTCTATGGCTCTATGATTGTTCTATGCCATATCATAATGTGGAATGCTAGTTCCCTGGTGTAATGCAATTTACTTTAATGCATTTCTGTAAAGCATTTCTTTCTCTAATGTAATGCATTCTGTAATCTGTAATACTAATGCACTTAAAGCCTGTTCAATGATGTCATTGTTTAAGTAATGATTCTATTGTCTTGTTCTGTTTACAGAATTACCACTCAATACAGGCCTTTGTTAACATCTATCAGCCCTTCACCTGTACTGGAAGATTTATTTTTATTTTGTTGTTTGAACAACTGTTGAATTTATGTATTGCCAAGTATTTGAAGTGAAACCTTATGTAACGACAACTGTGTGACTGATATTGTTTAGACATTAACACAGAGATGCCTCAGGCCTTGCTTTATGCAGGTCATTTTTTTTGACACATCTGTTTGATTCAACCTGACTCTGGTCAACCAAGGAGTGGCAAGCAACCCAAGATTGGAAGGACCCAGACCTGATCTAAGAATTCTCCTTGGGCAGACCCATAGCCATAGTCAGTAAGCCAGAGTCTGTGTCCCCGGCCAGCGTGGTAGGAAATTATCACACACAAACTGCCCTGGCAGTGCAGTACTGGTCGGTCGGTGATACACACAGACTGCACACAGAAGAACTGGACTTTTTGACAAACGCATACTCACCACATACACTGCCCTGTGAGGAACAGTGCAGGACTGGACAATTAATGGTTCAATTAGTACCCTCACACTCACATTCTCTCTGCTCTGCAGGGGCAGAGAGGTATTATTCAGTCAGTATGGTTGGGTGCACCCTAGGAATTAAAACCCTCAGAAAAGAAAATCTTGAAAACCGGATTCACTGAGTCATGGTATACCTATCTCCATTCATTATTGTACTGTATGTTTGTGCACATTGTTTTATTTTCTATTATTTCTACTCCTACTAATTATATTTCATTCAATATAAAATTGAGCCGGCCAACTCAAGTGACTTGCATCTGGTCTCATTATTTACCTCTCTGGCTCCAGTAGACAAACCCATCTTGCCCAACCTCTAACCCCATGCTGTAATTTGGTAACTGTCATACTACCTTTACGACACAGGTGTTGCATATAGTTATTATTTATCATTGATGTTTTCTTGGTTTTTTGTTTGTTTGTTTTTTTGAAAAAGAGAACTGTTAATATTTTACACTGTTTTTGTAATTATGTTTTATGTTTTATAAGAAATTCATTGGATTAAAGCTTTGGCAGCTCACCTGTTTTTGCATATCTGTCCCAGCGAGGTGTCTTGAGTGAGGAGGTGTAAAAATAATATGCATTCATCTTAATGTAATTTTTGATGACTGGTAATGGTGTTTTTTGATGGGAATTCTTATCTCCTGACATACAGTGTGCTGTTCAGGGGGAGAAGCAGACTCACAGACACTGTAAAGCCAGGACTTGGCATTCACTGAACACAAATGAACGACACTGGTCATTTGAGCCATTTAAAATCTGTGTTTTGAGTATTTACCACTCCCTGGTTATTTTATCCACCCATGGCCATGATTGCATTTGGTCCCAACAAAAAGTACTTATTTTTCAGTAGTTGCACTTACACTGGCTAAATGAAAGGCACATAATTATTCTGGTTACAGGGTAAACACTTAGTAATTACCAGGTAAGGTCATGGAATTGATCACGCTTTACTTTACAGTACAAACCAACAGTAACTACTGGGTAATTTCCCTGTAAATACTTTTTGGAGTTATTGGGTAAATACCAGGTAAGTACCTTTGTATATGCACAGATTATAATGGGTTACCTATCAAGGTAAGGACCAGGTAAATAACATGATGGTTAACATGAAATTAAATGGAAATTACCTAGTAATTTCTAAGAAAATACATAGGAATTACCTAGACATTAATAGGTATATTACATGGTAGTTACCATGTAATTATATAGTAATTGCATAAGCAACTACTCATACATTCCTGGTAGTATCAAAGAAAATACCTGGTAAATACCAGGCAATATACCTTGTAATTACTATGTGTATTACCAGGTAGTTACACTATAATTACATGCTAAATACATAATAAAATACTTATAATTACCTAATAATTATCTTGTAGTATACAAGAAAATACCAGGTAACTACCGGGTAATAAACCTAGTAATTGCTAAGTGTATTACCAGGTAGTTACACTATAATTACATGCTAAATACATAATAAAATACTTATAATTACCTAATAATTACCTTGTAGTATACAAGAAAAGACCAGGTAACTACCGGGTAATAAACCTAGTAATTGCTAAGTGTATTACCAGGTAGTTACAGTATAATTACATGCTAAATACATAATAAAATACTTATAATTACCTAATAATTACCTTGTAGTATCTAAGAAAATACCAGGGAACTACCGGGTAATAAACTAAGTAATTGCTAAGTGTATTACCAGGTAGTTACTATGGAATTACCAGGTACATGTATCTGGATGTATCTGGGAATTACCAGGTAACACCAGGTAATTACCTTTTAATTACGTGGTAATTACTGTACCGGAAAGTAAAGGGTTACCATGTTTTCTGTTTTCTTATACCGGATTTGGGAAGAGTTTAATCTACCAGATGGCTCCTTTAGTGCTGGAGGAACTGGGTCGCAAGCAGCCCATTCTCATCATAATTTCTCCCTTGGTTGCCTTGATGGAGGACCAGATAAAAGAAGCTGCGAGGTTTGGTGTTACAGCCATGCAACTTGGGGTGCACTGTGACACTGACATACTCAGGGCCGTAGCCAGACTGTCCAAAATACAGAGGTCATATTTTTTGGGGAGGAAGGGGGGGGGGGGGGGGGGGATTTTGTAAAATTGCAATGAAAATGCTTCAATCTGGTGCACTTTGAGATCAAAATGAATAGAGGCTAGATCTATAAAGAACACACATCATATTAGTTTATCAGCATCTTTACTTGTGCCTTACTGTGACAAAGTCCAGTAAACTGCAATACTATGGACAAGTACAAGGAAAATCCAGTGTTTTGTACCGTATAAGCAAAAGACCATCTATCGACACATACACCACTAAACAAGGAGACATGAATTAAAGCAGGTGAGAACAACCATATAGTTTCATTGTTTGACAGCACGATCATAAGTTTATTTTGAATTGATGTTATTGTGTGTTTTCAGATATTTAACCACTTGAACTGTCAATAGGCCTACTTAATAAACTTGACCTTTCACTGTACTTAGTCTTCTCTTTTTTTCCCCTCTAAAGCTCTTTGAGCGTTTTTTTCCCCTCTAAAGCTTTTTGAGCGTGAGGCTTTGTGAGCTTGTAGATCTGCTATTTTTGACAAAGAAGTTATCACAATATGGACGCTAGGGTTCAAGTGTTCAAAAAGGGTCAAAGTTTCTATTACACAAAGATTTGGAGGACCCCCTTGTAGTAACTCTGAGGACCCTCTAGAGGTCCCGGACCCCCTGTTGAAGACCCCTGATTTACAGCTTTTTACTGAATGCCAATGAGATTCTTCGGTGTCCAGAAGCATCCCAGCGTATAAGGACATTTTCTGGGTTCAGAGCTCTTTTTCTGTGTACGTTCATCATTGCGAGACCAGACAGCCTCTCATTTGTCATACATGAGCGTAGCCAGGTCTTCAGCCGCCTCAATGCAGAGAACGACCGCTCACAGGAACAGGTGGTCACTGGAAGTGTGAGGTAGATGGAAAGGATACAGTGGATGTTGGGGAAGTATTGCATGTCTATGCGATCCAATGTCTCTTTCGCTGTGGATGGCAGCGATTCCTCTGGCAGAGTTTGGTTCTTTACCTTCCATCTGTGTATCTCCTGGTCGATGGAGTCTGGCTCAGGAAGGTCTTCTCTATACCATGACACCATACCGCTTTTTTACAGGGATCACATCAATAGAGCTAGCAAGTTTTGCAGATTCTTTATAAATTTCACTAAAGTCTACCTCGTTCCTCAGAGTAGAAATTACCTGACCTACATTTCTGGCCTCTTTGTAGGCAGTCATGAGGTCCAGATTTGGTGACTGTAGATTTTTTGTCAATGGCTGGATGTAACCTAAAATTTTGCTTGTTGTGACAGCAGTGACAATTGTGTCAAATGACTCTATACTGTGTCTTAAATTGCTGGCCTTGCTAGAGTTTGATGATATCCCTGTTTCTATGTCTGTGAGAGCAGAGTGGGCGGCATTGAAGTGTTCCAGAAAAGCAGCAACCGTCTTCCCTCTGGAACCCCAACGTGTGTCCGACATGAGTGGGATGCCTGCCGTTTTTCTTTTGCGTCTTGGCTGTTTGTCTCCTCCTGTACCCTCTCCAGCCTGGTCTGTGTGGCTCTGTGTGTCTGGTCTCTGCTGTTCCTCTCCTGTTGACACAACATTATATACATTAGTTTTTATCATAAACAGACAATGTGTGTTATTTTTTGACTGACATCAGTTAACTCACCTCTTCTCTCCCCTCCTCTCCTCCCTCTCCCAGCCTGGTCTGCTCTGTGGCCCTGTGTGTCTGGTCTCTGCTGTTCCTCTCCTGTTGACACAACATCAAACATATAAGTCTGAGTGAGTGTCTGTCTGTCTGTCTGAGTGAGTGAGTGAGTGTCTGTCACAGCGTTTCTCCTCAGTGGCTGGAGCAATTGATCTGAAATCGCATCACCATTAGCATATGAACACACCTGACATAACTGTGAAGCCCGTTTGTCACTTTCACAAATCATATGCTGTATATTAGCATTTTTATGGTGTATCTATATATATTCTGCATCTAGCATGAGGCAGGATTAAGCAGTGTATTGGCACCTTCATGTGGACAGGCATGGTCATTACACAGTTTTGTATGTATATCAAACATAATTTTCCTAATGTCTATCTGAGTGAGTGTCTGTCTGTCACAGCGTTGTCTGGCCCTGTTACAGATGTTGTCCATAAATCATGCAGATCGGAGTTTCTCTATAGCCATTAAACTAAACGGGTATTTCTTACATTGATGCTCCTACATATTATCATGCAAGCACCAGTTAAAGTTACTTTCCATCCCTCATATACTGTGTGCACAGTGCACATCCCATAACCCACACACTGCACATCATTTCGGAGCTCATATCTTTGAACGGGTAAGGGCTAGTTATATACATTAGTTTTTATCATAAACAGACAATGTGTGTTATTTTTTTACTGACATCAGTTAACTCACCTCTTCTCTCCCCTCCTGTCCTCCCTCTCCCAGCCTGGTCTGCTCTGTGGCCCTGTGTGTCTGGTCTCTGCTGTTCCTCTCCTGTTGACACAACATTATATACATTAGTTTTTTATCATAAACAGACAATGTGTGTTATGTTTTGACTGACATCAGTTAACTCACCTCTTCTCTCCCCTCCTGTCCTCCCTCTCCCAGCCTGGTCTGCTCTGTGGCCCTGTGTGTCTGGTCTCTGCTGTTCCTCTCCTGTTGTCACACAATGATGATATGCTTTAGTTTTATCATAAACATATAATGTGTGTTCTTTTTTTTCTTCTTTTACTGACATCAGTTAACTCACCTCTGTCCTGCCCTGCTGTCCCCTCTCTTCCAGCCTGGTCTGCCCTACTGTGGCTCTGTGTGTCTGGTCTCTGCTCTTGTTGTTTGTCTTCTGATTCCTCGCTTCCTTGTGGGCATTGTAACATGTCCTTCCTAACTTTAGATGTAGAGAAAAACACTGCTACATTCTCAATGGTAGTCATGGTGTTCCTGATGATGGGGATGTCTGAACATCCATGAACTACTACAAGGTTGAGGACATGGCTTCGGCAGTGTGTGTATAGTGCCCGTGGTTGACGCTCTAGAATGCGCTGTTGTACTCCACTCACATGTCCACTCATGGTGCTGGCTCCATCATATCCCTGCCCCCTGAGATATTCAATCTCCAGACCCCACTTCTCCAACTGAGAGAGGATGGCCTCTGTAATTGAAGCAGCATCTTGCTTGGCAAGTGGACAGAAACCCATGAAATCTTCACATATTTTGTTTCCTTTTCCATGTTTTAAGTAGCGAATGCAGATAGAGAGTTGTTCAATCCCGCTCACATCCATTGATTCATCTGCAAGGACAGTGAAAAACTTGGCTTTTTTTATGTCCTTAACTATGTCCTCACGAATCTCAGCTTCACAGCACGCTATTAGTTCATTTTGAATCATTGGGCTTATGTATTTAGCATTATCTGGTGCTGTCTCGAGATGATGTTTCAGTTCGTCATCGAATGAAGATTTCCATCTGAGGAAATGATCAAAATTGCCATCTTCACCTTCTCCTGTCCATGAACCACGCAGTGCTATGTTTCTATTTGACAAATTGATTATAATGTCTAGAATGGAAAGGAGTGCTTTGCGATTCTTACTAATCCTTTCCTCATATGCTTTGCTTAGCATAGAAGTAATGCTTTTCTTTTGCTCTTGTGCAACTGACAGAAAATTATCAGCAAACTCAGCAGCCTTTAGGTGCCCTGGACTACAACTGTGGTTTGAAATGATTCCACGTTTCTCCCCAACAGCATTCTTCCAGTCTCGAAATCCTTCGTTTATGAAAATGTCGTTTCTCGTTTTTCTGCTGAATGACATGCAGAAAGCACAGTAGGCGGAATCTTCTGAAACTGAATATCTAAGCCACAGACGTTTCTCCTCCCAATTAATACTATAGCGTAATTGCCTCCCACCAAACGTTGTTTGCGGGTAATCATGTTTATGTTTGAACCACTTATTCTTCAGTAGGCAGTACTTATCTTCATCTGTTAGTTGTTTATTTTTAAACTTGGCAGGATCCAAGTCATGTAGCGCAGTTATCTCACCTCTGTCCTCTCCTACTGTCTTCTCTCTTCCAGCCTGGTCTGCCGGCCTACTGTGGCCCTGTGTGTCTGGTCTCTGCTGTTTGTCTCCTACTGTCCTCCCTCTCCCAGCCTGGTCTGCTCTGTGGCCCTGTGTGTCTGGTCTCTGCTGTTGATGTTTGTCTCCTACTGTCTTCTCTCTTCCAGCCTGGTCTGCCGGCCTACTGTGGCTCTGTGTGTCTGGTCTCTGCTGTTCCTCTCCTGTTGACACAAAATGATATGCTTTAGTTTTATCATGAACAGCCAATCAGTGATGTCATTACGTGCGCATCCCGCATCAAAAACTCATTCAAGTCGCCCAGGGACTCATTCATGTCATGGTCCTGGGGTCCCGGGGATGCGCCTCCATTGGAGTCCATGTTAAAATAATTTACCGCGTCGCCACCATTGTTCATGGGTGAAAGCATCCTACTTTACCCTACGTTAACACAAATAAAATCCACGTAGAAAGTCTTAAACAGGCGATAGAAAGGTCAATGTTTTGATTCCACCGACGTCCGACGCCATTTTGCGCGCCTGAATTCATTAGGGGCACATGTTTTAGTAGTTTTAGTAGTTCTAAGTTCAAACATAAGCCAAATTGTAAAATAAATATAAGAAATAGGCAAACATTTTGAAAATAGCCGATCTACAAGCTCACAGCGCTCGAAAACATTGTATTGAGGACTCATAAAACTTTTCTGGGACCCATTTGAATGACCACCTGTGGGTCCCGGGACCCATTACATTGAAAACCTAGACAATGTGTGTTCCTTTTTTCTTTTTTTTTTACTGACATCAGTTAACTCACCTCTGTCCTGCCCTCCCTCTTCCAGCCTGGTTTGCTCTGTGGCTCTGTGTGTCTGGTCTCCGCTTGTCCGCTCTTGATGTTTGTCTTCTCCTGTCCCCTCTCTTCCAGCCTGGTCTGCTGCTCTACTGTGGTTCTGTGTGTCTGGTCTCTGCTGTTCCTCTCCTGTCACCAAATTATATACTTAAGTTTTAACAGAACATAAACATATTCAATATATGTGTTCTTTGACATCAGTTTATCTCACCTGTTCTCCCTCTCTCCTCTCCTACTCCTCTTCCAGCTGGGTCTACATGGCTCTGTGTGTCTGGTCTCTGCTGTTCATCCCCTGTCACCAAATGATATGCTTTTAACAGATAGATAGATAGATAGATAGATAGATAGATAGATAGATAGATAGATAGAGATCTGAATCATTTTACATTATTTAAATCTTATGTTTATACTGTTCTAGTCTATTAGATGTTACCTAAGCAACAAAACAATTTCCTACAAAAGAATATAATGCTGACTGTTGTTGTCGTCGTCTTGCCCCAATGTATTTGCCATCTCTGTGGTAATTACATTGTTTGACTTGGATTTGGTCTGTTTTTTAGCATGTGCTGAAAGGCACAGTGCAGTGACATGCCTTCCATGATCCCATCCTGTGATTCACAGGATGGGATCATGGAAATTGTGAAGTGAAGAGCGGGCATTGCGTTGTACTGCCGCCATCATCATCACCTGACCTGTTTCACCTCTATGTCTTTTTTCACCTCCGTCTGCTCGCTTTCCAAAGCTGAGCTTTGTTTGGTGAAACCTTTTCATGGTCTGTCTGAAGAAAGCAAACACACATCCATGGTGAATTGATATTCATGTTAATACCACCCTGGCAGACAGTGTGCCAGGATGCTATAAACATGAATGTGGCACTGGCAGCCTTGCATAAAACTGACCTCATTTTCAACCCTTTACAGTACACAGACTGAATTGAAATTAATGTTTTCATTAACCACTAGCTGGCACTTAAGTACAGACACTGCACTGCTACAGATTCATTCATTCTTTAGCAGTGTACATTTACATAAGTACTTTTAGTAAGTACAGTTTTGAGGTATATTGTACTTTACTTGAGTATTTCCAATGCCAATGCTTTTGCTTCTACTCCACTACATCTGGGATCCAAACATTGTACTTTTACTCTACTACATTTATTTGAAAACTTTAGCTACTAGTTACTTTGCTGATATAAATTATAATATGTTAAAACATGCATAAACCGCTTTAACCCCATTTTATACCTAGGTTTTAGAAAATGGCTGATCTACAAGCTCACAACGCGTCGCACATTACAGTACATTTTGATGCCAATACTTTTGTACTTTCTTTACTCAAGTACATTTGGAATGGACTTATAACAGAGTATTTCTAAAATGCAGTATTGATACTTTTACTTAAATAGAAAATAAGTACTTTTCCCACCACTATTCTTTAGCCTTGGCGTTGTTACTTCCCTGCTGCTGCCTCGCCTGCCTGCTAGGCTAGCTTAGCCACGGCTTTCATTCTTTGCGTTAAGAGTTACTTTCATCATGCAAGCCCGGGATGAATGACAATAGTATTAGTAACAAATGAAGGAAAGAGCCTGCTGCCCAACACTACATTACCTGGTCGGCTGGTGGTACAAGTTGCTAAAAGTTGCTTTCTTCTTGTTTGGCGCCCGCCGCAGCTGCAGTGAGTGAGTGTTGGGTGACTGGGTCGTTGTTGTTGTGCGCGCCCCATAATGCACCGCGCATCGATCAAAGATCTTCTATTGAGAAGAAGATGAGACACTCATTGCCCTCGCTCCGCCCCTCTCCCTCGCTCCCAGTGTGCTCCCAGCCTACCATGTCATCTCCCATTTTAATATCTTTGTCTCGCACAGATCTTTTTTTTTTTTTTTTTTTGTCGGCAAAAATACAGAGGTCATGTCCTCGGTGTCCTCAGCGCTGCCTACGGCCTTGTTCGACACACCATCACAAACTTTGTCTAAGATTCTCTTGTGGGTAAGTGCTGTGTTTATTTAATTTTTTATTTTCAAATTTCAATACTTTAATTTATCCTTTATCCTCACTATCCTTGGATAAAATATGGTAGCCTACTTTAACTTTTACTGATTAGGCTTAATTTAAACTTTAGCTAATATTTTGTTAAGTTCAAGTTCAAAGTATGCAGTGGAGTACTTTCACATTTCTCATAAATGTGAAAGTACCAAACCGTGACAGAAATGATTTCTCACACACCCATGTCCATAGTGTTTAGTTAGGCTGTTGTAATTTTTCTCTGCCTGCTGATCAGACTAGTTTAGATTTAGCACTCTCTGATATATATAATCTGGATTTAGAACCCTGATATTTTTGACTGTTTTGGACCATTGCCTGTACCCAGATTTTCTCCTGCCTAATGCCTTTGTACCTTTACTTATTTTGCAGACCCTCATGTGTATCTGACCCGGATTTGGACAACGGACTACGGCTAGTTTACTCCCTCTCAATCAAGATGCCACGCTGACAGCATCTCCCGGTCTTTGAACTTAGGGTTGCCACCTTTCAGAAATTGAAATAAGGAACACCTCTTCCGGGCACGCGGTGCATGCGTTCCGTGCGCGTGGCACAGCCGCCGGCCGGCGAAAAAATGCAGTCCCAAACCCATGAAATGCATAGAATAGTTATAACTATAACACACAACATGGTATAACCTATATTGTTTTGCAGTTTGAAGTGGCCAATTGTTTCTAAAATATGAATAAGTTAATTTTGTATGAAATAAAGCAATGTATGAATGATTTGAACCTGGCTCTTGTATTGGGTCACTTGGTGGTCAGTAAAGAGAAGGTAGTCAAGAAACCATTAAGTTATATACTTAAAGTTTAAAGTGCTTTATTAGCAACGAAGATTAAACATGTTTTACTTTAGGCTGAATAGGCTTCACTAGCCTAAACCTGAGCAACTTTACAGAAATAAGACCCCAAAATACTTATAATAGTCAGATTTGGCAACACTGCATGTTATTTTATCCAACCTAGCCCAACATGGCTTATATTATCAGACCTGGCAACTGCATGTTATTTTTCTCCACTTGGCAAGCAACCTTCACTGACGCTGTCAAGCCACGGGTTTGTTTCTTCCCACTCGCGTCTGTACCTTTGTAGGCTTCTGTCCTTTTTTGAGGCAGTGGAGTATTGTATTCAGACGACATTTTTAAAGCGCGTGGTCACCGCGGTGTGCATCTGGAGGAAGTTCAGTGATCTCACTGACTGTAACTAGGCAACGGTGATTGACAGCGACATGCAGTGTGCATGAGCAGACAGGGGCCGAGAGGACAGGAGAGCGTAGAGCGCTGCGCGCACCACAGCGACTTTTGCTGTCTTTTCCTGTGTTTTATTTCATTCATTATTGTTAAATTCTGTGTTGAGGTTTGTGTGACAGACCTTTATGGGGCATTTGGTTAAATACGGAACACCCGCGTTCCGTATTGGTTCAATACGGAACGCATCTTTTAATTGTCCAATACGGAACGATTCCGTATTATACGGAACGGGTGGCAACCCTATTTGAACTATGCTTCTCCCTTAACGACTACGGCTAGCCTATCCCCTCTCAACAAGACGCCACGCGGACTGCCTCCCCCGGACATTGACCCATGAATGCTTCCCCGTTATACTCTTCTCCATTGTGTTATACTTTTCAAGTAAATTGTTTGATTACCAGACTTAATTGTAATAGAGTATTTCTTCATTGCAGTATTGATACTTTTGTTACACACTTTCTCCAAATGTGCAATGCAAATGGTTCTGAAGTAGGGTTAATGGGGAAATGTGTTTCCCCTTTGAATGGGTTGAAGTCACAAATGTTGAGTCCTCAGCTTTGAGATAAACACATTACAATTAGTAAAGGCTATAAGTTTTGCTTTAGATTAAATAATGTTTTAGGCCACATTATAATAGAATAGTTTTTAAAATAACGCTGGTTTCTGTTTTTCTATTGTGTAAAATACTATGTGAAAAAACATGTACAAAATATTTCCATCCTTGGTGTATTATCGGACTTAAAAGTCTGTTAACTGCCAGCAGTATCCTAGTCTAGATGCATGCGCCAGCGCCTTTTCAGTAGCCTACCTTGGAGAGCTCCACAGGCAACACGTCACATCTTGCATAATTGTTTATAATAGCAGTGAATGTTATGTGCGTTATCCTTTATACTAGGCCCTATCATTTTTGCTCTCATTGCCAAATGGAGACGTTTTACACGCGGAGAAAGCCTGGTGATGCCAGGTTACACGCGGAGCGAGGAAAGGGAGAGCAGAGAGGGAGGGCGAGAGGAGAGGCAGGGAGAGAGGGGGGAGGGAGAGAGAGACGACGCTGGTTTTATTTTTTGATCATTGTGATGTGAGCTGAAGGAGGCATTATTATGCAGCTTGGATACATACATACCGGTACTGTACATGTTTGTCCCGTGGACAGACGTGTTCTTATAAGCAATTCCTTGTTTCGAATGACAAAGTGCATGCAGTGTGAGCGCAAACGTATCATTTAAATATGCAAGAATGTGTTAACTCCCCCCCCCCCCCCCCCACACCCACACGCATGCACGCACACACACTCACTCACACACACACACACACACACACACACACACACACACACACACACACACACACACACACAGGCAATAACGTGTCTGTCTGTCTGACCGGGGACACAGTTTTTATGAACCATCCTGACAAGAATAATAATGATTGAATAGCCACTACCCCACCCATGCACGTCACTCAATGCGCTGATCCTTTGAAGTCACAATTGGCCAATTAGCCGGCTGCACGCCGTACAGCCTAATTAACACTTTGTAAGCCATGGGGGGCCCCCCCATGTTAAAACCGTCGTATATCGTACTTCCCACCAAGGAGTCTCAGCCACGTCGCACTTTCCCGGACTTTGTCATTAAAACAGGAATAAATCGGCAATCGTCTAACCTTCCCTAGCCACCACTCGTGCATTCATAGCTCATGCACGGTCTGACATGAAGCAGAGGTGACGTCATTGGCCTTTCCTTTTCCAAGGCACCTTCCACCCATTCGTTTGCTGTCTACACACTCCTCCTCCTACTGCAGCCATGCTTGGGTCTATGCTAGCGAAACTTTTCAGTTCTGTTCTTCAGTCACACATGGATTATTTGCGGGGACATTTACGTGAATGGATCGCGCACGCGAAACGCACGGGGAGATCGATGATCGGCCAAAACACCCATTCTATCCCAACGGAGATCGAGAAAATCACAGTGAGTTACTGACCTGGGGGGGAAAAAAAAAGAAAAAACAACGGCGCTGTTCAAGATGGAGGGGCTGCGGGCTGATGTTTATAAACATAATATTATGTCTCGATCACAATACAATAATAGAAATTTCACGGCTAATCTACCAACCCCCATTCTATTTCGGACGGCAAAGTGTTAATGGGCCATCATTGTTTGTTTACTCTCCCAGCGGGAAGTTAACAAGCCTATTCAAATCGGAGATAGGCCACTATGAATCGGACTCAGCTGTCAATACAGTATAGCGTATAGGCCTTTAAGCCCAAAGCCAAGCCAAATCATCCATTATTGATACACAGAATTAACTCAGACACTTCAGATATTGATTGATTGGTTATTTATTAGTAATTCTCAGTGAGAGAGAAGAGAGAGAAAAGAGAGAGAGAGAGAGAGAGAGAGAGAGAGAGAGAGAGAGAGAGAGGGAGCTGAGAGAGAGAAATAGAGATGCGCTCATTCGTGGTGTCGGACACCTACGCATCTATGACTCATACGTGCGGCTGATCTGGCGGCGGGGCGGCGGAAAGGAGCCCTGACAGTTACATGGTTACATTTCAACATCACATTACCCAAATAATAATAAATAATAGATTCGGAATGGCAGGGTCTTTAACCAAAGGGTTGAAACACCGGTATTCCGACATGTCGGCTTTCCGACCATTTTCACAGTCGTAATGGCGGGGTCAATAGAAAAGGGGGGACACCCCCCCATTCCGCCTATTGAAATCAACGGTCGGCGTACCGACATGTCGGATTGCCGACGTGAAACCATGGATGAGAGAGGGGAGGGGGAGAAACTAGACATATACATCTCCTTCCAACCGTATGTAAGCGAGAGAAGTTAGAACGCTATGCTTCACATGAGCGCTACATTGTTGTGGGGTGAAAAAAATCTTATATAAAAAATAAATAAATAAATATTAAAAAAAAAAAAAAAAAAAAAAAGGAAAATCATACAGTGGCGGCCGGATTTGAAGCAGCGGCGGCCCGCTGCTGCTTAATGCATACGGGGGAAACACTGCTGTATGGTACCAATGAAATGATTTATATGTATGTGTCCTGTAAGTCCACCTGGGCACCTTTTTGGTGCACGACACGAAAATAAATAAATCTATCTATCTATCTATACAGACTAACATCTCAATGGTAAACACAATTGACACAACTGAAACTCATGTCTGCCAATTATAGGAAAATCTGAATCTTAGAGATTTGTTGAGAATTAAGGGAGCGGGAGCCTCCCGACTCCAGACATTTCAGGACATTAGAGGGAGGAAGGGAACGCACACACTCACTCACTTCATTTGTTTCTCTTCTAAGCTCTGGAAAAACAGCTAAACCATAAACCATTACTCTGATGACTGTCATTATCTTATATCTGATTTCTGACCGTTTTGTACATTTCCTTTTTTTATTATCATTTCGGATTTGTTTGCTGTACATATGTTTGGTTTCTGATAGCTGACTGGTATATGGTGTTTGGCATTGTATTGTCATCTAATATTTTAATGAATTGAGTACAAAGGACCCCAATGGAAGCAAGCAGTGCTTTGTTGGGTTAAAATCCTCTTTTCACCTTGTATTGAACTGCACTTTCCTGTGCTTTTTTCCCTCAGTGAACTGCTAATAAAGTATATCAAAGGTGTTTCACTGCTACAGGTATTTTATTTGTTATATATCATAACATAAATGTTCAATCAAATGTGTGGTTCACCTCTAACTGTGGAAGTTGTGTACTTAGGCCTACCCATAATAACTACTGCAAACAATACATGCCTACTCCATAATAAGTAGGCTAGTGCAAACAAGGCCTACCCATAACAACTACAGTGCATAGTCTGCATACAGAATAATCCAAATAACCTTTTCTTCGATATTAAAATAATTTACTATGGCTGCTTTGAATCATGTCACACATCACACATAGTTCATAGTTTGTTGACTACTTTTCATACAGTAACAGCCTTTTTCCCCCTCTGTTTTCCTTCTTTTGTATTACAAGGGTCATAAAAGTCCTTAAATTGTCACTTCACTGTTCCGACCCACAGAATAAGAACCAACATGTTTCCACTCAATGCCAATGCCTATAAGCTGTAATACTGGGAGCTACTCTCCCTCTGCCAACCTGGGAAGAACAACAGACTGAGCTTGTACTTCCTTTAATGCATGAGGAGTCCAAGCCGCTTCTTTCGATTGACATTTTTGGCCACAAAGATACACATCTGAAAATGTTTTGTGTCAGGGATAAAAAGAAAAATAAGACGCCCCAAAACAAACTGGTCAGGCTTGTTGTCACACCTAGAACTCTCTGAACCCCTGCTCATTATGCTAGGCTGGGATCACTGGGATGACTCAGGGTAGAGGACTGTTTCCCAAACAGTGGGTTGGGACCCATTTGTGTGCCGGGGGTGTGCCCATTTTCTTTTCCTGCATTTTTATACATTTTAAAAACATAAAACAAACTAATCTAATAAATGTCGTAGTGGAAATAGCTGATCTACAAGCTTGCAGCGTGGCGTTAAGCAACGCGTTGTGTTCTTGTAGATTAGCAACTAGGTAGAGCAACTTTCCTGCATGTGTCAAAGTACTTCAATATTGTTAAAGATATACAAGCACAGCACCAGAGAGAGCTCTACCAATCTGGTTCAACCCATGGTAGATTAGGTTTAAATGTGTTCTACTGCTATATGCCACACAAATGTGGAATTCCTTGTCAAAACAGTCAAACAAAGAAAGGACGACACAAGAAGAACAAAAAGTGTGAGGTCACAGCTGAGGTAGAGACTGAGATGCAGTTTCTATTAAAATGTGACAAATATAATAATATAAGAGTGATGAGAAATTGAGTCCTAGATGGCAATGAAAAACAAGTCATTCTATTTGGAGAGAGACCTGCAGCACACTGAGCTGCACAATATGTGACTGCATGTCACAAACTGAGGGACACTTAAACAAACAACACTCAATGTGACTATTATCTATTTATATGAGATACTTTAACCCTTAAGTTCTGTTCAGATTCACTACACCTTCGTTCTGTTCGGGTCATTTTGACCCGGTGGATATTTGGTTTAAAAAAAAACAACACTAATATAAATTTTAACTTAACAAATCATCATGATACATTGACTTTGACTCAATACCAAACAATTCATATGATATATTTGGTAAATGTTTGCATTTCTGCTTTGCTATATCACATTAAACACTGAAAGAGCTAGGCGTTTTTACTGATTTAGCTGAAATCCATGTAAAAAAAACGACTTCATTTAATACTGGGCAATATTGCTCATGCTTAGGGGAAGGGGGGGAGGGTTCGGAATGGGGCTTCGGAAGGGGGGTGTTAGAAGTGGGGGTGACTGTGTGTCTGTGTTTTGGCATAATACTGTGTATTTCTGTGCTTCCGGGTCAAAATGACCCGAACAGCACTTAAGGTTCAAAAAATATGAGGGGGGTGTAGCATGGGTGTAGTGCAAAAATATTTTTTTTACATGTTCATCTCAGAAGAATCTTTAAGGCCAGTGAGTTTCAGGTGGAAACATTTTTAACTTCTACCTTTTTTTTCCAAATGAAAATGTAAAACGGGTCAAAATGACCCGAACAGCACTTAAGGGTTAATGGTTTCCTGTTGAAATAAGCTTAGTCTTTTCATGGATCTCCTTTTAGTAGACCTTGTACCAGTGAACTGTACCGTCATGAATCTGTACATTTTCCTATGCAAACTTCTAATAAAGCCTTCAATCAATCAATCAATCAATCAATCAATCAATCAATCAATCAATCAATCAATCAATCAATCAATCTTGACACACACACACACACACACACACACACACACACACACACACACACACACACAGTTCAAAACTACATTTGGATCATTATGATATTAGCATATTGTTTAAAATACTGTTTTATTTGCATTTTTCAGTTTACTGTATAGGCGGGTGCAGATATGGTTTGACCCCAAAAAAATTGCAACAAAAGGTTTCTCAATGGTTTATTGTAGTATCAGGTGTACTTAATAACATATCAAAAGTCTACCAAAATCTGACCACTAGAAATGCATATTTTCAAGATGGCCGCCGCCAGTTCCTTAAAAAAACATTATTCCTTTATTATTCATCATAGACAAATATTTGTGGTGTCAAACCTCATATTTTGATGATCTAGGAATCCAATTAGCATATATAAATTATAGTCAAGTGATTACAAGTACAATTATGATAAAACAGTTGGTTATAATAAGGTTATAAGCATATTTATGTTAAATTTGAAGATTTCCGAATGTAATTAGATGTTTCTCCCTTTTCCATGTGCCATAATGTCCAGTATTGATGATTTCAGTTATAAGTAACATTTTGTTAAAGCTTTCAGGAGATTTCTTTTGATACCAATAAGGAATAAATTAGTTATTACTGTGAGATACTGGGAAATTAATAAAAACAGGGCGGCCATGTTATAGTCATTAAAAATACACATTTGGGAACAAATTCCTTACCAAGAAATGTCTTCGCCATTGTGTTTGATAAGGTGTCTAGTATCACATAAAAAATATATATATATAACCTGTGACAGACGCTGAATGTTGGGGTGCTGCAACCTTATACAGGAACAAATCTAAAGAATTGTAATTCTCACCTCAGTACGTAGCTTGTGATCAGTCAAACTAGAGTTTCTCCATGATTATGAATTCATTAAAAGCATTAGTTTTGCACTGAAACCACTGAGAGTCACAAAACTGTTACCTCTGAAGAGTCCCCCCAGAGGGAGTGGATGTGTGTAGCTGGGATAGAATGCACATTGGGCTAGGTAGGTTCTGATAGGTGTAGATTAAGAGGGGGTCTGGAAGCCTGGGATATCCTGTGATGTCCCCTTACCCCCCTTTACATATCTGAAAAGTTCCATACTTGAGGACTAAGCTGGGCCATCATGGGCTTGGAGAGAGAGTGGAGGTCAGTGCTGTCACAACCTAGGTGTTTACTGGGTCTTGGCAGGAGCAGTTGAGGAGTGTGGAATGGATAGGGTTCAGATTGACTTGTCACAAATGTCTTTTCTGGAGCATTTTAGCAGTAAGAGTGCAGATGGGACAGCTCATGACACGCTGTGCTCCAAGTCGCAACACCATATGAAGACTGACCAAAAGCCAATTCCAGCATCCTATCCCAGCACAACCATATGTCAGGCAACCGCACATTATGCAGAAATACATAGTGCATGCTATGCTAGAAGCAATAGAGTTAATGTCATATTTTCAAAATGCATAATTACACTACAGTTTGTGTTTTATGCATATTTCGAGAGAGAGAGAGAGAGAGAGAGAGAGAGAGAGAGAGAGAGAGAGAGAGAGAGAGAGATCTAGAACACTATAGAATCAAAAACATAGATCTAGAACAAAGAATTTATAGATCTAGAACACATAAAATGCAAAGATCTAGAACACATAAAACGCATAGATCTAGAACACATAAAATGCATAGATCTAGAACACATAAAATGCATAGATCTAGAACACATAAAATGCATAGATATAGAACACAGAATATGTACAGTACAGTACCGTTAGGTACAGTAGAGTACAGTACCGTAAGATACAGTGCAGCAAGGTACAGTAGAGTACAGCAAAGTACAGTACAATACGGTACAGTCAGGTACAGTAGAGTAGAGTAAAGTACAGTACAATACGGTACAGTAGAGTACAGTAAAGTACAGTAAGGTAAAGTAGAGTACAGTTGAGTACATTAAAGTACAGTACAGTACAGTAAGGTACAGTCAGGTACAGTAGAGTACAGTAAAGTACAGTACAGTAAGGTATAGTAAGGTACAGTAGAGTACATTAAAGTACAGTACAGTAAGGTACAGTAGAGTACATTAAAGTACAGTACAGTAAGGTACAGTAAGGTACAGTAGAGTACATTAAAGTACATTACAGTAAGGTACAGTCAGGTGTCGTAGCCTATATGAAACCATATCCACCAACTATTACCATGAAGTGAATTATTGTGTACTGTCTACAAGCTCATCAAATGTTGGTTTACAGTCAAAAGTGGAGTTGATGTGGCAGTGCCTGTATGCCTGCCTGTCTGTCTCAGTTATTCAGGCGTCAGGGTGTAACCATCATTTACATTCCCTTTGTTAATCTAAGAGCTGGGGGCCAGTAGCCCACGGAGGTGTTGGTCACCTGTTGTTTAAGACCATTTGGTTATGCTAAATCTAGTCTCAAGGGAGATGCCAACCGAATTAACATGTCTGGAAGTATGGGCCAATAGCTGTCTCGGCTAACTCCGAAAGGGTTTAAAACTTGAGCAAAATGTTGTGTGGAGTGTCTTCTCCGCCGGACGCCGTGAGGCTGATGGTCGGCTCTGTGCTGTGGCTCCCTACATCTATACAATAAACCTGGAATCATCTCAACATCTTTGCCTGTCTGTTCCTGATTGCCTGCTACTCCGTTTCTGAACATCTCTCTCCGTCTCCATTCCTGCCTGCAACTGCTTGTCTTTTCTCTTAACTTCTTCTCCGTGGCAACAAAGGAATTAGGATTAGATTCAACTCACAGTAACTCCGGGTATTTCTATTCTAGACTCTTTGTCTAGTTGGGATATTTCAAATGGGGGCTCTGAGCGAAAACAAATTGAACCACGGGACAATAGGGGAGCTGTGAGTGTTTTTACTATCTTTTTCTTTTTTGCGATCGAGGGAGGAAGGATTTTTTTGAGGAGCAGAAGATTCAGTGTTTTATCAACGGGCAACTCTCTGGTCGAGGGAGGATGACGGACGGACGGCAACGTGGGAACCCGCAGACCGCGGCTACACTACAACAGCGGTGATGACGACAACGCGACGGAGGACGCCGTGCGGGTGAGAGATGTCCACGACGGCAGCGGCTGCCTCAACCAACTCATCACATCTGCAAGCCTGGAACCTCGCAGCGCATGGCTGTGCCTGTGACGATACTACGCTACATGGCCTCACAGATGGACCTCTGTGATGTTGGAGAAGAAAAAGTGCGGTGAATCCAGGTCTGGTTCACCGCAGGGGGGGAAAGAGGTGATCCAGTCGTGGATCCAGTTGTGCAGTAAAAACTTTTCAGGAACAATGGGACCGCAGCAGCGGCTCAAGCTGAGCGCCGAGGGAGGTCCGGTGATTTTCGTTCACCCGGGATCATGGGCTTTCCTGCCTGGCTGTCTACAGCACATCACCACCAAGGCCATGCGCAGGGCCGAGGGGGGTGGTGGGACCGTTTCAACTTGGACGTTCCATTGTCCACACAACGGCAGTAGGTGAGACAAGGACATTTTTGTAAGAAGACTACAGAGCGACATATACAAAGAGGTCAATTATTTTTAATTCAATATCATGTAATAATCAGTTAAATGTATGTATGTATTTCATGTTTTTGTTGATTTTGAGCTAAGCAAATGAACATGGGGTCCATTAATCGGAGTCCCTATACTAGATCTTAAAGGCATATTTGCCACGACATTTTGTGATTATTTTTTATTTTACGGCCTAAATTCTGCGTTTCCCGGGAGAGACGTCAGAGGAGGTTTCGCTGGAGAGGTAAGACACGGTACGGCAACGCTTGAGTGTACATTGCTTAATGCTAGAATGGCCGCGCGGTCAGTACTCCTCTGTTTTATTATTATTCTTTATTTTCACCGGTGTGGTGGTGTGTTATGATTTTTTTATTATGTATGACTGTGTTTATTATATGTATCATGTTACGTCTCAACTTTGAAGCGCAGTGTTTTTAAGTAAAATGGATTTGATCTAATATTTCTTAAATTGTCAGTAGTGAAAAACACGTCAAAGAGGTTCTGTTTTAGACACAATTATTAGGCATACGTCAGGTTTCTGTGGTGTTGAAGGTATTTCAGTTCAAACGAGATGAGCCAGTTGGTAGTGGTAATCCACAAGATGCCAAGAACAAATTCAAGTTTTTTCCTGAATTATTGATTGTCACGTCTTGTCTCTTTTTATTCTTGTCTGAATATGGTCAAATAAGTGTTAAAGTTCATTATTTGGCATTCATTCGATTTAGGAAAGCCAATAAGCTATTATCAACAAGTGTTTGTATGTACTTGTGTACCATTGTAAACCACCATTTCTAGATTGTGTAACTGGTTATAATTGTGCAATTAATTTGCAATGGAGTGGAATAAAGCCTGAAAAGGACACCCGTATTAGGTTAACTGATTCAGTTTAACTCAAGCAAAGTAATGATGGTATGGCCTGTCCACATCATAAGATGTTACAAACGAGATAAGGTTAAATGTTTCAGTAGGCTAAAATAGTGTGGTTGTCCAAATAAAGCTTTTCCATTTGCACTCCATGCCAAGGTCTTTGTGTTGGTTTAGGCCAGGTAAACCGACCACATTTCAAGAACCTGTAACAACCACATGTACATGTAATCTTGAATCTGTATGTAGTATGTCGAACTGTATTTTTCTTCTTTTTATGTTTTTTTCCACTGATTTACATGAATATGGTTTCACTTTTAAGATCACAGGTGGGCTGTGACCTTAGGGAGGAATGTCGTAGCCTATATGAAACCATATCCACCAACTATTACCATGAAGTGAATTATTGTGTACTGTCTACAAGCTCATCAAATGTTGGTTTACAGTCAAAAGTGGAGTTGATGTGGCAGTGCCTGTATGCCTGCCTGTCTGTCTCAGTTATTCAGGCGTCAGGGTGTAACCATCATTTACATTCCCTTTGTTAATCTAAGAGCTGGGGGCCAGTAGCCCACGGAGGTGTTGGTCACCTGTTGTTTAAGACCATTTGGTTATGCTAAATCTAGTCTCAAGGGAGATGCCAACCGAATTAACATGTCTGGAAGTATGGGCCAATAGCTGTCTCGGCTAACTCCGAAAGGGTTTAAAACTTGAGCAAAATGTTGTGTGGAGTGTCTTCTCCGCCGGACGCCGTGAGGCTGATGGTCGGCTCTGTGCTGTGGCTCCCTACATCTATACAATAAACCTGGAATCATCTCAACATCTTTGCCTGTCTGTTCCTGATTGCCTGCTACTCCGTTTCTGAACATCTCTCTCCGTCTCCATTCCTGCCTGCAACTGCTTGTCTTTTCTCTTAACTTCTTCTCCGTGGCAACAAAGGAATTAGGATTAGATTCAACTCACAGTGACTCCGGGTATTTCTATTCTAGACTCTTTGTCTAGTTGGGATATTTCACAGGTACAGTAGAGTACAGTAAAGTACATTACAGTAAGGTATAGTAAGGTACAGTAGAGTACATTAAAGTACAGTACAGTAAGGTACAGTAGAGTACATTAAAGTACAGTAAGGTACAGTAAGGTACAGTAGAGTACATTAACTCAGTCAGGGCCAGTCGACTTTTAGATCGACTATCTCATTATGGAGTTCCCTGCCAAGCGACTTTAATCGACTTTTATATAAAAGCATTGTTTAAGCTTTTAATTTGGGTTAATAGACGGAGCGGAACGGTTAGCTTACCTTCGGCTAGTAAACAGACGTAAACCGTGAAAAAAAGGATACGATTATGACGTCACCTTTAAGCCATAGCTTCCTGTTTACGTAGGCCTCTGCTAGCCGCTAGGCTCAATGCAAACCATCCGACCCTCACGCAGCTTCACTAGGTCGGATTTTGATTCGGAAACTTTCTGTGTGGCATCTGTATACGTTCCGGTGCCCATACCGATGGTGGTTTTAGACGATCAAGCACGAATTGAACAGTATTGAGCTCAGATGGCGGCCCGCGGGTCTCCCATTCATGTCAATGGGGATCGACGTCATCGTCCCATCCTTGAATGTTGTGAACCTTGGTTTTAACATGGGTTAACATGGGGGCTTCCACAGTCTATGGTCTATGGCTCGCTCTAGTGGTCATTTTGTGGTATGGTATTTCAACGTGGCTTGGTAAATTGATGTGATTATGATGATTAAATATAGCTATTTCCTGGCGTTATAAGCGCACATTCATATTTAAATTTGGCTGGCAATGGGTTTTAAAGTACAGTACAGTAAGGTATAGTAAGGTACAATAGAGTACAGTAAAGTACAATACAGTACGGTACAGTAGAGTACAGTACAGTAAGGTACAGCAGAGTAGAGTAAAGTACAGTACAGTAAGGTACAGTAAAGTACAGTAAAGTACAGTAGAGTACTGCGAAGTACAGTACAGTAAGGTACAGTACAGTAAGGTACAGTAAGGTACAGTACAGTACAGCAGAGTAAGGTACAGTAAGGTACAGTACAGTAAGGTAAAGTACAGTAAGGTAGGGTACAGTACAGCACAGTAAGTTACAGTAAAGTACAGTAAAATAAGTAAAGAAATAACTGTGGTATTTAATACATATTAAGTTGGGTAACTTGAAACGGTTGGCCCTTTCAGTGGGTTATAATAGAGTCACAGACACAATATTGGATTTCGTAATTATGTAATTGTATTTTTGCAATTTGGACAAGTCCAATGGATTCCTAGGCCACATAAACATAGGGTTTGACAAAAAATACTTGTCTATGGTAAATAATGAAGGAGTTAGAGTATTTTAACGAATGTTTGTCCATCCTGGACGCCATCTTGAAAATGACACCTTTCCAGTGGTCAGACTTTGGTAGACTTTTAGTATGTTATTAAGGACACCTAATACTACACAAAACATTTGAAAAACCTTTTGTTGCAATTTCTTTGGGGTTAGGTGCTTTTTTTTCATAACTGCACCCGCCTAGTACTTGATGCTTTCGAAATATTGTAATTGTCATTAGTCCGGGAGCCGTGGGGGTGAACATGGAATCGGCTGATAACGTTTTTCTGATAACTGATTCTTGTAGCTTGGGGTCACCTCTTAAGGATTCAAGATGATGACCAGCGATATCCATTGAGCATGTTTTATTATTAACCCCTTAATGCCTGAAACACAAGAAATAAATCCAGGAGGAAAATACTGGGTATTTAAGGAGGATCTGAGGGGTCTAACTAGGGGTTTGTCATGATGCTGAATCCATTGCAGGCATTTGTTTTGCACAAAAAACATTCCGTGGGCTAGAAATGGCCTCAGAAAACAATACACGTATGGGTGAGTATTCATGTTAGTCTGAGGCCTTAGGGTTTTTTTTCTCGTGCTAATCAGTCTAAAAGTGCAAAATTTTGCACAGATGTAGCTCAGGGCATGCTCTAATGATTTAGCTAGGGCGCCCGAGTCGGCGACCTTCGGGGTCACCACAGCACCCACAAAACTCTGACTCATCACTAAAGTCGATGGGAGCCCAACTTGATTTGGCCGCTGTGGCGGCTGCCACTGTAGCACGAGAAAAAATACCCTAAGGCCTCAGACTAACATGAATACTCACCCATACATGTATTGTTTTCTGAGGCCATTTCTAGCCCACGGAATGTTTTTGTGCAAAACAAATGTCTGCAATGGATTCAGCATCATGACAAACCCCTAGTTGGACCCCTCAGATCCTCCTTAAATACCCAGAAAGAAATCTTTTTCTGGGTATTTTCCTCCTGTGTGGATTTCTTGTGTTTCAGGCATTAAGGGGTTAATAATACAAAATGCTCAATGGATATCGCTGGTCATCGTCTTGAATCCTGAAGAGGTGACACCAAGCTACAAGAATCAGTTGAGAAAAAAACTTTATCAGCCGATTCCACGTTCAGCCAAAAATCACCATTTGGCTCCCGGACTAATGCCAATAAAGCTATTTGAATTGAATTGCAATTGAATGAGCAACTAGACGGCAATTCTTAACTGGCCCCTGTAATCTGCTTACTGTACTTTTTTGTTTATTACTAGACTACTCGTATATAATGATATTGTGAATATTATTGCATGTTATTCTTTGTCATTAAATGTCTTGATGGATTGAATACAAAGGACCTCAATGGAAATAAGCTTTGGTCTTTTTGGGTCATCCTTTTAGCATTCTTTTGTATAAATCTGTATCTCTGTACCTGTTACTGTTAATAAAGTATTCCATCGATTAATGTTGTGTGTTGCTCCCGTATGCAATTTACATCCTGCACAGTGTTACCAGATGGGAAATGTTGAATTATCGTACCGGAGGCTCAGAATTATCGTATTTGACATGAAACTATCGTACACGGCCAAAAAAGAGAAATCACTCGCGTAAAAACGTAATTTCACCAAAAAAATGCGTCTTTAGTGTAAGAAACGACCTCGTTTTAGACTCCTGCGTGACAAAAACGCATCAGATATGCTGTGTGGAGGCAGGCAACTTCTTGGAGCTTACACAAATAAAAGCCTGAAACTGGTCTGGAAAGATGCAACCAGTGTTTTTAATGCCTCCAAGTACAGATCTAGGGTCAGATTGACTGATTTCCTGGCTTATTTTGAGAAGCCAAACCAGATCCCAGATCAGCAGCCAGGGAAAATAGTGAATTCACGCTCTTTTTGATGATATGCCGAAATTATCGTACATTTGGGCATTTTTGGAATTATTGATCGTACATCGTACAGAGGGTCAAATTATCGTACAAATACGATAATTATCGTACGTCTGGCAACACTGATCCTGCACATAATCCCACATCACACTCTGAACTCTGACTGACTGGGGAGGAAGTCTGGGAGATAGGTGGGTTAAAATAGGTTAACATAATTTAAATACAAAAATTAAGTTTAGTTTTACCCTATGTACTCCGCAATGTAGAAGATAGCCTGTCCTCCCCACACACATTTCTGTGTTGTCACTGCTGTTGTATCTGTGCATCTGGCTCTGTCATTCAGTGACAGTTACACATCTCCTCCACCAGGGGGCGAAAGGCATTAAAGCAACAGTGCGCCAGGATCCGTTATTGCACATGCGCTAAACACGTTGATCCGGAAGCCGGATCTTCCGGAAGTAGAATGTTTCTGGCGTGGCGTTTCCACGCCCACAGCGTGATTCAAAATAACATCGTGGTTCGGCCAGTGGAGACGCCCCTATACTCTATAGAGACGCCCCTCTTAACAACACATACGCCGATTGGCCCCTTTCAAGAAACCCTCTCATTGGCCGCCTTCCAGACCCCAGGGCTACTTCAGCTGTAGCGGTAGTTGTCAAACTCAGGAGTCAACGCCAGCGTGGAAGTTTGGAAAGCCGGTAAAGTTTGGAAAGAATCAACGCCAGCGTGAATCAGACGGTAAGAACATTTATAGATATTTATGATGTCGCATTATGTGTTTACTTGCCTGCTTGCTGAAACAAGCAACGAATATAAGGGTTCCACACGACTTGAGGTTTGCATTGATGGAAATGTTTGACAAATGCTAATCAGCTAAAAAACAGCTGTTATGTTACTTGGCCAATGTCATGGCTTAAATGTTACGATTCCACGGATTCTACTGGGCATTTATTTTAGTGTTTTCTCCTACCTGTAGGCTAACACCAGCCTTGTGTCTCTGCTTTCCAAATGATGAACAGTGTTTATTATAAAAACAGCTGTTATGTTACTTGGCCAATGTCATGGCTTTAATGTTATGATTCCACGGATTCTACTGGGCATTTATTTTTGTGTTTTCTCCTACCTGTAGGCTAACACCAGCCTTGTGTCTCTGCTTGCGTCTCAGCAGACGCAGATGACGAATGAATGGTAAATGTTTCCAGTAAAAATGTCATTCAATATTTAAGCACTTGTGTGAATTATCAAGCTATTATTAATCTCGCATCCTAACTCCTAGTTCTAGCCCACCAGTGGGGGGTGCCCGCAATGCGTTGCTAACCTGTACTGCCCCATCCATGGGCCTAAATATCGACCAACACCCTGAACTGATGGTATGTCCATAAACCTTAATTTGTTAGTCTGAAAAGTATTCAGCGAAATGCCATGTACTGTGAAAACTATGTACTTTGTTTTTGTGTTTAAGGACTATCTACCAAAGGACTATCAGTACCATGTGTGTAGTTACAAGGCAGTGAGTCAACCAAACAGTTGGGACCACATTAGTTTCACAGCCACATTACGGATGACCCTTAATACGAAGGAGGACTTCCAGGTGTGGCTGAAATCCTTGCCAGACACATGGAGGGTGGCTATAGTCAGACCTTGTAAAGGCAAAAGGGCAATCCTGAAAGTAAGACTTGTTTCTGTTTAGTTTTTTAATGGGGTCAGCAAGTTCCCACAATTCCATTTCAAATATACTAATATATTATATGTATTGTTTTTATATTATAATTTAACAGGCAACACACCATTGCCAGCACAACACCAGGACCAAGACCCCAATGCCTCACAGGAAAACTAAAAACTTAAACTGCAGTGCTAAACTCATAGTCACCATTTTGCACCTCGTGACTGGGCAACGGAATCGGTAATGACACAAATATTGATTATACAAGCTTTAATGCCAGCATTTCATCCACTGCTGCCATTCAACTGCACGCCTATTTATTGTCATTGCAGGAGCGCTGACCCCCATATACCAGCCTATCCAACCATTGTGGAAATTAGCAACCTCCACAATCATAACATCCATGTCGCTGCTGCTGTGCGCTATCGCGATGTGGGTGCTGCTGCTAAGGAGAAGCTGACCAAGCTGTTTGAGGATGGTGAATCACCATCCACAGCTTTAGACTCACTGAAGCATGACCTGCAGGTCAAGCATGGAGAAGACTATTTCTACAAGGCAGCAGACCGCTCCATCTGCCCTAACCTGAAGTTCTGCTACAGGTACTTATAATCAACAAGCTCACGTGTCACAATGTGTTACTTGTAGATTGTTTTTTTTTTCCTTATTTATTTTTTTATCTCTGCGGTCGTGCCTAAAAACATGTTTGTGTATGTACTGTTATTTTAGTTTTTAATTATATGCCATATTTTCCCAGCCTGTATGCAGACACCTTCAAGGCTGAATATGGTAGCACAGAAGGACGGGCAATGTTGGCATCGCTTGAAAATCAGGCCCAGTCTTACAACACTCAGTGCAAAAGTGAATGTGCCAGAGTGACCCAGACAAATGATGGCAGACAGTTCCTGGTGGTGCTCTGCTCTCCTCTCATGAAGAGAATACATGCAGGTATCAAAATGAGTGGAGAACTTGTCTTCATGGATGCGTCCGGCAACATGGACCGACAACACTGCCGTGTATTCCTCCTTCTGACGAACAGCTGTGCAGGGGGTCTGCCTCTTGGCATAATCATCACGC
Organism: Nannobrachium achirus; assembly: GCF_963921795.1. Classification (NCBI taxonomy): domain Eukaryota; kingdom Metazoa; phylum Chordata; class Actinopteri; order Myctophiformes; family Myctophidae; genus Nannobrachium; species Nannobrachium achirus. Next base: position 89,516,150 of record NC_137810.1, read on the forward strand.
AGTCAGAAGAGAGTGAAGTCATCTTAAAGGGGCTAGAGACGCTGAAGTCCCTTCTGTCGGAAAATGCCTTCTCAGGCAGAGGAATAAGAGGACCACAGGTATTTTGTTAAATGCTCTAACAAAAAAGATGACAAAGATGAATTAATTATGGCACCCTTACTCCTCCTGTGTTATACTGTACATGTGATTTAAAGATGCATTTTTTTTTTGCACCCTCGGCAACAGGTCTTTTTAACTGATGACTGCAGAGCAGAGAGGTCAGCAATTCAGAGGGCCTTCCCTGAAGCAAAGCTGCTTCTCTGCAGCTTCCACGTCCTGCAAGCGGTGTGGAGATGGCTATTTAATAAGGAGCATGGCATTAACATGGCAGACAGGTAGGGGCTGTTGACACAATACAATATCTGTACTCTGTATCTTCACAGTTATTATGGAGATTCATTCAACCCTGCTCAAGTATTTTCATATCACCCACCCCTACTGACAGGCAGACGCTCATGTCCGTTGTCAAACAAATAATGTATGCCAGGGAGGAGATTCAGGCACACGGCTTCTATGAGCAGGCCTTGGACAGTCCTGTTGTGAACAGGTAAGTCATTGGTAGATGTGCGAGATGTGCGATTGCTGTCATCTGTTGGGTGTGTGTGTGTGCATTGACTGTTGCATTAATTGCTTCATTTGGCAGGTATCCCAAATTTGTGGTGTACCTGCGGAATCTGTATGGCCGCAAGGAGGCATGGGCGCTGTACCACAGAACGACACTGCTGGTCCGAGGAAACCACACAAACAATATCGCTGAAGCAGCCATGAGGATTTTGAAAGATAAAATCCTACACCGGACAAAAGCATTTAATGTTCTACAGCTGGTGGACTTCCTCACAACCAAGTTTAACTCTTACTATGAGGACCGGATGATTGATGCTGCAGTGGGGCAATGGGAGCGATTCAGCAGGTCGAGATTCCTGGTAAATGCATCCTGCGATGTGAGGCCAGAGCATATTTCACAGGTATGTGCACAACAATTCTTAAACCTTATAAAATCTGAGTTTATTAACATGCCTTAACAATTAGAAATGTACGTCTTTATGTGTAGATTGATGAGTCTTCATTTGAAGTCAAGAGCACCTCGACACCTGGCCAGGTCTACTTTGTTGACGTCGAGCTAGAGATATGCTCGTGTCATGTGGGCACTTCAGGGGCACCCTGTAAACACCAGGAAGGTGTTTTTATGGCATTCCCTTCGGATAGCAGCACATATTTGCCTGTCACCTCAAACATGAAGGCACATTTGCTGAGGATTGCCACAGGAAGTAAGTAAACTAAGGAGTAAAATGACCATGATACAAACATAATACAATATGGGCTGTTTGCTACTCGCCTGAAGTAAAACTAATAATAGACATGCTGCCTTTTTAGTTGTCCACATCGATGAGGGCTTCCTGATGCCACTGCAGGCTCCGCAAAACCCACTAGAGATGGCCATGACAGCCACTGAAGAGTCTGCGGATGCTCAAACAGCAGGTCAGTTTAATTTGATATTGCGATTAGGATGAGCACAACTTGGACATGCACATGGGTTTATTTGTAATTGAACGAGAATTGGATGAGAAGTTATTATTTTTCTCTCCACACAGCCCAGCAACCAGTGTCGAGAGCAACTGTGGCAGTCACTGAAGGGGTTGTGGGTGAAGATGCTGAAGAATCAGGTCAGTTTAATGAAAAAATGGCAGACAGATCCAAATCTCAGCCCTTTGCTGACGGAAGCGTGACGGAAGCAAAAGCAATAGAAATGTAATTTATTTAATATAACAAGTATTTAATATAACTCTCTCTCTCCCCCCCCCCCCCCCCCCCCCCAGATGTCGATGACGAGGAGTTCCTTGATCAGATGAGCAACTTTTCACAAACACTGCTGATCAATAAAAGAGAACTCAAAGGAGGACTCAGAGCCATGATGAAGACCATAGGCAAGATGGTAGGGCACCGTTCCATGCTGGTGGCGCCTTCCTTGCTGCTGTCAGCCATGCACACATTTGGCCGCTTTGGTACCAACAGCCTGACATCCAAGCGCTCACAAGCTCTCCGGCGAGTCACTAACCGTGCTGGGCCAGCTATAGCAGCACAGGTGGCCTCTGTTACCCGCAGAAAGGTCAAGTTTGGAGGGCGACGTCGGCTCACTGCAGGGAGGCCTAAGAAAACTGTTTTAAGCGTGGACCATCGCTACAGCTACCCAAAAGGAATGAGGTCAAACACTCACAGCTTGTCCAGAGCTGTAGAGGCGTGTCGTAGCAGCTTACAAAAGTCATGATTTCATGGGAACCAAATCCCTTTTTTATTGAACAGTCACTGACTCTAGGTCCAGACAGGCAGAAACACAACTGTGTTACTTTGTGTTATATATATATATATATATATATATATATATATATATATATATATATATATTGTTGTATATTGTGTATTTATTATAAGTTTGGTTTTGTGCATGGTTTGACTTGTGTGCAGTTTTTTTTATATTTATATATTATGTTATGTGTAGGCCTAGTAGTTATTATAATTTTGGTTTTGTGCATGGTTTGACTTTTGTGTGCAGTTTCTTTTTTTTAGTTCTGTTTCTGCCGTGGCACCTGTGGTGACTTAGTTAAATGTTTTAACTGTGTGTAAGGCCTGGAAGAAAATTATTACTTTGTACTGTGAAGCCTGCACTGTTTCTGCCTTGGCACCCAGAACTTGTGGTGACTTAGTTAAATGTTTTAACTGTATCAAAATATTTTGCACTAAATGTTAAGTGAAGTCGCATTTTGCACAATGCACAGCCGCTAAAAAAAAAATAACTTTAGGCTACTGTTAAAGCCTGCACTTGACACTTTGTGCTGTGCTCAAAATAAACTTGACACTTGTACTGTGAAAGGCCTGGAAGAAAATGATTACTTTGTACTGTGAAGCCTGCACTGTTTCTGCCTTGGCACCCAGAACCTGTGGTGACTTAGTTAACTGTATCAAAATATTTTGCATTAAATGTTTTAACTATCAAAATATTTTGTATCAAAATAATTTGCACTAAATGTTAAGTGAAGCCTGCATTTTGCACAATGCACAGCCACTAAAAAGAAGGAAAAAAACTGTTAAAAGCCTGCATTTGACACTTTTGTGCTGTGCTCAAAATAAACTTGACACTTGTACTGTGAAAGGCCTCTCATGTTTTTTATCTACAAAAAAGATAAATTAGAATTAGTGAAAACGGCTCAACACACTTTGAAAAGATACAAATATAGCCTACTGTCTTGTTTTGTTCAATAGTACTAGAAAATGCAGACATAACTGTTTATTTACAACAGCCAAAAATGTAATACATTTGTAAAACATGGGCTGTAGGAAACCATAAAATGTGAATTAACGTTCATCCTACTCAGCATTTCCTTAAAGCTTATTCGAATTCGCCTTTACTGTAACATTAAAACCCGAACTACTATCATACTCAAGATAACTTGGAACGTGTCGGGTTATTGTTAAAGTAACGCGCTACGCGCCTGACAGATGACAGCGTCACCCGGGTGCCGCCATCTTTAAACTAGCTGTTGACAAGGCAACGGGCTTAGGCCAATCAGAGGCAAGCGGAACGAGAGCGGAAGGAGAGGGGCCTCTCCACTGGCCGAACCACGTTGTTATTTTGAATCACGGACCTCAATGGAAATAAGCCTTGGGCTTTTTTGTTGTGTGTTGCTCCCGTATGCAATTTACATCCTGCACATAATCTAGTCTGGGATCACTTCACTTTTCGGGTTTGTAACCGGTCTGGAGCGGAAACCCCAAAACGTCACGATGTAGTACTCAAAGGACTACAATTTGCCGGAAAGATCAAACCGGATTCAGTTTTAACCCAAAATATTCCCCTGCGCTCAAGGACATACTTTTAGGGCCTACCTAATAAACTCCGCGATGCGGAGTAGTTTTGCTTTTGAAAAAATAGTTTGGTATATGCATGTTTTAGTCCAACTTTTAGCGACCGGCAAGACCACACTAGGCTACTCGAGCATTATAATAGGGATTGGGGAAACAAACGGTGGGAACCGAAACAAAGCGACGCCGCTTCTTCTAGTGGTTTCCGCGCTTTAGGCGGAAACCAAACGGTCTGTTGTGAACGAACACCAGGCTCTCTCCCGGGAGAAAGCCTGGTAGGCGAGGTTACACACAGGGTTCGAGTTATGCGGGGGCCAGTGGGAGCTTAGCTCCCATAGTTAAAGTCTGGGACCCCATAGTCAACAACCCCCTTTGGGGTGTGTTTTTTTTTTTTTTTTTTTTTTTTTTATGTTCCATTGGAAGAATTTATATTATTTATGTTAACTAGATATACTAAATAAACATGTTAGACAGTAAGACTGAACAATGCAGGCCCGGCCGTCAGACGATCAGATCACAAGGATCTTTAGTTTAGCCTATTAGGATTTGGACACTGCGTCATCCGCCTCTAGGTGGGGCAGGCAGGCCTTTTAAAACTTTATAATCATCATCATCATGACATCATCAACAGCTGCCCATTGGGCACACTTACATCATCATCAATCACTTGTCAACACAAGCCAGCTAGCCTTCAGCAATGCCTTGTTTACGCATGGGTGGATTAATCATGAGCGGAAATGCATATAAACTGTGCCGAGCGGTGATTTTCAAAATTGAAAAGGGTTAAAAACTACTTGAGAAGCACAATGGGACGAAGGAGACTTACTGGACTGACTGGCCATGCTGTCAATAGAAAGTGAACGAGACAAAGAAACTGGACATACAAAAATACAAGTGGATGATTTTGCAGAGCAGAGCATGGAGTCTACTTCATAGTGGTGAGTAGGCCTATATAAGCATACTTTGAAGGCTATAGAGCTCATGGGCTGCTGTCCCCGTGCCAATGTTTCCTATAAGCAGTTTTTATATTTTATTAATACTGTGAGTGTTGCTCATTGGTGCTGTTGATGCTGTTTTGATTGATTGGTTTCCAAGTTGCTTTCTGTGATGGTGGGTGCAGGGTGCTGACTATAGGCTACTGCTATTGTGTATGTTTAAGACTTTAGGCTATGTGTCTTATGATTTAATATAGGAAAATACCCGTTTTAGCCGACTTTATACCCGAAAAATACCTGATTTAATATGATTTAATATAGGAAAATACTCGTTTTAGCCGACTTTATACCCGAAAAATAGGGCCCCCATAACTATGGGGGCCACCCCCATAACTATGGGGGCCCTATTTTTCGGAGGGGGTCCCCATAGCTCTCGGAGTATAACTCGAACTCTGGTTACACAAAATCCCACATCACACTATGAACTCTGACTGACTGGGGAGGAAGTCTGTGAGATAGTTGGGTTAAAATAGGTTAACATATATAAAAAAAAAAAAAAATGTACTCCGCAATGTAGAAGATAGCCTGTCCTCCCCACACACATTTCTGTGTTGTCACTGCTGTTATATCTGTGCGTCTGGCTGTCATTCAGTGACAGTTACACATCTCCTCCAGCAGGGGGCGAAAGGCATTAAAGCAACAGTGCGCCAGGATCCGTTATTGCGCATGCGCCAAACACGTTGATTCGGAAGCCGGAACTTCCGGAAGTAGAATGTTTCTGGCGTGGCGTTTCCACAACAAAGGAACTGTTGGTGTTTCATGGTGGTTTTGGGACGCGACCTGGCGTTTACCAACGACCCAGACAGCACAAAGGGGCGGAGCGACATAGCTATTACATAGCTTCGTAGCGTTTGTGTTGCTGCCTGTGTCACTTCATAGCTTTTAGATAGCTTTTAGGTCTCCAGAGCTACCCATTTTTCTTGCATAGCGCCTGCATCTATGCTCTGTCGCGTTACTCGCGTCACAGTGAGCTCTCTGGCGAGACCGCGGCATAACCATAAGGGCATAACGAGGACTCTATTTTCAGCTGCGTCACATGACTCACAGCTCAGCTGGCAACTCCCAAGCAGCACCGTTGGCTTGGCTCCCCTCGTTTCATCTGTTTCAAACAGGTTTGTATTATGTAAAACATCAGTTATGCACTAGAACTAGTTAGGATATTTTCTAAACTTCATAATTTCATTGATGACATGTCAAATAGGTTTTTATGTTTAATGTTATATCTGAAAACACCCTAATCTTTCTGCTGGTTTGACATGCTAGCTAGCTATGTTTACATGTTGTCATTTACTGATGCTGCTAGCCGTGCCATGCTAAGTTACGTCAAGCTACGTTGACAAGGGAGGACTAATGAGCTGAAACCCTAGTTTTTGCTGTTTGTGTAAACCAGTTACAACATTGTTTACTTGAACTAGTATTAAAAACATTTAAATAAGGCTTTGTTTGACAATTTTAAGCCTTTAAAAAGTGTGATGTGGTTTTGTTAAAAACTTAATTATGTCATACTTAATTCATTAGGAGTTTTATTTTGTTTTAGTTTTAAAAGCAATGTTTTTCCTGTTATGTTCTGTACCAGCATTTATGGGGCTAACTGCAGGGACAGCTTTGAGCGTAACACTGGCTGCCCAGAGGGGAGAGAGAGAGGCTACGGGATCGGAGAGAGGGAACACAACAGTGATTCAGAGGCGTTCTTTATATAAGTGTTTGCTGTGCACAAACAGTTGTAGTTTTCAGTCCTGTGAGTGTTTACACAACGTTCTGAGAGGAGGACAAGCTGCAAGTTTGCAAGACAAGAGGAATTACTTCACGAGGTTCAGAGACTGTTTGGTTGTGCTACCTGCTAACGCTAAGCTAACAAGCTCAGTGAGTATAGTCAGTTCATGAGCAGACGTTTTTCTAGACACAGTTTTAACTTCCACAGTTGGACTGATTAAGTGGTAGTCTGTTGTTTTCGACTGGAGGACACAAAGAGGAGGTTTTGGGGGTTAACTAATTACTTTAGGTAGTAGTTAATTTTGCCGGCTTTTAGGGACTGTGTGAGTGTGTGGGCCCACAAATTATTTAATTGGTTTCTAAGTGACTGAAGGGTGACAACTCAAGGGTCTTTATTTTGAATATTAACTTTGAGAAGGTAATATTATTTTTTGCACTTACAGTAGTGACAGTATTCCTGAAAGAAGAGGTTTATGGTTCACATTTCAGGTTTTCAATCTGCTAAACTGTTGTTTACATTTTCTATTTTATTATTTTCTATTCATATTCATATTTACTACTTTTGCACAGTCATTGCATAAAAGATCCTAACTAAATAATTGAGAATTATTGAGTTGTGTAGATTTATTGTGTACCCTTTTCTGGTATTTAAAGGGTCCATTTGGTTACTAGATTAGAAGTCATGGTTACTGGTTATAATCTAAGCTCAGTAAATACTCATTTTATATAACTTTAATATAAAAGTACTTAAAAAGGTAATTCATTGATATTGTGACTTTAAAAAACTGCTTGTGCGTTTATTAGTTAAAAAGAGATCCAAGCTAATTAATACTGAGTTAATCGGAGTTAAGTTAAATATATTTAAAAGAACACAAAAGCCCTCCCCTTAACACTTTGACCGCCACGGAGGTCATATGACGTCACGCTTTTACACCCCCCGCGCTGCCACCGGCGTCATATGACGCCGGAATGTCTTTTTTTTAATTAACACAAGATTAGGAGCATATGTATCACTGACGCTTGGATTCAGCCGTCCTGGGCCCTGGAATGATTAAAATCACCATGGTTACCATTGTGTGGCCAATCAGCTTGTGTTACCTTGTGTTACCATGGTGATTTGGTACATGACCGTCCTCCCCAGGCCTGGGATTGCTGGATGGACGGCAACTTTGGCAAGAAGCAGCAGCCATGTGTTTGGGGGGGGGTTTAGTTTAGTGCTTTACTATACTACTGAGGACTACTTCTACAGCCGTTACATGTGATCTGAAAAGTTTTACTGGATCGTCATGGTTCATCGACCAGGCCACCAGGGACCACCGAGCCGCGGCGTCGCAGCGAAAAGAAGCAGCAGCCATGTGTTTGGGGGGGGGGGGGGGGTTTAGTTTAGTGCTTTACTATACTACTGAGGACTACTTCTACAGCCGTTACATGTGATCTGAAAAGTTTTACTGGATCGTCATGGTTCATCGACCAGGCCACCAGGGACCACCGAGCCGCGGCGTCGCAGCGAAAAGAACTGCTATATAAAGTAAGTGGTTGTTGCTAGATTGATTGATTGATACATACAGTGGTGTATTGGCGTGTTTGGGGGGTCGCGACGTCGCTCCGAGAGCAAGCATGAGATGAGAGATGATTATGCTCATCTCGGATCACAACAGGTGGTCCGCGCGCGGACCACCGATCGAGCAGGGCGTTTAGCTCAGCGGCGTCAGTTCAGAAAAAGCTAAGTTATGGCAACTTGACTGGTGTCTTTCACGCGCGCGAGGCTCGCGTGCAAGACACCAGTCATGTTACATACCTTTACAACAGGCACGATTACAGTACATTTTATTATATTCCCCCTGTAGCCAAGGTATGGCAGCTGCCATAGCTTGCCATACCCAATTGACGCCTCTTTAGCTTAGCTTGGTGAGAAAGGAGGACAGATGCTCCATTTAGTGCAAAACAAACACATCCCAGCAAAACAACCACTATAAGTCACTCGCAAACGTCGCAGTCTGACCAATCCAGCGAGATGGATTGGTCAGACCTTGTACCAGTTCACTGGTACAAGGTCTACTAAAAGGAGATCATGAGATCCATGAAAAGACTAGGCTTATTTCCATAGTAAACCATTGCAGTATCTCATATAACATTGAATGACAGACGGATAGAACACAGTACTATGCAGTAGATATAGTCAGGAAAAAAGGGGGAAATAAAAAACAGTATAAAAACATACAGTAGGTAAATACAAAGAAGGGATTGATTGATTGATTGATTGATTGAAGACTTTATTAGAAGTTTGCATAGGAAAAGGTACAGTTTCATGACGGTACAGTTCACTGGTACAAGGTCTACTAAAAGGAGAGCCATGAAAATACTAAGCTCATAGTGCCTTGCTGGGCTATGAGCTTGTAGATCGGCTATTAGGCATCATATGTAAATGGCAGATCTACAAGCTCATAGCGCGGTGCCGGGCTATGAGCTTGTAGATCTGCTATTTTGGAAATATATGTACCTGTGTATATAAAATGTATAGCAAATAATTATATATACCTTATGGTAATTATGTTTTTTTTTTCATAATTACTCTTACTTGCAGTTGCCTGGTCTGGATTCTAACATGGTGAAGTTTGTCGCAGTTGGCTTGACTTTGTCAATACAAACATTTCCATATGAATGTACATCAATTTTTATTTAATTTTATGTATTATGACTTTGAATTGCTCAGGGTAGTTTGACCGTTTTAGTTTGAAGTGACTAAAATGATGATTGCAATGGAACACATCTACAACTATACTGAAGTGAAACAGCAATGTAAAGTTTTTTTTTGTTATCTTTATCAGAGTTTTTATCTTTATTTTTGAGATGTCTGATGTCTAACTGAAGGCTTGAATAAAAAATCCCAGGTCAAAACACAGTGGATTCTACTCTGTCTCTCCTTCATCCTGGGAAGATGAAAAAAGAGCCTCTGTCAGTCTCCTGGCTTCTTCCACTTTCCTGCCTTATAACTAGACCACGGTACAACTTTTTTTAACTTTTTTTTTACAGCATTATGGCCTGCACCCTGTTCTTCATTTAGAGGTACTGTGTGTTCTTGTACCATTTACCAATTTGTTTCTAGGGCTTCTGAAAGTTTTTTTCCTTTGACCTCAATTATCTCAGAAAGTAAATTTCTGATGCTCCTTTTTCATCTGTACAGCTTTCGCTCTCCCTCAGGTTTCTCCACAGCAGAACACCACAGCAGGACGAAATTTTTATGGTGAAAGCTAAGGTTCCGACTCTATATTCTCTGAAATTTTTGTCAATTTTCGTACATCCTACCATTTTCAATTTATTCCGTCAAAAATGAATGGCCGTCTATGGTGGCAAGGGTTTTACCCTTAAAACCCTTAACATTGTGGCAGTCAAAGTGTTAATACATGACCACAAGGGGACCGCTACATTTGTAACTAGTGGAACGTACTTTACAAACAGCAAAAACTGGCGTTTCAGCTTCAAGTCCTCCCTTGTCAAAGTTTTTCTGTGGCACTGCCGCACTGGTGACTTTCACGCGGACAAGAAAAAATACAACCGCGATGATCCGTGTCTAAGCTTTCTGTCTAGGTCGTCCTCAGACGAGCCTTTCATCGTCGCTTCCGGTCGTCCCGGTTCTCCATACATCTGGCCAGCTCGTTGTTGCTTTATGCTCCTGCGTCTTTCTTATATCCACATATAATATAAAATTCATCCAGCTAGGATGAATACAATGCAACAGGAGCCCAGCCTGAGCAGACAAGAGGAGGAGCAGTAGGTGGTGTTAGTGATGTCATGGTGTTTCCAGGCTGAACAGACAGAGGAGCAGCAGAAGGTGGTGTTATAGTGATGTCACAGTGATGTAATAATGATGTGGTGTGTTTGCAGACAGAGGAGGCGCAGAAAGAGAACAGGGAGCAAGCAGAGGAAGAGGAGGATGAGGAAGGAGAGGAAGGGGAGGAGAAAAGGAGGAGGAGAAAGGAGAGAAGAAGAGAAAGAAAGTAAGTGTTGGAACAAACCTACTGGAGGAAAAGCACAACCCTTTAATACCAGAGGTCCTTTCTATAATGTCTTCTTAAAAAAAAAAAATGTTTCTATAATCAGTGGTTCTGAAACTGTTTCATGTCAAGGACCCCCAGAATTCCATGTAGATCTGCTATTTTTGATTAGCTAAAGTATAAACCCATCTAGACCTGGAACGCATTACTTTAAACATCATTCTATGCTTTAACTATTGAAAAACAGCAGATCTACAAGCTCACAGTGCGGCACCAAGTCCAACGCTGTGAGCTTGTAGATCTGCTATTTTTGAAAAACCTTGAAATTCTTTGAATATTTCGACATTGTCTTCCAAATCCTTCGTTGTGAGCTTGTAGATCAGCAATTATTTGGCATATGTTCCGCCCCAGGATAATTGATGTTGGGGATAGTTTGATTATTGCTATAATGTCGTAAATCGTGATTTTTTTTTTTGGGTCACAATAATTGTGACATCTTCCCATCCCTACCAGGACAGGAAGAGGAAGCGCAGCGTGTCGGCGGACAGCGGGGATGACGGAGAGAAGGAGGAAGAGGACGGTATGTCAATCAAAAAGTCATCTGTCAATGAATGAATGTCTGACTGACTGGTAGGGCTGTCACAATTATTACATCGTCAAATCACAATTATTTGGCATAATCGCGATTATTTTTCATAATCGTCATTATCGTTTCCATGTTGAAAAATTGTCATATATTTAAGTAAAAAATAGTGGAAATAGCAGATCTTCAAGCTTGCAACACGTCGCATCGCGACTCGTGAGCTTGTAGATCGGCTATTTCAACCATCAGTGTTCTTTTTTAAGTATAAAGTTGTCAAATATGTCGTAATTTCTTTGTATATTTAGGTTAGGTGTCATATTTGCCATGTGCAACTTCAAAGCCTAAAAGCCAAAGAGTAATGTAATTGTCAATGACAAAAATACGATCGCCATTATTTGAGTGACAATTAATCGTCATGTAAAATGTCATAATCGTGACAGCTTTAACTGTCTGGATGTCTGAAACCATCTATACAAATTGCACCGCTATGTGCAACAAATGCATGGAATTTCTGGTGTGTTGTTGAGTTTATGGTCAGACACACAGGCAGAGACATGAAATATATAGAGAGATGATACGAATATGCATTAGTGAAATAGAATGTTCTGTGTGTGTGTGTGTGTGTGTGTGTGTGTGTGTGTGTGTGCGTGTGTGCGTGCGTGCGTGCGTGCGTGCGTGCGTGCGTGCGTGCGTGCGTGCGCGTGGGAAGGAGCGAGGAAAGGAGAGAGAGGAGGAACCTCTGCATTCATGAGGAACATGTCCTGAGGTGTCCAAGGACGTGAATATGCTGTGAGTCTGAACACCAGGCACATAGACTTTTGATGTCCCCATACTCTTTTCTCGTTTTCAATGTATGTATTGTATTTTTAATTTATTTTTAGATTGCATTGTTATTTTGTAAAGCACTTTGAATTACCTCAATGTACCAAAGGTGCTCTATAAATAAAGTTGCCGGGCCTTGTGTCTGCTCTACCCCTGTACTAGGACAGTGGTTCTCAACCTGTTTTTTTGTGTGCGTGTGCATAGCTGCGTGACTGTGAGCAACGGTCTGACGCACCACAAACCGGTACTCCACAACAACATCAAGCTGTCTGCAAGACTCATCCATACCCTGGATACCAGAGGACTGCTGTGAGAGGGAGACAGACAGGCACACAGACAGGTAAACACTGTGGGAGGGGGGCAGACAGACAGACAGGTACACACCCTGGACCATAGACATAAGCTGCGTTTCCATAAAGCTTTTTTTGAAAATAGGAAGCAAATTATCAGAAATTATCAAAAAAAAGGCAAAGCTAATTTAGCCTGTTTCCATCCACTGATAAAATGGGATTCTTTGGGAGATATAGTTTATGAAATAAGCAGTCGTGGTGCTATTTTTCCAGTCAAGTGAGACACATCATTGAACATGCAACAAGCTCACAGCTTGTTGAAGATGCGATGTGTGCTTGGACTTGGAGGTCTGCTGTTAACCTGAAGTGTCCTACAGATAATGCTCGAGTATATTGTAGCGGAAACGGGTGGATATAATAATCAAGAAGAGCATTAGCTATCATATAAGAAGTAATTCAATTAAATAAAACAAATGGCATCTATGCAACTAGAGAGGTGTGTGTGACTGTGTGAGAGGGAGACAATTAGCTTCAATAACAGTATATGCTGTGGATGCACACATCATGGTGTGATTATGTGTGATGTTCAATACTGTGTGTAATGTTTGACTGTGTCCAAGTCCCATTTTAAATCTAATTTGACCATTTCCTCTCTTCAACCAGGGTCTCCGCTGTACAACAACAAGCCCATTTCTGTCATGCTCTTTGGGATGGTCATCAAATTCTGTGTGGCGCCTTTGATGCCATTTCACAAATTGTAGATTAGGACTTTTCAGATGTGAGTTAATTTATCTTTAATCCATGAAAACCTCTCATTGCTCTTTCAGTTCACGCTGGAGGATTCGAGCAGCTCCAGGGCATCAAGGTGCGTAAGCTGGAGGCTTACGCATCAGGGTGGTGAGGAGCATGAGAGCTGCGTCTCCCCCTGCATCTGCTTCAGACTTCATAGAACAGCAGCAGAAACGGGCACAAGGTAAGTGTCACTCCTGCACCTCCTCCCTGGTCTCAAAACAAAGAACCGTACGGGAACAGCTTTGATGACATGTCGTCAGGCTGTTTTCAGTGCTCATCACCTTGTCCTCTGGAATTACAGTCCCTGATAAAGCAAGACAACCTGGACGCATTCAACGATAAAGACCCTTACAAGGCCGACGACCCCACTTGGATAAAGATGACAACGGCAACTCCATAGAGGCAGAGCCATTCCCCCTGGAGAGGGACGAGGTCATGTCTCCACCCATCCCACACCCTCCGTCAGGCTGCCCTGGACTCCTAATTCAGACAGCTGGCGTAGCAGTCTGGGCACCTAGGCTGGTAAAGATCCTAACAAGCTTCTCTCTCCCCATGTCATATCAGTCTATTGTATACCAATAAAAGCGGAAAAAGCCCCCCTAAATATATATTTAAAAAAAATACACAGACTGAGGTTCTGAGAGTTGGACCAATAACACTCCACTGCAAGTGTATTCCTAAGTTCTTTCTTTCCTACAGCTATAATACAGAAATACAAGATAATGATGTAATGTCAGCAACCACCTCTCCAACCAATGTTAAAATGAACCAGTAAAAAGATGACTTAATCTTTGATTGATTCGTTTCACACCCACATTCCGCTTATCCAGAGTCGGGTCGGGGGGGGGAGTCAACGGTTCCAGTAGAGAGCTCCTTGCAATGTAATAATTAAAGCAATAATACACAAGAGGCCATGGCATTCAAGATATAGTTTTGGGTGTGATTTAAACGACGCGACCAAAGTACTCCAACAAATTGTTATAACTTAAATACTCCATTGCTCAAAGATCTGAATATGTAAACACAAACTTGGCTGGACCTTTCCTTTAATTTCTGCTGCCTAATGTAGTTTTAACCTTTTCATGTCAAGGACCCCCAAGATTATATGTATTTTGCAGCTGACCCCCATCTCAAAATATGTTCCAGGGACCCCCAGATATGAGCTTGTAGATCTGCTATTTTTGAATACCAGTAGCCACAAAATAATGGTTAAAGTGGTGACACAGTCTTTTATGGATTTAACCCATTATGGATGGGAACACATTGTTGTGTAGTACATGTACTGTACAGTATGTAGCAACATTTGTTTTTGTAAATTTGTAATACTATTTGTGTTTTCAGAAAACATAGGTCAGGCTTTAGAAAGTGTTTTAGAATCAGCCTCAAGCCTAAATGGTTGTTAATATGCCTGTTGATAATGTGATACACTCACAATCCCAGTGAAACTGTAGAACTTATGGGAACATGTATTTGTGGCTGCAGAACCACAGTGTTGCAGAGCATGAATTGTATATGACCACCAACTAAAGGTTATTACTATTTGCTTGCGGTCACAGTTGTCCTTTTTTCTATTGATTAATTACTGTTGATCTGATTTCTGCAGTTTTGGTATGTAGTGTTTTAAAAGGTCCACTAGGTGGCAGAGTACCCCCATTTCTTCTGCGTTTTCACTCATTTACAAACCCTAACCCAATTATGCCATGTTAAATGAATGCAACTTGCAGGTTGTCTTTAGGGTTATGTTTGTTTACTTTCATGGTGAATTTCATATTAATATTGTTTTATTGTATTAAGAGGTCCAATTTGTACAGTTTAAAGTGCATCTTGTCTGTTGTCAGGCCAAACTGTAGTTTATTTCTTTGGTCAACTGTTTGACAACCTTTTGTATTATTTATGTAACTAGACCCACTTTAATATGCATATTTCTTTTTGTCATATTTGTCTAGTTTCACGGTGCTACCAGGTGCTTCACCACAATAAAGCAGCATCTGTTTGGAACTCTACTGTCTCATCATTAACGTCCTCTATCAATCCGGGGGGCTGTTACATGAATCTCTGTGTTGATGTCAATCGCCACAAAGAGATCATCGTGAAGGCCATCTCTGCCATCCTGCTGTTACTTCAAACTCAACCACATCTATCAGGTACACACACTTGATCTTGAATACTGTGCTACAATCCATCAATGCTCTCTGTATTAATGCCGATCAAAATCACTTTCACAATATAGAGCCATTTAACTCTTATTTTATCCAGATAATTAAATATCACTGTTCTCTCTGTGTGTGTGCGTCGGTGGGTGAGTGTGTGTGTGTGTGTGTGTGTGTGTGTGTGTGTGTGTGTGCGTGCGTGCGTGCGTGGCGTGTGCGTTCCCCCAGATCTTCAACAGCCTGCACACGGTCTGCACTTGTGTGCAGCTGGCCCTCAGCCCCTGGTTCTGCGACTGCTAGCGTTCTCGCTGAGATCCAGCTTGTGCGCCCCATCAACACATGGATGACTACCGCAGCATGGGGTGCTGTAAGTCCCCCTGCAGTCTTCCGGGGCCGGCCTCTGGCCTGCCATGGCTAGCAAGCTGTGTATGACCGGAGACACAGACTGGGCTGGCTTTGTATATATAGTTGTATATGATTTAGCAGGTCATTCTTTTTCTGAAATATTTTCTTGAAATATGGAGATATGAGGATAATACATCAGGGGTAGACATTAAGGGTCCTCTGGGCCGGTGCCTTTTCAAGATCTCTGATGGCCCCACCATCGTAGCTACTGACCCAGGAACATGAATTTACCCTCATAATGATGGGCTCACAGAAGGCTATATGTTGTAATTAACCAGCCACTGAACCCAGGCAGCACTTGGGTAAATACATAATTTAAATAAGGGAGGAAAGAATACCGAAGGCAATTTGTGTGTCTATTATAGACATTATAGATATTTGATCATTTCATTTAGAACAGGCTGTATTCTTTATGTGAATATCGTAAGGAAGTGGATCTCAAAATGTGGCTGGTGGTCCGGTGACATGCAGTGATCCTGGAGGGGTTGTCAAACGGCCCACAGCAAAATGAGGAACTGTTTAAAAAAAAAAAAACATTTTAAACACCTAATGAGCTACACAATATATGCATAATTTTTCAGTTAATTTAATGTTACTAGGCCTGTTAAGTCTTACTGTCTGACTGGTGTTCTATTCTGCTCTGTGGGTTTTTTGGGGGCATCGTTCTCATGTTGCTGCTGCTAGTTAAGTAAAGTTCATTGGGAAACTATGTGATGGCCTGATCATTTCACCAACATAAGGCCTACCTTTTCAGTGAATGTTTTTACTCTCAGTGAAGAGTTCTTGTTCCATTCAAATTTGATTGGAAATGGTTAAGTGCATTATATATAATTATGGTATATAGCCTACATTTGTTCTGGTACATAAATGTTTGAATACTGAGTTTTTTTTTTACTTATATCAGGGGTCTTCAACAGGGGGTCCTCAGATTTACTACCGGGGGTCCTCCAAATTTTTGTGTGATAGGAACTTTAATAGGGCAATTTTAAATGTAGGCCTATCTGTTTTCTATCAATTGCTTGAAGGTTTATTGCTGCATATACAATAACAGTTAAATAAATATGAAATATTTAATACTGCATCATGTCTCACTAACTGTTATGTTTAGATCCTCCGTTCGATGTGTGCATCTGTTGACTAGCTTTGCCTGCCCTGTTGTGATGCTCTGGGATCGATTGATGTACGTTTTCACACTACTGCTGTTGTTGGTGCTGCTCTGCACTTGGAGTTAAAGTTTATTAGGACGTACGTGATGGTCTGATTTTTCACAGGCACAACAATGCCCCTTTTTATTAGGGTTTTTATGGTTGCGTTTTAACTGAACATAGGAAAGTCTTCCATTACCAGGTGCAGCAGCCAGTAAGGACAGCAGTTAGCAGGTAAGAATACAAACCATAGTAACATCATTTGCAAGTGTAGAATGGATGGGGTGAGAAGGGAGCGTGAGGGGAGGGGAGAAGGGGTGACGGGAGGGAGAAGAGAGGGGGGAGGGAGAATAAGCGTCGAACCGTAGGGATGAATATCGCGCAGAGAGCGTAGATATGTCGGCGCCGCATCGCCAGCGACGTCGCAAATGCATCTTCCCAATGAGCAAACGCTCTCAATGCTGCATAGCATTTAGATAGCGGCGTCGCGAGGTTCTTTGCGTCCAAGTCGCGGTAGAACGAGTTGTGCGTCGAAGCTGGGTATATTTAGATGGAAAAGGTTACCAAAAACACTATGGAGTGCTAATATAATGGGATGAACGTTTTAGCGTCTTCGTGGTGAGGATGGAGAAGGTCAGAGGTTCAGCCAGAATAAATAATCATAGTTTTCGTTTGCACAAAAAAAAAAGAAAAAAAAAAGAGAGAAAACAAATGCATATAGCAGCAGGTAGCATGACATCATGGCTCATTCATGAACTGGCTGGGGGGCATAGTCCTGCAAGGGTCCAATTTTGGCAACCTGCGCCCGCCTATCATTAATCAGATCCGTGGACCGACCCGTTACCCGTCATTATATAAAAATCTAAACCAGATCTGCCCTGCCTGTCAAAAAATGGAGTAGGGTGTGTTCATGTTGTTTGTTATTTTGCATAAAGAAAAAAATGAAAAATAAAAAAGACTTTAATACATGGCACAAGTACTTTGTTTCCATACAATTGATTATTTACAAAACGTTTCGAAACGTTTCGATACAGATTATTTGCATTGCAAAACAATGCGATACGATATACAGAACCAAACGGTACAACATTTGCTTTTGCATATCGATAGATATTAGATAATAATCAGATAGTAGATAATTGAAAATTAAAAAACGATTTTTCATTTCAGTTACTATATCGTTAAACCCCTACTTGGTTGCGCTCAGGTGTTGCTCTGAGAATAGCAGATCAACAAGCTCACTACGCTACAGTATCAATGCAACTGGCATACAGCAGGCATGTCACAATGTGTGACTAATCAGCAGAAATGCCAGTGAGACGATCAGCATTTCAGAATACACCGACTGCCATGTGTTGCACATTATCTGTCTTTCAAAAATAACAGCGTGAAAGGTCACTTCTCTCTGTGGTCATCAGCTGCAAACATTATAAAAAAAAGAAAAAAACTAAACTACTACAATAACAATAGAAAAGTGTGCTTTTGGAACCAAACCATAGTCTCTAAACCATTTTCATATCAAGGTCCATTATTTATTCAGCACAAGTAAAAGACAAGTCATTTCATGCGTTGTTGCGCTGGGGTGTTGCTCTGAAAGTAGCAGCTCAACAAGCTTGTACATGTACGTCTGTTTTCAGCATGGAACCAAATGTAATATCAGCCATTTCGACACCATCATGACCCACCAGAATCAACTGTAGATTTAGTCGACTAAAATCTTAGGATAATTAGTCGACTAAAACTAGACAAAATCTAAATCTTTTCAGATGACTAAAATGGGACCAAAACTAAACAGCATTTTATTCAAAAGACTATTGGCTGGTTCAAATAGCTGATCTACAAGCTCACGTCTCAATGTAGATCGGTATTTGAAGTATTTTTAAATGTTTTTCAAACTAGGAAAACAAGGCAAAGAAGTTTAGGAATGAGGCGTAAGGCATGGACGAAAACAGGGCCCTGTGACTAAAATAAATCGTTGTGTAAATCTTTTCAAGATGCTACTGAATCAATACACAGCTGGCATACAGGTAGCCTGGGATCAATGTCATTTTGGGGTTTCTGTAGAGGTGCCAACTTGCGTCCTGTTCACTCGTGGACATGTATGGCCTACTGTACTTGTGCAAAGCGCAAGTATTTAACATGTTCTTTTAGGGTCATTAGGGATGAGCTGTAATGGCTGAAGTCCACTCTGTGTTCCTATTGGATGTGCTAAATCAGTGGTTCTCAACCTTTTCAGGCCGCGACCCCCAAAATAATCATATTTTAACTGGGGGACACCACCCCCACCCTGATGACACTTAGAGTTGTAAGACTTGAGGCGTTGCATTTTGTTTAACACGGTTCTTGTGAAAATAGCAGATCTATATGCTCACAACGCCTCGCAACGCAAGGCATTTGTGAGCATGAAAACAATGGCCAACAATGCCTGAAACAATGAAACCACGCCCACATTTGGAGATGAAACAATGGCCAACAATGCCTCAAACAATGAAACCACGCCCACATTTGGAGATGAACCAATGGCCAACAATGCCTGAAACAATGAAACAATGCCCAAATTTGGAGATGACTGACATCACTGATGTCTGGGATCTCTAACTTCTGAGACTCCTACATTCAATCCCTCATATACTGTGCACACAAGTGTGGGTCCTAGTTATTAATGTAGTTCTGGGGAGACTTTATTTTCACTAGATAAACTTTTCCGCTGCTTTTGGAAATGTATGGAATCAATGCGATAGGGAATCAATGGGATAGGGAATCAATAGAGAATCAATGGGAGTGGGAATCAATAGAGAATAAATGGGAGTGGGAATCAATAGGGAATCCATTGGTCAAGCTTCACATGCCAGTTAGCTTGCTGCAAAATATAGCCACTTCGACAACCACACTTCTGCTCGCATCTTTCTAGTTACTATATTATACTTTATCTCTTGAATTCTTTAGTCATAAAATCTCCTTGAGCTCAATTACTACTGTATATAATATACTTTGTGCGTAGTTTCCGTAAGCGTGGGTTATGTGTGAATAATTGGTCATGTGTTGTGCAAGACAATATTTCTTGTCCCACAATGGCGTCCCTCGGTAGCGACAGTTTTTTTTCCTTCTCCAAATGACAAATATCAATTCTACACCTGTGCATGTTGCTGCGGATGTTTACATCTACTTTACATAATACTTTGGCCGTGTTTTCAGAGGGTCCACACAGTTTCCTTAGTAACTGCTTTTATACTTTCATTAAGCGTCCCGCGAAGCTTGGCCAATGTAAACCTGGGTGTACGAACACACGCACCCAATTGACCAATCACAGTCCGGACAGACGTGGGACTAACAGACAAAGCCAGATGTAGGAGCAGTTAGCACCGCACAAAAGGTAGGAGAAAACTGGAAGCGAGCACCGCCTGCCACTCCAAGCCGCTCCGCAGCCGCTGTTTGGCTTTTTCTAACGTATGTGGTGTGGACATACCCACCTCACCGCTACTCACCAGTTAAGAGTGGGGTGGCTCAGAGTAGATGACAGAGTACAGCATCCTGCAATGGGCCTGGTGTACAAGATACACTACACCACTAAGATACCCATGTACCTGACAAAATACTAAATAATCGTTTACACACTCTTATGCAAAGCGCTCCTTGAGGGCAGCAGTCGCAACTCAGATCAGCTCTGCAGTTATTTTCTTACTTTCTCTTTTTCTTGCTTTTTTTTCCTATCTTATTGTTGTGGTGACTCATTACATTGGCCAAGCTGGGCATGTTCTGAGGAACTTTGTTTTATTCATGTATATAGTAGTTTAGTCTGTGTTTCGTGTGTTTTTCTGATTGGCTGGAGGAAAAGCGGGGGAAGGGCCTTCTGTGCCTTGCTTGGAACAAAAGCATAGGAAACAGCAGCCTACCGTTATCTGTCTAGCGTCTCTAGCCTGTCTTAAGTGTGTGGCCCTGGGGTAGCGCGACTGGCTCGTTGCCTTGGTGTTTTTATGGAGACACTAGTCTGTTGGTGCCGTAGGCATGGAGACGTATACGTGGACTTTGTTTTGGATGCATGCGAACAT
The DNA here is from genome assembly GCF_963921795.1 of Nannobrachium achirus. Lineage (NCBI taxonomy): Eukaryota > Metazoa > Chordata > Actinopteri > Myctophiformes > Myctophidae > Nannobrachium > Nannobrachium achirus. Next base: position 89,536,986 of record NC_137810.1, read on the forward strand.
GGTCCGGAGTATACGCCGCATCCAAGCTCGACGGAGGAGAGGAGGCCCAGACGCGCTGTCGCCGCGAAAGCCCGTAACTTGGGCCAGAGGAGACCCGGAGGAGACCTCACCGTGGAGGCTTGTGACATGGACCGGAGGCGCGGTCGCTGTGGAGGTCCGTAGTGTGGGTAAAGGCGGCAGAGTAACGTGGGCCGGAGGCGCCCTGGCCGTGGAAACTCGTTATGTGGACCGGAGGCGCTGACGCTGTGGAGGTCCGTAGTGTGGGTAAAGGCGGCGGAGTAACGTGGGCAGGAGGCGCCCTGGCCGTGGAAACTTCTTACGTGGACCGGAGGCGCTGACGCTGTGGAGGTCCGTCTTAAGGTGACTTGACTGGCTGAAACTCTTATCACACTGTTGACACACAAATGTTTTTTCTCCAGTGTAAATACACACTGAAACTCTTAGAACACTGTTTACACACAAAGGGTTTTTCTCCACTGTGGACACGCTGGTGTATCGTCAGGTGACCTAACTGACTGAAACCCTTGTCACACTGTTTGCACACACATGTTTTTTCTCCAATGTGGACACGCTGGTGCTTCTTGAGAGAACCCATCTCACTGAAACCCTTGTCACATTGTTTACACACAAAGGGTTTTTTCTCCACTGTGGACACGGTGGTGTATCTTAAGGTGACCTAGCTGACTGAAACCCTTGTCACACTGTTGACAGTGGAAGGATTTTTCTTTGGTGTGGACTTACTGGTGTTTCTTCAGAGTCGATACTTCAGTGAAGCTTTTATCACATCTGAGGTTTTCTCTCCTGTCTAAGTCATCAAATGTTTCCTCACTTCTCCCGGCTGAGTCAAAGTCCTCACAAGATCTTGATTGGTCTGTGTCCCCTTGTTGCTGGCTGGTTACACAGCAAGGGTTGCTGTGACAGCTCCTCTTCGTTGTGTTCATGGAGAGATGTTACGCCTGAGATGTGAAGGTGTAACCGACACTCAGAACAGGACACCCTGTCTCTTGGAAGATTAGTTCGTGGCCACCACTGCTGCCACTTGGACAGTTAATTGGAAGGCTTGCAGGCTGGAAAATGTTGGTTTTGATATACAATATTTACTCTGTCACTCTCTCTCTTTCTCCCCCTCTTGTTGTCTATGTCTATATCTCACAGTACAGCCCACCTGTTCAGACTCTCTCTTGGTCGTACTCAGACTAAATGTGATGTTTATCAACCGTGTCACATCTTATTCAGGTTGACCAGAGCTCTGGTCTGACATCGTTTACATCATTCCTAATAACACCGATTTGCACATCTGACAGTTGCAATGAGCAGTTAGCAGTCAAAAAGCAGCAGGAGGTGAAGATGATTTGGCTAGTAAGACGCTTAAGGGCGAAAAGCTTTTCTAACCTATAGACTATATGTCATGTCAGTCTAACCAGTGTGGCAAGTTTTACAGACAGGGATCTCCGTATATGGGCATTAAAGGGATTGATGTGGCTGATGTGGCCTCCATATATGGGCATTCCCATATGAAGCCCTGTTAGGGGAACCACACTAACAGAATCCCTTTTATGACCATATATGGAGCAGTGTTAATTTTATGAGCCATATTTTTATTTTTTGTCAGTCTTAGTCCTAAGACTAAAACTATATTTAGTTTTTATCACATTTAGTCATCCTCATCCTATTTTATTTAGTCAAGTCTTAGTCGACTAAAAGTCTGAGCATTTACATTTTTATCTTAGTCCAAGACAAAGTAATTTTAGTTAGTCTAGTTTAGTCGACAAAAACTGTTGACATTTTAGTCTAGTTTTAGTCAGGACATTTATTTTAACCCTTCACATTTTTTGACAGCAAATAATATAGAACTTATCCAGTTAATCTAAAATTGTTTCACATAGCATTTTTGCTCATGCTTTTGATAAAAAAAAATATATATAGGGGTTTCTGAATAGGGGTGTTTCTAAGTAGGGGTGTTTCTGAATAGAGGGCTGCCCCCGACTTTTAGATGGTCTAATTTAAGTCTGTATACAAATGTAACCAACTGAACCCTAATGGGTCCATTTGGTTCCATTTGAACACCAAAATAAATGTTAATACTGCTGTACAGTAACTTGCAATTGGTTTATTGTTGACTTGTAAATAGACTAAGCCCCCATGCTCCCCCCACCCTTTTTTCTGCCTTTGTATTTGATGTTATGCTTTTGAAATGTTATATGAGATACTTAAAGTTTGTGGTTCCTGTGGAAATAAGCCCCGGCTTTCTAGGATCTCCTTTTAGTTGACCTTGTACCAGTGATTTGTACAGTCATGAAACTGTACTTTTTTCTATTGCAAACTTCTAATAAATTCTTCAATCAATCAATCAATCAATCAATCAATCAATCAATCAATCAATCACACAATCGGCTGTTTGTAAGCTTCAAGGCTCACAACTTTCACAAGACACCTCCGCCGATCTACACGTCCACAAAGCGAATCATTATGCAACGCGCTGTGGTGGGCTTGTAGATCACTGGTGTTGCTTCCCTGTGTTCAGTGCGTTGTACACCGAAGCATTAGGCAGGAATGGACTGTAACGAAACACTCAAGAGGCTGAGAGAGCCGCAAACGATACAACCAGCTGCGACCGTCCATTAGTTCACTGCGGGGATGTGTCGTTGTGTTGCTATGCTAGTGCTATGCTACTAGCCTACGTAGCAGCCTGCTACGCTACATTCTGTGGATTAGCACAGTCTGTCACATCGCCTCTCAGTCTGGCTCGAGGCACGGGACACAGAAAACCAGTGGAAACCACTCGAGAACCGTACTGACAAACTAATCCACGGAACGCAGCGGAGCAGCCTCATCTTCCCCTTTGCTTAGTAGCCGTAGCCATTTGTAATGTTTCGGTCTGACTCTGACTCCCTGACTCTCCTTTCATCATCTGTTGGTGTTTGTGTGCGCCTGGTCTGGCCGCTGTGAAGGGTGTGTGTGTGTGTGTGTGTGTGTGTGTGTGTGTGTGTGCGTGCGTGCGTGCGTGCGTGCGTGTGTGCGTGCGTGCGTGCGTGCGTGCGTGCGTGCGTGCGTGCGTGTGTGTGTGTGTGTTTGAGAGACGCTATTGGTGGGTTTGGGGCTTTGGAGAACAGCGTGCGGAGGAGGAGATGAGAGACGGAGATTCGAGTGTCCGACAATATCTGTAATATTATATTTCGTTCGTCTTAGTCCATGAACTAAAATGACCATAGATTTTAGCCTACTTTTTATTTAGTGAACTACATTTTTGTCTCGTTTTTATTAGTCAACGAAAATGCATAATGATTTTGTCCCAGTCATCGTTTATTCATGTGGGTGTTCGTCTAGTCTAGTCTAGTTTTCGTCCACTGAAAAATGGTCGTTGACGAACATATTTCGTCATCATTTTCGTTAACGAAATTAACACTGATATGGAGATCCCTGTCTGTAGAACCAGCCACACTGGTTAGACTGGCATCTATGGTCTATAGGTTAGATGGACCCTTATACAGGGATCTATAGATGGACCCCTATGCACATTCACAGACATGGGCTTAATATTGATGACAGGAATCTCCATGTATGGGCATGACAGGGATTCTATTAGTGTGGTTCCCCTGCCATCGCATTGATGTCAGAGTGTGACAGTCAATCAACAATGAAAGATCAAACCAAAAGTTACCCAGATCAGATAGACAAACAGATACGGCCAAGATGTGACGGTTCACCATCCCAACCACAGTCTGTTCAAGATGCTGCCTCATGGAAAACGTCTACACAGTCTCAAAGCTACCAGCAACAGACTGCAAAAGAGCTTCTTTCCACAAACAGTTAGGCACATGAACGAACTGTCAAAAACGAGAAAGATCCAGGGAAAAAGGAATCGCAAGCACCGGCTTTGTGGATGTATGTCTGTCCATCTGTCCGTCCAACCACCCATTCACCCATGTATCAGTCCCGCACAGCTTGTCATTGGCCAAGCTTTGCGGGATGTTAATGAAATGAACTCAACAAAGGCACTACTCACTTCACACTGGGTGTGATTTTTGAGACTAGCAACTGCCTTTACTTCCCGGCTTGGTCATCAATTTGCTTCAATGATTCAACCAAATTCACTGATGGATGAATTGCAACTGTCAGATGTGCAAATCGGTGTTATTAGGAATGACGTCAACGGTTTGTCTTGTGTGACGTCAGACCAGAGCTCTGGTCAACCTGAATAAGATGTGACACCGTTTTTAAACATCACATTTAGTGTGATACGACCAAGATAAATTGTTACAAGCTGTAATGTCAATGTCAGAGAACCAGGGATTTATAAAGACATAGACAACTGAGGGGGGAAAGAGACTGACAAATATTAAAAGCTTTTTTTTCAGCCGCAAGAGAAAAAGAATCACCTCCAATCCAAAGTCCAAGTAGATGTAGTGGTGACCATGAACCAATGTTCCAAGACGCAGGTCTCCTGTTCTGAGTGGCCATACGTCTTCACGTCTCAGGTCCTCCTCCATGAAGACATGAAGAGAAGCCACAACAACCTCTGCTGTCAAATGATGAGCGATGGACAGCTGCCCTCATCTTCCTGTGAGAAAGTCACCAGCTGTGTCACCACCAGCCAGAAACAAGGAGACACAGACCAACCAAGATCTTGTGAGGACTTCAACTCAGCCAGGAGAAGTAATGAAACATTCAGTGACTTACACAGGAAAGAAAACCTCATATGTGATAAGAGCTTTATTGAAGTATCGACTCTGAAGAAACGCCAGCATGTCCAGGCCAAAGAAAAGACATTCCAGTGTCAACAGTGTGATAAGAGGTTCAGTCTGTTAGGTAATCTGAACAGACACCAGCGTGTCCACACTGGAGAAAAACCCTTTGTATGTAAACAGTGCGGCAAGAGTTTCAGTGAGTTGGGTAACCTGAAGAAGCACCTGCGTGTCCATAGTGGAGAAAAACCTTTCGTCTGTAAACAGTGTGACAAGAGTTTCAGTGACTTGGGTAACCTGAGGACACACCAGCGTCTCCATACAGGAGAAAAACCCTTTCAGTGTAATCAGTGTGACAAGAGTTTCAGTTACTTGGGTAAACTGAAGACACACCAGCGTGTCCACACTGGAGAAAAACCCTTTGTTTGTAAACAATGTGACAAGAGTTTCAGTCTGTTAGGTGACCTGAAGACACACAAACGTATTCACAGTGGAGAAAAACCCTTTGTCTGTAAACAATGTGACAAGTGTTTCAGTGTGTTAGGTTCTCTGAAGATACACCAGCGTGTCCATACTGGAGAAAAACCCTTCGTCTGTAAACAGTGTGGCAAGGGTTTCAGTGTGTTAAGTACTCTGAAGATACACCAGCGTGTCCATACTGGAGAAAAACCCTTCGTCTGTAAACAGTGTGGCAAGGGTTTCAGTGTGTTAAGTACTCTGAAGATACACCAGCGTGTCCATACTGGAGAAAAACCCTTTATGTGTAAACAGTGTGGCAAGGGTTTCAGTATGTTAAGTACTCTGAAGATACACCAGCGTGTCCATACTGGAGAAAAACCCTTTATGTGTAAACAGTGTGGCAAGGGTTTCAGTATGTTAAGTACTCTGAAGATACACCAGCGTGTCCACACAGGAGAAAAACCCTTTGTGTAAACAGTGTGGCAAGGGTTTCAGTGAGTTAGGTAACCTGAAGAAGCACCAACGTGTCCCACTGGAGGAAACACCTTATATGTGACTAAACAGTGTGACAAGAGTTTTAGTGAGTTAAGAACCTGAGGACCAGTGTTGGGAATAACATGTTAATCATGTTAATAAAACTGATTACGTAACACGGTCCTTTTCCCATTCAATAACAGCGTTAAAGTTACTTTGGTGTAAAGTTACTGCATTACTATATGAGGTAAAACAACACACTATTTCTCTCTGCAGTCAGAGAGAGAGACAGAGGAGAGGGAGGAGGAGATCAACACACATACACAGGCAGAAGAACAAACGAGGAAAGCGACAGAGAGACAGGGAGAGAGTGAGAGGGAGAGCGACAGGGAGAGAGACAGAGAGACAGAGAAAGAGCGAGAGTGCTTTACCGTTACCTGCTTCTGCACTCGCCTTTCATTGTAAATGAATTACTGCCGCCGTCTGAAATGTCCTTATAGTGTGACTCAGTGATTTGCTGTGACTGAATGTTCATCAAGCTAAAGCCAGTAGTGTTGTGTCAAGTTATGGTGTCAAATAAAGGAGCGTAAACACTTGACTTCCGGACGGTCGGCCTTCAAAATAAGAGCGTGAGCCCTTGGAAAGTAAGCCCTTGAAATGTACTTTCAGCCAGAGCAATTTAAAATAAGAGTATCACTTTTTTTAGTAAAAAGAGTAGTACCTCTAAAATGACAAATTAAACATTAGCCAAATTGTCAAATATGAGAGGCGTTGCGAGGTGTTGTGAGCATGTAGATCGGCTATTTTCACAATAGAACCGTGTTTTAGAAAATGTAACTCTTAGTGCTCTTCAGGGTAGGGGGGTCCCCAGATATAATATGACTATTATTTTGGGGGTCTGGCCCATCGGCCTCGCCTTCAAGTAGTTGGGATGGGATTCTAGGTAATTGTAATAATAGTATAATAAACAATGTACCTGTAGAATCCTGTTCGAAAGCCGTAACTCCTGAGGATCTGTTCGGTGAACGCACACGTTGAACCCTGAAACAAGCATATGAAAACATGAGCCAACGTTATATGAGCACAAAGCCACTTTATGCATGCACATTCCCTCTGTATCTCATTAGGCTGACCAGATGAAACACTTAAAAACACATTGTCAGTCATATTTGTGTTAGTAGTTGCTGCACTCTGGCTTTGTAGGGCAGCTTGGACAATGTGTGTGTGTGTGTGTGTGTGTGTGTGTGTGTGTGTGTGTGTGTGTGTGTGTGTGTGTGTGTGTGTGTGTGTGTGTGTGTGT